>NC_133180.1:1560000-1607500 GCF_049306965.1 Danio rerio | reverse complement strand
GATTTGATGAATGTGTTTTATATTTATACATGAAGTGCATTACAGATTTATTTTGATGAATAACAAAATATCTGTGTCTGTATTTTATGTTTTTTTATGAGTAGATTTAATTAATTTGGTTTCTTTGAGAATAATAACAGTAGTAAATAATTTCAGAAATGATTTATTTATTTGTTATTTTATTTATTATGTTTATTAATATATTATCATTCAATATATTGAATTATTATTTATTAATTAGAATCATATATATATATGTGTGTTTTGGTATTAAATCATTATCATAATATAGCAATAAGTATTTAAAACATTTAGATAGATTAAATATGATTATATATGTAATTGTTTATTTTCTTTAAAAAATTATAGAATTAATATTAGCATTATATAATATACTATATTCTATTTATTATTTATATTATGACAAGGATTATTGTTGATAATAACAGTTAATAATACAATACATATAATTATGAGCAATATATATAAGTTTATAATAATAGTAAACACATTATTATTATTATTTCAACAGTTAATATAATTAATAAAAATATGATACACTTATTTATAAGTTAAATATCTGTATACATGGATATAATTACCAATAAAATATTACCGATAAATTAGTTTTTTTTTATTGCATGTTATTTAACAATTCCGTTTATATTTATTAAAATGTATATTTTACTATTATTATCATTATTAATATTATTAACAGTTGGTTATTCAACAATTATTATTTATGTTATAATAATAATTATTATTATCATTAACAGTTATTTATTTCACAGTAAAAACGTATTTTATTATTTACATTGTGTTTCTTTCACTGCATTATAAAAACTGTTCTAAATATATATGTATATTAAAAATATGTATTATAATTAATGATTTGCTGAGAGTGTACGTGGCTTGCGGGAGGCCGTTGTGCGCGTGCTCGACGCCAGTGTACGCGCGCTGCATTGTGGGACGGCGGAGGCCTTGACACACACACACACACACACACACACGGAGCGGCTCTGCTGGGAGTGTAACACACACAGATACACACACACGTGTCTGTGTTTTCCTCATATTTTGTCAGTGTGTGTGTGTGTAAAGCTGACGGTCAGTGATGGGCCAGGAGGACATGATGAGCGCGGCAGAGGACCTGGCGGACCAGGTAAGATCAAAACACACACATACACACCTCTCAGACTCTCACTCCACACACACACACACACACACACACACACACACACACACACACACACACAGAGACAGCTGCAGGAGTGACAGATCTGTACGTTATTTATTCCGCTGTTTCACTGACACACACTTATATTTACTCGTGTTTTCCTGCATTTATAGCGGGAATTGCCGTTATTTACGTGTGGAGAAGTAATTATTGTTAATTTTATGAATTAAATTATAGCAAACTTGCTTTATTATGCTTTTGTTTTCAACATGGAACTATTAGTTTGATGAATATTGGTAAACAAACCATTTTGGATTGTGTTTACGAGACACAAACACTAGTCAGTTATATGTTAGACTGTTTAGTTTATGCTAATGTAATCAGACTACTTTTAGATTACATTTAGATTACTTTTACGCTAACAATATTTGATATTGCATATGTTGGAGCGGTATAATCTGTGTTATTTTGACAGATGTACATTTATTTTCTATTTAGACCTGTTAGTTTGATGAACATATTGGTAAACAAACTATTTTTGGTCACATTGACATCAATAGTAGGGTTATAAATACTAGTAAGTGGACCAGAAACAGTTTGGATTACTGTATGGATTACTACATACACTCACACACAGCTGCAGGACTGACGGATCTGTGTTTATTCTGCTTTTTTACTGATACACATTCATATTTACTCATGTTTTCCTGATTTATAGTGCAAATTGTTGTTATTTACCTATGGAGAAAGAATGTTAATGTTAATATATTGAGTAAAAGTGTAACGTACCGTTTGCTAAGTGATGTTACTAGCTATATAATGCATTTGTTTTCTATAAAGAACTGTGAGTTTGATGAATATTGGTAAACATACTATTTTGGTCCCTGTTTATGATCATGGTAGAGACACAAACATGAGTCAGTTGTATGTTACACTGTTTAGTTTATGCTAATGCAATCAGACTACTTTTGGATTACATTTAGATTACTTCTACGCTAGCGATATTTGATATCGCATTTGTTGAAGTGGTATAATTTCTGCTGTTTTGACAGATATACATTTGTTTTCTGTCTTGAACTGTTAGTTAGATGAATATATCTGTAAACAAAGAATTTGGGTGTTATTGACTTCCATAGTAGGGTTATAAACACTAGTCAGTGGACCAGAAACAGTTTGGATAACTAGTTACTACATACACTCACACACAGCTGCAGGACTGACGGATCTGTGTTTATTCTGCTTTTTTTACTGACACACATTCTAATTACTCGTGTTTTCCCAGATTTATAGTGCAAATTCTTGATATTTACACATGGAGAAAGAATTATTATTAATATATTGAGTAAAAGTGTAGCGTACTGTTTGCTGAGTGATGTTACTAGCTATATTATGCATTTGTTTACAATATGGAACTGTTAGTTTGATGGATATTGGTAAACAAACAATTTTGGACCCTGTTTGCTGTCATAGTAAAGACCAAAACACTAGTCAGTTGTGTGTTAGACTGTTTAGCTTATGCTAATGTAATCTGGCTACTTTTGGATTACATTTATTTAGATTACTTTTACGCTAACAATATTTAATGTCACATACTGTATGTTGAAGCCTAATTTGACTGTTTTGGCAGATAAAAAGACGTTTGTTTTCTACATAGAACTGTTAGTTTGATAAATACATTGGTAAACAAACAATTTTGGCTCCTATTGACTTCCATAGTTATAAACACTGGTCAGTGGGAGCAGAAACAGTTTGACAGAGCTGGGTGGATTACTAGACACACACACACAGCTGCAGGACTGATGGATCTGTGTTTATTCTGCTTTTTTACTCACACACATTCATATTTACTCCCAGATTTATAGCGCAAATTGTTGTTATTTACCTGTGGAGAAAGAATTAATGCTAATATATTAAAAGTGAAAGTGTAACGTACTGTTTGCTGAGTGATGTTACTAGCTATATAATGCATTTGTTTACAAAATGGAACTGTTAGTTTGTTGAAAATTGGTAAACAAACCATTTTGGACCTTGTTTATGATTATAGTAGAGACAAAAACATTAGGCAGTGGATCTGACACTTAGTTTATGCTAATGTAATCTGACTACTTTTGGATTACATTTAGATTTTTACTAAATGTAATCCAAATACTTTTATGCAAACACTATTTAATGTCGCATACTGTATGTTGAAGCAGGAACTTCTAATTTTACTGTTTAGGTAGATAAAAAGACAAAAAACTAAAAACTAATACAATAACTAAACAAAAGCTTTTATCGTCCATTGAGAATAAAGGGCCTAAGACATTCAGTACATAGAAGTCAGTTAAGCGTGCGCTGGTCTGTATATTCCAGGCTTTTTTAACCTTCATGCATAGATGTGAAAGCTTCTTTAGAATAGCTATATCAGAAAAAAGCAGGGAAAGCTCTCCAGAGTATATTTGATTTTCATTTTATTTTCAAACTGTAATATCACTAAACATATAAATCAACATTTGGGCTGGACATCAGGGTCATTCTTGCAAAGTCATGCTTGTTAGCTGGACAAGGATCTCATCTTTTGGAGGTGTAGTTCCTATATTTCGTCCAGACAGCGGCTTTGGCAATTGGTTTGCTGTTTTATCTGGGCCACTTGTCCTTCGGAATCTTTGTCAGAGGCACCTTTCCTTCCTCTTACGTTTCATCTCATTGCTAACAACCGTTTTCTTAGGAACAGGGACATCCGAATACGTAAGTGAAGCTTTGTCTTTTACAATTAATGTCATTAAACCAATCAGACAGCACAACTGTAATCAGTTTCTGGCAAAACTAGTGGTCGATATTATAATCGGTTAGATTACACATTAATGGTAATTTAATCAGACTACTTTTGGATTACATTTAGATTACTCTTGTTCTAACCCTACTTTGATGTCACATATAATGAAGCAGGAAAATGTAGTTTAATGTAATTCTTATCTCTGCCATATAGATATTAGGGTTGGGCTGATAGACGATGCTATCGTCCATTGCCGATGGCCAACAGACAACACAAGGCTGAGCCGGCATCGCGATCCATCGCCCCGTCCCCGTCGCAAACCCGCTCGTGAAAAATACACACTCAGGCCCTGTTTACACTAATATGTCTTAGTATTAAAATGGCATTTTTGAAGTAAAATGATCCACATCCACACCATGTTTACCTAGCATTTCTGAACAGCCCTCCGTCCGCTGAAAATGCACATCACGTGACCACACACACACAGCCACACACACACACACACACAGCCACACGCTGTCATGCGCTCCTTTGAGCTCCAGGCAGAGAGCAGTGCACGTCGGAGAGTTTATGAACGATGTACTGCTGGATCGCGTCTCACTATAGTTGTTAAACGTGATATTCAGACATCCCAAGTCTCCCGGAAGTTCCGGGACTCATAATGCCCGCAAACGAGTGATAATCTCCCTGAAATCCCTCCCGGTCCTCAAATAAGTCACGCACCCTTCTCACTCTCGCTCTTCAGAACCCCCCCACTACTCACATGATGACGATGCCATTGTCCATCGCGATGTTTCACATTAGACATCGTACAATGCCAAATTGGTCGACATCGCCCAACCCCTAATGGATATTGCATATACTATTTTTGCAATAGCAGTAATTTGTTGATGTATTGTGCACTGGAGTGAGTTATTGGTTATATGACAATATGGATCTAAAATTATATCATGATATTTTCTAGTATTATTTCAATATCAATAATTTAAACGATAATGTATTCACTGAGAGACAAAAAAGTATCTTTATATATAAATTACCATGTTTGTAAACATTCAGGATGCACACATAAGCCCCTTTCACACAGTGATACCGGTAAATTTCTGGAAAATTTCCGGAACGACTTAACCGGTATATTTAAAAAAGCGCTGTTCACACAGGCGAGGACGTTACGGAAATTTTCCGGAAAAGAGCATTCACACATCCATTCCAAAATACCGGTAAATTCTGACATCATTCACCACAAATGAGCTTTAAACGGCTGCGCTTGTATTTGTAAACATTTGACTAAATTACAAACTCTGTGGATGATCAATATTGTGAACAACTTTCGCAGGATCACTTTCGCATGTCGAGATGTTCATAATTGTGCAGGCGCTCATAGGCGCACGCAAAGCTTGAAGGTAAACAAACAACGGCTTATCATAAGCATCTCATCGATGATTATTTACACAGTTGACATTAAGAAGAACATATAAGTGTGATCTGACTAACTTCTAGCAGCTAAATGTGTCTGGAAAAATATTCAAAGGCTTTTATCCTCACAAACCGCGCGGACGTGAATGCGTCTGACTGTTGTGATTGGCTAAAGCAGACGTCTCACGTCAGCACGTTCTAGACGTGCACGCGCTTATTACGGCAATCTTCCTTCTGCATTCACACAGCGCAGCATTCCGGCAAATTGCCGGTAATGATACAACTTCTCTTTCCGGAAAATAGCCAGAACGAATTTACCAGTATTTTCAAAAAGGACCTGTTCACACATACAACCTTTCCGGAAAATTGCCGGCAATTTTCCGGAAAGGTCTGTATGTGTGAAAGGGGCTATAGTGAGGCGGCAGAAAAAAACGGGAGTGCTAGCATTTACAGCGAGGGAATGACATCCGATGCGGTACTGAGCTTGTTGTTGTCTTAGAAATAAGAAATAAGATATATTGATTACATATTATATATATTGTTTACATAATGCTTTCCGCATATTATAACAGCTCGTCACCCAGTGATAAGCACAGTGATTCGGCAAAATTACCGTTGAAGTGAGCGGCGTTCGTCTTACAGGTCCATTTGTGATAGCACCCTCCCAATGGATATTGGATACGACGAAATGACCAAGCATCCAGCCCCAAACATACAATCTCATTGAAGCTCCAAGTGATTTTAACAAGAGAGAAGTTAAAGGCCTACAAGTCTTTAGATGCCTACAGTGTTGTTCTGCTTGGTCATGTGCAGGAAATAATGATCCATGATGACCAGATTCAACACTATGTAGAGCTAAAAACCGAGATTCTGCCCAGCCAAAGACAAAGAAAGAAGACAGAGCTGTACAAGGCCTGGGTCATCATCAACAAGCAGAACTACTGCATTCTGAAAACGTTGCTTTTTGTCAACATTTGTACAATTGGTACTAAAGCAATAAAATCTTTTACGAATATGTAATAAATTTAGATTTATTTTCTTTGTTTGCAACGAGTTCATATTTCCAAGTACAGAAATGTAAGTTATTTTGTATAGATGTAGATGTACAGTGTAGTTACCACCGTGAATCTAAAACAGGTACTAGTGGTAGTGAATACTTTTTACTTAAGTACATTTTTCAGGCCGTACTTTTTTTTTTTTTTTTTTTTTTTACTTAAGTACAAAAGTGTGATCAGTACTTCAACTTTTACCAGAGTCATTTTAAACAACAGTATCTGTACTTCTACTTAAGTAAAGTTTAATTCAGTTTAATTTACCATGTTTAACTGTTTTTACCAAAATCATTGCTGCAATCAAAAGCGAGTGATGTGTCTGATTCAGCATAGCGTGAACATGAGAACTACAGAGTCCAGCATTATTAATTAGATCCTCACTTCATTCAGCTCCCTTTTAGCCAAAGACGTCTGCGGTTGGCATTTAAAGCAGTGTGGTGTACGGTAATACGGAATTTGGCATCCTACCGCACAACACCACATGTTTACTATTGGTCTCTTTTTGCAACCGGGAACCCATGTGACATAGGTTGGTAATTCGTCTATAGAAAAGTATAAATTTTCAAGTTCTATACGTACATTTTTTTCTGTTCACACACTTTAATCCTGCTCACTATCCTGAGAGCTCAGCCATATTTACACACTGAAGCAGCTGATCAAGCTTTCATTCATTTTCCCCTGCTTATCCGGGGCCGGGCCGTGGGGGCAGCAGTCTCAGGAGTAGATTTTAGTGTCTATTGTTGCAGTATTAGTTCAGATTAAGTTACTTAATATGTAATTAATTAATAATTTATTTGTGTCATGCTTGTGTGTGATCAAATGCAGGGACTTGCTGGTGTTTTAATACGTCTTTGAGTAACAATGTCATGACATATACCGTGTCAGTATTATGAAGAAGCGAGTCAAGAAAGAGATGTTTAAAGTGTGCGCAGCTGTTATTAGCAGCGTTTCATGTGTCGTTTTAAAAATAAAAGGTCAAATCCATTGCATGGTCTGTTTCTTTAAGTAGTGCAGGTCGTGTATAGCTCATTTTGGCTGATATATTAATGTCAGTGGTGTAATTTAACTCTCATAAATTAATAATGCAATAAACAGTATGCAGTGTTCTGTTCAGTGCTGCTGGTAGTATATCAAATAGAGGTTTATTCGGTTTCCTAGAACATGTATTTGGATTGCCGTGCTGCAGTTCTTCACAGCACATTCACTTTCATGGGGTTGTTACTGTAGAATGAGCTCTGATTGGCTGTCAAGGTGGTCACGTTAGCATATCTGCTCAGTGATTGGCTGCTGTTGTGGTCTGTTTATATCTGCAGCTATTTTGGCCTGTGGTTCCTTCAGGAGCTCTAGAGAGTGTTTGACCTACACACACACACACACACACACACACACACACACACATCTACTGTTTCACAACACCACTGCTGTGTGTTGCAGAATATCATGACAGAAACTTCAAGATCTGTTCAGTTAATTAGTTTGCACATAATATTGATAAAATAAAATATTGAATATAGTAATACACCTGTATCAGGACTGCACAATATATTGTTTGTGCATGGATATCACAATCTGTGAATCTACAATAGTCACATGATCGGAGGAAGCTAAGCCATTTCAAGGGAATTTAAACCATTTGGACAGAAGAAATGATCAAGTTTGCCACTTTAACAAAGATTAACTGTATTTATTTATACAATGAAGACTGTAAAAAAAGTTATTTTACATTAGATTATTCAATTTCTGTACATCAATACTGTTAGACTCCGCCAAAAACAGTAAAGTGCTGTTTATTTATTTATTTTTTGTTTTATTGTTTTCATCAACAATTCAATTGATTTTATTCGATAAATATATTATTAAAATATTAATATTAAAGTAATAGTTTTTTTATTGAGTTGTGTACATTTTATGCAGATGCTCACCTCCCAAAAATCAGTCCAAAATTCTGAATTCCGCCCAAATAGTCTATCTATCTATCTATCTATCTATCTATCTATCTATCTATCTATCTATCTATCTATCTATCTATCTATCTGTCTGTCTGTCTGTCTGTCTGTCTGTCTGTCTGTCTGTCTGTCTGTCTGTCTGTCTGTCTGTCTGTCTGTCTGTCTGTCTGTCTGTCTGTCTGTCTGTCTGTATGTATGTATGTATGTACGTATAAATTGCAGAAATAAAAAATATTTACAATATTGTCCAGCCCTAACCTGTACATACATTTGTCAATTTGTATATTTTTATTCTTCATTTCCTTTTCATTTTTTATACTTTATTATCTGTATTTTTGTCCTGTCACTTTTATTCTGTTGCACTGTGGATACTTCTGTCACCAAAACTAATTCCTCATGTAAACTCACCTGGAAATTAGGCCTGTCCCAATAATCAATATACCTAATTATCACACAACACATGACCTCAATCATTTCTGGTCATGTTATACACGCACCGGCCACTTAATTAGGTACACCTATCCAACTGCTTGTTAACACAAATTTCTAATCAGCCGATCACAGAGGAGAATGGCCAGACTGGTTCCAGCTGATGGAAAGGCAACAGTAACTCAAATAATCGCTCGTTACAACCGAGCTCTGCAGAAGAGCATCTCTAAACACACAACACGTCCAACCTTGAGGCGGATGGGCTACAGCAGCAGAAGACCACACCGGGTGCTGCTCCTGTCAGCTAAGAACAGGAAACTGAGGCTACAATTCACACAGACTCACCAAAACTGGACAATAGAAGATTGGAGAAACGTTGCTGCTCTGATGAGTCTCCATTTCTGCTGACACATTCGGATGCTCGGCTCACAATTTGGCCTCAGCAACATGAAAGCATGGATCATCCTGCCTTGTATCAGCGGTTCAGGCTGGTGGTGGTGGTGTAATGGTGTGGGGGAGATTTTCTTTGGGTCCATTAGTACCAATTGAGCATCAACGCCACAGCCTACCTGAGTATTGCTGCTGACCATGTCCATCCCTTTATGAGCACAGTGTCTCCATCTTCTGATGGCTACTTCCAGCAGGATAACGCAGCATGTCATGAAGCTCAATCATCTCAGACTGGTTTCCTGAACATGACGATGAGTTCACTGTACTCAAATGGCCTCCACAGTCACCAGAGCTCAATCCAATAGAGCAGCTTTGGGATGTGGTGGAACGGGAGATTGGCATCATGGATGTGCAGCCGACAAATCTGCAGCAACTGTGTGATGCTATCATGACAATATGGAGCAAAATCTCTGAGGAATATTTCCAGTAGCTTGTTGAATCTACAACACCAAGGATTAAGGCAGATCTGAAGGCAAAAGGGGTCCAACCCGGTACTAGTGAGGTGTACCTAATAAGTGACCGGTCAGTGAATATCCCCCATACAGCCTCTGTCATCTCAGAACTTTCCAGTTTGGAGGTGTCAAAGTCAATATGGTTAAAAAAACACTATAGTATTTACTACAAAGTATTAAAGTATCCAATCATTCATTCATTTTCTTTTCGGCTTTACAATTAATCAGGGATCACCACAGCGGAATGAACCACCAACTTATCCAGCATATGTTTTACGCACCGGATGCCCTTCCAGCTGCAACCCAGTACTGGGAAGCACTCATTTGTAGTATTTAGTCTAAATAAAATGACACAGTATTCAATTTCTCACTCTCAGTACACACACACACACACACACACACACACACACACACAGACTACTCAAAATTTCACTTTCAGTACATGCATACACACACAATAACATACACTATTTTAACCGTACACATCTCCTTGTAGGTTGTTTATTTGTTGGGTCAATGTGACTGTATGTGTGCGTGTGTGACTGTGTGTGTGTTGTCAGTTCCTGCGGGTCACGAAGCAGTATCTCCCGCACATGGCACGTCTGTGTCTGATCAGCACGTTTCTGGAGGACGGGATCCGCATGTGGTTCCAGTGGAGCGAGCAGAGAGACTACATAGAGGCCACCTGGAGCTGCGGATACTTCCTCGCCACATGCTTCGTCATTATCAACCTTATAGGACAGATCGGTGAGACACGCACACACACACACACACACACACACACTGCTGAAGCTTTCACTCTCACTTCACTCACATACAAACACCATTTAAACTACACACACACACACACACACACCTCACACACACACACACCTCACACACACACACACACACACACACACACCTCACATTCTCACCACAAACACATCACCAAAACTTTCACTCTCACTTCACTCACATGCACACACCATTTAAACTATACACACACACACACACAAACACCTCACATTCTCACCACACACACCACTCAAGCTCTCACTTTACTCTCACACTCTCTCTCTCACACACGCTTACACACACTATTTACACCACACACACATACCACATACACACACCCCTCACACCCAATACACACACCATTTAAACTACACACACACACACACACACACACACACACACACACACACACCACTTAAGCTCTCACTTCTCTCTCTCTCTCTCTCTCACACACACACACACACACACACACACACTATTTACACAAACACACACACACACACACCTCACATTCTCACCACACACACCACTCAAGCTCTCACTTCACTCTCAGGGCTTACTCACACTATGCCATCCGTACCGTGCCCAGACCCGTTTCCCGGATCGTTTGAGAAGTGTGAGTGCGCTGAATCGGGCTCAAGCACAGTTCACTTGGCCGGCCCTGGCCCGGTTGGAAGAGGTGGGCCTGAGCGCGGTTCACTTGGGTTTTGGCACGGTACGCTTGTGTGTGAGTGCAAAACGCGCCAAAGCCCGAAACTGAAAGCGAGACTTGACTTTTAAGGCACTGTTTCATATGGATTTAATAAAGGGCCATGAAACCCCCTCGTTTCAGCAGGGTGTTTTCACTCCTCTACTTTGGAAAAAGTCAGAAAAGTGGGCGTGTCCAGCTCTGTTTAGGGGGGAGTGTCAGAGGAAGAAAAGTGGGATGTTGTGGGAGTGTCTATTTGGGCACGCGCGAGTTTCAGTCAAAATACACACACACACACACACACACACACACACACACGCACACACACGCACACACACACACACACACACACAGTAGAAAGTGATGGTGTTTAACCTACATGGACATCTGTAGTGGAATTATTTGCCAAATGATTAAATGGTGGACTTTAACTGCAGTTCGGCTCTTTCATTCAGGGAATTCATTCATGTCCCTCACGACAAACGAGATATTTGATTCGAGGAGCTGCTCTAAGCGTGTATTTTTCATGCAATGTTTGATACCGCACGGCGAATGAGAGAAAAAAAAACTCCGCATTTCCCGGAAACTTAGATGCACACGGCAGGTAGTGTCAGAAAGCCGCGTGTGTTATTCCGGTCACAAAATGCGTTAAAAACCCTACACGAGGTTAAAGTTTGGTTGTGGTGCTAACGTTAACGTGTTTACACTCGGTGCAATAGTTTGTTAGATACGAACAAACTGAATAAACAAAGAGCACTGATCACTCACTTACCAAATCTGTAGAGACAGGACAATCACCAGCAACTAGAGCCGCGTCTTTATTAAGAGGAGACTACAAGCGAATCCGGATCTCAGCGTGTGCAGATGAGAACAGCTCTCAGGTAAACAATACTCCTCCTTAGACACGTAAGTTATTGTTGTGGAGCGTCGCGTACACTGTTAATCCACACGTGACTCCAGCTGAGCTCTCACAGAGAGAAAATGAAAACAAAACTTCACTGCAGCAAACTATAAAAGCAGCACTTCACGCTTGTTTCGCCAACACAACGTGGCGTCTCTGCCGTCTAAACACTGTGACAGTAATGAATATTAATGAAGTTGCACAATAGAGCGCGCTGATTGGTTTAAACCAAGCCTTACTCATGCATTAATGCATCACACTGTAAGAAGTAATAAGACACACTCTGGCACAGACGTCCAGTCTGCACGCTGGAATACACGATATTATCTCATGACCGTGACGCAGCTTCAAAAATTAGTTTCAAACCGGAAGTACGAATTTGCTTGAAATAACGCAAAAACAACCAATTTACACTTTTTAGTGAAATATAGGTGTCCTTATAGTGTTTTTAGCAGTGTGGGACACATATACGACTGTCAACAGCTCAACACATGTGTTCTGGTGTTTCGTGACCCTTTAATCATTCTTACTGTTCAGTGAACGCAAACTGCTGTAGTTTATTAAAGACGCAAACCCCTCACTGCACGACAGCTGCACCTTCAGCAGACCTCCTCATTCCTGCAGCACGAGAGCTTTATGATGGTTATGAGAGTCAAAAGTGGCGGATCTGTTCGGTGAAATATCTGACTGCGTGTCCCCGCATCCCTAAGGACTGTTTGGCGAAATATTTGACTGCATAACAAACAACTGAAACGATATAACTAGAGAAATCTCCACTGTGCTGCTGAGTGAGAGAGCGCTTCTCACTGAACAGCGCAGCAGCGATGACGTAAGCGTGCCGAAGCCCGATTGTGGTGTGAGCGCGGGCCGTCGGGGGAGACAGGAGGGGGGACAAGCGTGCTTTGGCCCAGTTCGAGGCAACTGTACATAGTGTTAGTACGGCCTCACACTCTCTCTCTCTCACACACACTTAGGCCGTACTAACACTAGGTACAGTTGCCACTAGGTACAGTTTCCTTTTGCACTCACACACAAGCGTACCGCGCCAAAGCCCAAGTGAACCGCGCTCAGGCCCACCTCTTCCAACCGGGCCAGGGCCGGCCAAGTGAACTGTGCTTGAGCCCGATTCAGCGCACTCACACTTCTCAAACGATCCGGGAAACGGGTCTGGGCACGGTACGGATGGCATAGTGTGAGTAAGCCCTTACACACACTATTTACACCGCACACACATACCACATACACACACCCCTCACACCCAATACACACACCATTTAAACTACACACACACACACACACACACACACACACACACACACACACACACACACACACACACACACACACACCACTTAAGCTCTCACTTCACTCTCTCTCTCTCTCTCACACACAAACACACACACCACTCAAGCTCTCACTTCACTCACACACAGACACACACACACACACTTACACTATTTACACCACACATGTTTGTTTTTGTGAAAAGTGGGGACATACATAGGTTTCCATTCATTTCATACTGTCTAAACCGTATATTGTATTGCCCTCACCCCACCCCATCCCTAAACCCAACCATCACAGGAGACAGCGTGCAGCTTTACTCTCTGGGTGCGTTCACACCTGTGAATTGATTCAGTTGTTCTGAAACAGAGATTACAATCGTTACAGTGTTGCTCTTTGCTGTTGGAGCGGTTCGCTTTCACACGGCAAAGTTTCTAATCGGACCAAAAGAGCTAAAACAAGTCACTTGTGAGAACTCTCCTCACTTTGGTCAGAGTGTCAGGGTTTATTTTGCAGCGTCCCGCTCAGCTGTCAGGAGAGGTGGTGTTTGGTGGTGTTTGACAAGGTGTGCGCGACGTGTCTGAGGAGTGAGGAGAGATGCGGTGGGGAGGGGTGAGAAGGGTGCGCGACGATGCCTATTTGAGGATCGGGAGGGAGACGATAGATTACCGGGAGATCATCACTCGTTTGCAGGCATCCGGAGACTCGTGAAACTTCCCGCCCTGCTCATAATTCTCTCTTCATATAGCCGTATATACCTATTAAATATCCATAAAACACTGTGATATAACCGCGCTCGGATCAGATCACTTTCTCACTGCAATCGATCCGCTCCAGGGTTTGTTTCAATCGAGTCGAGACCACCTCATTCAAGCAATCTCAGAGCGATTGATTTGCCGCGGATCCGAGAGCGATTGGTGGTTTCACATATGCCAAACGAACCGCGCTAACTGGGCAAACGAGACGGGTTCCTGAACAAAAGTGCAGGTATGAAAGCCCTCTCTGATTAAACTCATCCTGTGGGATTTATAAGCGATTTGAGAAACGAGGACGTCACCAATGGCCTCATATTTCACCCCCTTTTTGTAATACCTGTGTCATACCCATGTCATTACACAGATTTGTGTCCTGATATGTCACAAAAACAGGTACACACACACACACACACATACCACATACACACACCCCTCACATTCTTACCACTCACATCAACCAAGCTTTCGTTCTCACTTCACTCACATACACACACTATTTAAACTACACACACACACACAAACCTCACATTCTCACCACACACACACACCACACACACGACACAAGCTCTCACTTCACACACACACACACATTGGCCTCATTTTTACCCTTGAACTAGTTGTGTAAATGTGAGCTATTAAAGAAACAGGACACTCATGTTCAGCTCACTTCTGCTGTTTTGAACAGTTTCCCCCATTCATCTCTCTCTCTCTCTCTTTCTCTCTCTCTCTCTCTCTCTCTCTCTCTCTCTCTCTTTATATATATATATACAAACACACACAAACAGACTGCAGTGGTTGCCAGTCTTAATCAGGTATTAGAGAATATAATAAACTATCATCATGAGCATGTTTTCAGCTGACTCCTAATTAAATATGTGTTGAAGAGGAGCAAACACGGGTTTACTGCTGCTGTATATGAATTATAATTTATTATTACAACCAGATATAATGAAAAGTACTCTAATAACCAATTAAATCACATTATACACACACCTGTATTTCATTTGATTACTCTTATAAAATACCCTTTAATTAAAAAGTACTGGATTATTATTAGAAAATATTCATTATAGCCACAAAACAAGTACAAATGAATGTAATGTGAAGAAAATTGGTGTTTATTAAGATGTTTATTTATTGTTATTAATTAGTTTAATCCATTAATACATCTGTTGACTTATTGCACTGATATTTAACACACAAAAATCATTTACTAACAAATAATATTCATCCTGAGATACGAGTGAGAATTTATTAAAGGAAATATTGATACAGAGAAAGATGAGTTATGAAAGGCCACTGTATTATGGAGAAACGGTTGGTGTCTGCACTGTGATTGACATTCTCCCATTGTACGTGTCATCAGAGAGGGAAAGCCCCGCCCACTAGTGCCCATCTCTCCATCTCATTAGCATAATCAGCAGCCCTGAGTGAGAAGCAGCCGTCTGTCCTTTAGCCATTAGAGTGTTTGAGCTGCTGAAGATAATGTCAGCATAGACTAAGAGGATTATAGATGTGGAGTTTTAGATGAACAGCGACAGGAGCCACATAGACTGACAGAAGCATCAAGCACACACTCACACTGAAGCACACATAACACACACACTGCTGTTTACATCTGTAGCTCCGCCCTCTTCTGAAAAAGAGCACAATCTCATTTGCATTTAAAGCGACAGTCAGCAAAACACCTCAATTAGGATCAAAACCTGAAAGGGTCAGTTTCAGAGAGCTGGAGAACATCATCTGTGAGCTCTTTTGAGCTCTCACACACACACACACACACACACACACACACTAGAGATATAATACATTACAGTAAGAAGGGATTTGAGTTTAGCAATACCTCGTTGTTTCAGATGCTAAGCACACATGCATATATTAACTCTATTCTCTGCTGTAGGTGGATGTGTCCTGGTGCTCAGTAGAAACCTGGTTCAGTACGCCTGCTTTGGCTTATTCTGCATCATTGCACTACAGGTGAGTGAAAATCAGTGTTGGTTAATGAGTTATAAAGTCTCTAGTTACTTGGATTTAACTGAAAATGTAAAGTTGGGGATTGCTCTTCATTTTAGGCCATTTCATTATAATTAGCCCATGATATAATATAATACCCAGATTTTCAGCCCATCAATGAGTTTATGAATGTGCTTCTGTAAATGTGTGTGTGTATATATATATATATATATATATATATATATATATATATATATATATATATATATATATATATATATATATATATATATATATATATATATATATATATATATATATATATATATATATTATATTTGAATGTGTGTGTGGATGTTTCCACACAGATGGGTTGCGGCTGGAAGGGCATCCGCTGCGTAAAAACTTGCTGGATAAGTTGGCGGTTCATTCCGCTGTGGCGACCCCGGATTAATAAAGGGACTAAGCCGACAAGAAAATGAATGAATGTATATATATATATATATATATATATATATATATATATATATATATATATATATATATATATATATATATATATATATATGAATATATTCATTTTTACATTACTTTCAGTAATATTATTGAATAATATTCAAATGTTTAAATGATTTATTTACAACACAGTTTGTAAAGTTTTATTTTCTTTTAGTACAGTTTTATGCATAAGTTTGGGGCCCCTCTGTGGCTGCATAATTATTTTCTTTCTTTATAAGGGAAGATCACAGTGAAATGCCATTGGGTTTCTAGAGAAAGCTAGATCATGTCATGTTTTTCAGACAGAAATACGTAGTGTAGCAGTATCGAGATGTGTGAAATTAAATTGAAACTGAAAAATAGGCTGTGCAAAAGTTTGGGCACCCACTCTTTCATGTGGATTTCAAGACCTGTAGTCACTGAATGCTGACTGATTACAACACAGAATTGATTTGCGTGACTCAGTGAAGCTCAACAATCCTCACACAGCTACAACCAATCATGAAGAAGGATATTTATCATAGCTGAGTGCTAGATGTGCTTTTCCTTATTGTGAACCTGAAAATAACAACATGGAAACCTCAAAAGAACTTCCTAATGACCTAAACACTAGGATAATTCACCAACATGAATTACGAGAAGGATGCAAAGAGCTATCATAAAGGTGTAAAGCCTCTATCACCACAGTCAGAAATATAGTAAGAAAATGGAAGGCCACGGGATCAGTTCTTGTGCTGGAAAGATGTGCTAGACCTGGACAAATATCTGAGAGGGAAAGGTGAAGAATGGTTCGAATGGTCACTGATAGAACACCTCCACAGGGCTCCAGGAACATCTCCACAGTCCAGCACACTCTTCACACAGAGCAGCATAATGGAAGGTGATGCAGGTGAAGCCTCTTCTGCACTCTGTCAACGAGAAGAGTCGATTGAGGGATGCAAAGGCTCATCTGGACAGAAAAGTCTGAATCATTCTGGAGAAATATACGGTGGACAGATGCCACAACCATAGGTGCTTTGCATGGTGGAAAAAGAACGCAGCATTCCAGGAGAACCTGGTCAGAGCTGACGATAGCATGGGTTCCACCCAGAATCAGCAGATTCTGAAGAACAGAAATCAGTCAAGAGGCTGACGTTACTCCAGGGTCTGATGTTTCAGCACAGTTCCAGATCTACCAAGGAATTCAGGCTCAGACACTATAGAATGGCCATCCCAGTCCCCAGATGTGAACATCTTCCAAAATCTATGAATTGATTTGAAAAAGGCTGTTCATGCTCACCACCCATCAAACCTGACTGAACTGGAGGAATTCTGCAAGCGTCTGCAGGCTGTTATTCCAGCAAAAGGTGGCTCTACTAAAGATTGGTGTCATTATTCTGTTGGGGTGCATCTGTCTATTTGTGCATCTGTCTGGTTTTGTTCAGACTTAAATTGCATTAAATGTTATGGCAGAACTGAAATCTTGCTTTTTCCATAGGGTATAAGTTGGGCCAGACGGAATCTTCAGACATTTTTGCTATGTCTGCCCAGAATTTTGTTAAAAGTCTGCAGATTTATGCGGAATGATTTTATCATAACTAAAACCTTAATATATGAACTAAAAAGTAAAACCTTTTTAACTTGAATTCAATGTTTACAATGCAAATCCAATTAGATCCACTTTGGGCTAGAAATCTGCAGAATTATATTAAGGCCTACGTATATGATATATCTAAATGAATTTGATTTGAAAGGCCAGCAGGCTATGGCTTGCAATTTTGAAAATGATCAGGGGTGGCCAAACTCTTGCATGAGACTGTATTATATGATATTAGACTTAATTTGTTTACCAAACCAGTGGATCTAATTGGATTTGCTTTGTAACCCTTGTGTTCGTGTATTAAATCTGTTCAGACTGAAAAACTGTATTTCATGAACAGTAAAAAGGAGATGTTTTGCCAATTAATAGATAGATAGTGCATAAAATGTATCAAGCTATAGTTAAAACAAGTAAAACTGACAAAAACAGCTTATTAGAAGCAAGAAATATTTGATTATTATCATAAGCATTTCAGGCCCGGTTCAGAGAGTTAGTAAAGGAACGAGGAATATGCAAAATACAACTGAAAAACCACAATATCCATGTGTGTATTGAACCACGGACATCTTTAATATTATATTGAGTATTGCAGCATCCCTAATACATATCGGCACATGATCATATTAATAAGTGAGCTTTATCCGTCCTCTGTATTTCAGACGGTGGCTTACAGTATTCTGTGGGACCTCAAGTTCCTTATGAGGTGAGTTCAGCTCAGTGTGTGAATCTGCAGATCCTGAATGCTGTTACTAAATGTGTGTGTGTGTGTGTCAGGAATCTGGCTCTAGGTGGCGGTCTGCTGCTGCTGCTGGCCGAGTCTCGATCTGAAGGGAAAAGCATGTTCGCCGGTGTGCCGTCCATGGGTGAAAGTTCCCCGAAACAGTACATGCAGCTGGGAGGGCGAGTTCTGCTGGTGCTCATGTTCATGACGCTGCTGCACTTCGACTCAGACTTCTTCTCTGTGAGTCTCTCTGTGGTCATACACACTTATTTCACGTCACCTGCAAGACAAATAGGAGATATTTTAATACACATTTTCTGTGTGAATATGTAGTTAAATGTCATTTATTTTTATCAGTTATTAATGCATTAAATGTATTGTGTATTACTGCAAAAATAAATTACAAACAAAATGCAGATAAAAAAAATATCTGAATTTCATCTTGTGTGCATAAAAAGTTGGAGATATTATTTTCATTTGATATATGCATTTTCTGTGTGCTTTTAGTGAAATGTCATTTGTTTTAGCTGTTATTGATGCATTTAATGTGTTACATGAATTCATTAAATATGTAGAATTTTACTAAATATCTTTATAGATATTTCAGACTCATGCTCAGTCTGATAAACAATGCTGAAGTCAGATATTCTGCTGTAAACGTGTGTTACATGCTGGAGTGGCTGCCTTTGTTTTGGTCATTTAACCCGCCCACTGCCAGTTTAGCCAATTATATTACAGCACCCCGGGTTGCCAGATGATGAAAAACAGCGTATTTCATTCATTCAGTCATGAAGACTGTGACTGTGACTGAAATGCGAACACTGGTGGACAGTAGCAGACTCTGAAATGAGACTCAGATTCAGAGTTCCACATGAGGTGGTTATTGATTAGCAAATAATATAAATAATACGAGCGTAAACATGCAAGCAGGTTACACTGTCCTAACAACACACTACGTGATGAGATACGCAGTGATGAGCAGTTAGGCTGTATTGCAGCAGACAGAAACAGAACAGAAATGTAAATACAGCCATTCAGAAGCACAGAATAGTGCACTCACTGCACTCCAGCCAAACGGTGAGGTTTATAACGATGAATTGATTGTTTATGAATGGCTGTAATCATGAATGGCTGTAATCACGATCACAGTGTATATATCATAGACTGTCAAAGATATAGTATCAGTGACGTCACCCACAGGCTTCTGAAGAGCGCAAAAGAAGCTACAAGTAGGCGTGGCCAATAATCGTCTCTTTGTTCACGCTTCATGGCACCGACTACAGACGCCTGCTGGCATTCTGCTTAAACGGGCTTTTCTTTGGGAGAAACGCTTAAACCTTCATTACCTGCGACTCGTTTGTGTTCTGACCACATGTACTTGGCTTTATACTATAACACTAAAGTGTTTAGACTTTTAAAAACGCTGTTTGTGTGTGTGTGTGTGTGTGTGTGTGTGTGTGTGTGTGTGTGTGTGTGTGTGTGTGTGTGTGTGTGTGTGTGTGTGTGTGTGTGTGTGTGTGTGTGTGTGTGTTTGTGTGTGTGTGTGTCACTTGCTTGGTGTGTGTGTGTGTGTGTGTGTGTGTGTGTGTGTGTGTGTGTGTGTGTGTGTGTGTGAGAGAGAGAGAGAGAGAGAGAGTGTGATGCCTATGTGTATGTGTGTCACTTGCTTGGTGCTTGTGTGTGTGTGTGTGTGTGTGTGTTTGTTTGTTTGTTTGTTTGTGTGTGTGTGTGTCACTTGCTTGGTGTGTGTGTGTGTGTGTGTGTGTGTGCGTGTGTGTGTTTATACGGACAGCTTGTTATAGGCTGTCTGGACTCTGTTTAGCTGGGTGGTTTTTGGTTTGTTGTCCCCCCGCTCGTTAGCGGGAACGGGCGTGGCGGGTATAAAAGGGGGCGGGTCTGGCAGCAGGACAGCAAATGCTGAATTAAAGCGTGAGCAGTCGGGTTCAGGCTTAAACCTGGCGGGAGCGGTATTCAAAATTTTGTCCCGCACAGATCTCTACCTTAGACCAGGCCATCTCAGTTTACGACTGACTATATTAAAATAGTGTCATAAGAAACTGAACAGGAAATGACCTTATCATGTCTTTTTCAAGGACACAGCTGCTTAAGAACTTCAAATGTTTTTCATAAATATGTGAAGATTAAAGGGGAGCTAAATCTCCAACACTCATCATCACAGTGTCTTTTCCTGCAATATCTGAACATATACTCTGTGCAAAATCCTTTATAGATATCCAGTTCTTTGTAACGGTGGTCACACAAAAAATAAAAATAAAATATGTACACCTACATAAGTAACCCAAAGAATTATATGACTGAACACTAAAAATGAAAATATATATATATATATATTTACTCAGGTGAGGTTTGAACTGAGGTTGACGGCGTCGTAGTACAACATGCTGGCCACTGGACCACAATAGCGCTGTTATATTGCACCGTAAATTACTTTCTATTGATGGCTTAATCTTTTTTCTCCCCTTTTTAGATTTCTAATCATCTGATGTTCATTGAGCAGGTGTAATATTTATTAATGGTAATTATTTGAATTTTTATATTCACTAAGGTGCTGCTGTTTGCGGTCAGTTACCTCATCATTAACCTGCGGGCTGCATTCTCCTCACGGGGCTGCGAGAAAATAAATTAGAAGAGCGGAGCTGTTGCAAAATAATGAATAACAGAGTGAGGCAATGGTCAAATAAATAAATTTAAAAAGTGTGACTGCTGAGAGTGCAGGCAGCTAAAGACACCGGCCCTCCGGCCAAAAAACAAACCAGCCCACCGGGAATTCTCCCGGTCCTCCCGATTAGCCAATCCGGGCCTGATAGTCAGTGTGTTAGTAAATGCAAGGCTATTGATAAACTCCCGACATAACACTGAATGACAATGCTTCAGATGACTGATCTAGGTCCTACAGCTAATCAGTCTGTCAGATTCTGGAGTGCATTACAGCTCTAAAGAACATTATAGATGATCTTAAATAAAACAAATACATTTATAGAGATGGTATATGAGTGTTTAATTTCACTCAGCTGGGAAACGGAGGCCACGTAAACGGTTTGAGTGCACACCGCATGCCATATCATCTGATAATTGTAGAAAATAATCCCAAAAGGGAACTGACTGTGTAAAGAAACATAAAACACAACACAGAAATATAATCAATATGCTGAGCTCAGCGGCTAATCAGCCGGAATCTGCTGAAGGGACGTGACGGCGACCAGCGAGACCTAGCTGTCACTCAAGTGACCACGCCCTTAATTATGCAAACTTAATATAACTTAATATACGGATGAGTTATAAATCACCTCCTCACAGTTGTCATGAAGGGTAATATTAGCTGTATGAACCAAAATCATTCTGTGTAGCAGGCTGTAAACACATTTTCTGCTGTAAAGTCGGCCATTTTAACAGTCGGGTCAGAAATCTGCTCTGATATGGAGCCAGGAGTTGTGGAATTTCCATGAATTGCAGTTTCAGGTACCTCCGTCTTAGCTTTACAAGAGTTGAAGGGTGACGCTTGGTATATATTCATGGCTAATATCTGATGGCCAGAAAGTGATTCATTTTTAATAAATTGTTAAAATATTGCTGTCTCTGAGGCAGATGTGTACACCATGACTTTATATAAAAATGATTTTAATGTGTGATATGACTGAAAAAGTGGTCATAAACGAATATTTTCTTAATTTAACTGAGTAGCGGCTTGGACCTGGAAACACAGCCACAGCCGTATCACCCTGCAGCCCAAGAGCGGTTACTCACTGAAGCTAAGCAGGGCTGAGGCTGGTCAGTAGCTGGATGGGAGAGCACATGGGAACACTAGGCTGATGCTGGCAGTGGTGTTGGTGTGGCCAGCAGGGGGCGCTCAACCTGTGGTCTGTGTGGGTCCTAATGCTCCAGTATAGTGAAGGGGACTCTATACTGTCAGTGAGCGCCGTCTTTCAGATGAGATGTTAAACTGAGCTCCTGACTCTCTGTGCTCATTAATAATCCCATGGCACTTCTGGTCAAGGGGTGTAACCCCGGTGTCCTGGCCAAACTCCCTCAATCAGCCCTTACCCATCATGGTCTCCCAATGAACTGGCTCTATCACTGTCTCTCCACTCCACCAATAGCTGGTGTGTGGTGAAGCACTGGTGCTGTTGTCCATGATTGTGTAGCGCTTTAGGTGTATGGCCATACGCGATACATGCGCTGTGTAAATACACACATTACATTACAGAACGTCATGACTTCACAAGCAGATTGCTAACATGCAGTGTTGTTGTCCTGCAGATCCTCCAGAATATGGTGGGAACAGCGCTCATCATCCTGGTGGCCGTCGGCTTTAAGACCAAACTGGCTGCTCTGACTCTGGTAGTCTGGCTTTTGGCCATCAACGTCTACTTTAACGCCTTCTGGACCGTTCCGGCGTACAAACCCATGCACGACTTCCTGAAGTACGACTTTTTCCAGACCACATCAGTGATCGGGGGCCTGCTACTGGTGGTGGCCCTGGGGCCCGGAGGCGTCTCCATGGACGAGAAGAAGAAAGAGTGGTGAAGAAGAAGAAGATGTTCACTTCCTGTCCATCCGTCCGTCCTGCACCCTTGCTAGTGTGTGTGTTGGATTTGGGATGTGTGGATCCCTCATATTGACTCCAGTCGCAGCAGTAAACACCGATTCGTTTACTGGTTACGATTTCTGATCCGATGGACGACCCTCAGCCTGATTTCACTGTTTTCTGTTGATTGTATACGAAAAAATTATGATTATAATAATATTAATAATAAGTTGTTCTATTAATTTTTCAGACGTTTATATTGTATTTAGTTTTTTTTTTTTTTTTCGAATTTCAGGTCATGCTGAGAAATAAAGCAAAACCTCCGAATTATGGAAATGAGTTTCATTGTTGTGTTTTGGTATTCTTTTATTTCTTTAAATTCTACGTGAAATCAAAAATAACACATGCAAAGCAAAATTACCACTTGCTCTTGAAAATTTCAACTACACGTTTTCGACATCTAGTTTATGTGGGAAAATTTGCACATTTTGACATCTCTGGCTTCCATATAAATTACTCACGGGATGTTTTTTTCACCGAACGTGAATTTTTTGATCATGTTTTTTAATTTGTGACTTAGTATTTTCCAACAGTTTTTATATTTAGTTTTTTCGTTTTTCAGGTCATGGTGAAAAAATTAAGCAAAACTAACGAATTATTGAAAATAGTTTTGTCGCATTCGGATATAGATCAGTGTTTTTTAAATCAACATGAAAAAAACTTTTTCATTGAATATTGCAGTGTGAAGATAACGTGTGTGATCAACGTGAAATCAAAAACTTCTATTGAATATTGGAGTGTGAAGATAACGCATGCGATCAACGTGAAATCAAAAACTTTTTTATTGAATATTGGAGTGTGAAGATAACGCATGCGATCAACGTGAAATCAAAAACTTCTATTGAATATTGCAGTGTGAAGATAACGCATGCGATCAACGTGAAATCAAAAACTTTTTTATTGAATATTGGAGTGTGAAGATAACGCATGTGATCAACGTGAAATCAAAAACTTTTATTGAATATTGCAGTGTGAAGATAACGCATGTGATCAACGTGAAATCAAAAACTTTATTGAATATTGCAGTGTGAAGATAACGTGTGTGATCAACGAGAAATCAAAAACTTTATTGAATATTGCAGTGTGAAGATAACGCGTGCGATCAACGAGAAATCAAAAACTTTATTGAATATTGCAGTGTGAAGATAACGTGTGTGATCAACGAGAAATCAAAAACTTTATTGAATATTGCAGTGTGAAGATAACGCGTGCGATCAACGAGAAATCAAAAACTTTATTGAATATTGCAGTGTGAAGATAACGTGTGTGATCAACGAGAAATCAAAAACTTTATTGAATATTGCAGTGTGAAGATAACGCGTGCGATCAACGAGAAATCAAAAACTTTATTGAATATTGCAGTGTGAAGATAACGTGTGTGATCAACGAGAAATCAAAAACTTTATTGAATATTGCAGTGTGAAGATAACGTGTGTGATCAACGAGAAATCAAAAACTTTATTGAATATTGCAGTGTGAAGATAACGTGTGCGATCAACGAGAAATCAAAAACTTTATTGAATATTGCAGTGTGAAGATAACGTGTGTGATCAACGTGAAATCAAAAACATTTTTATTGAATATTGCAGTGTGAAGATAACGTGTGTGATCAACGTGAAATCAAAAACTTTTTTATTGAATATTGCAGTGTAAAGATAACGCATGCGATCAACGTGAAATCAAAAACTTTTATTGAATATTGCAGTGTGAAGATAACGCATGCGATCAACGTGAAATCAAAAACTTTTATTGAATATTGGAGTGTGAAGATAACGCATGCGATCAACGTGAAATCAAAAACTTTTATTGAATATTGCAGTGTGAAGATAACGTGTGCGATCAACGAGAAATCAAAAACTTTATTGAATATTGCAGTGTGAAGATAACGCGTGCGATCAACGTGAAATCAAAAACTTTTATTGAATATTGGAGTGTGAAGATAACGCATGCGATCAACGTGAAATCAAAAACTTTTATTGAATTTTGGAGTGTTGCAGTGTGAAGATAACGTGTGCGATCAACGTAAAATCAAAACTTTATTGAATATTGCAGTGTGAAGATAACGCGTGCGATCAACGTGAAATCAAAACTTTTTATTGAATATTGGAGTGTGAAGATAACGCGTGCGATCAACGTAAAATCAAAACTTTTTATTGAATATTGCAGTGTGAAGATAACGCGTGCGATCAACGTAAAATCAAAACTTTATTGAATATTGCAATGTGAAGATAACGCGTGCGATCAACGTAAAATCAAAACTTTTTATTGAATATTGCAGTGTGAAGATAACGCGTGCGATCAACGTAAAATCAAAAGTTTTTATTGAATATTGTAGTGTGAAGATAACGTGTGTGTGATCAACGTGAAATCAAAACTTTTATTGAATATTGCAGTGTGAAGATAACGCGTGCGATCAACGTGAAATCAAAAACTTTTTTATCGAACATTGCAGTGCTGTAGTGTGCAGATAACGCGTGCGATCACCATGAAATCAAAAACTTTTATTGAATATTGCAGCATATTAATCAGTTTGTTTAAAGTCAACGTGAAATCAAAAATGTTTATTTCATTAAATATTGCAGTGTTTATTCTAATGTGTGATGATAATGTGCGAAGAAAAATCATCACTCGCTCTTGAACGTTTAAACTGAATGTAAAAAAAAACTGTCTAGACATCTTGCTTACATGGT
Source organism: Danio rerio (assembly GCF_049306965.1). Lineage (NCBI taxonomy): Eukaryota > Metazoa > Chordata > Actinopteri > Cypriniformes > Danionidae > Danio > Danio rerio. Next base: position 1,581,371 of record NC_133180.1, on the reverse strand, counting down.
AAAATTTGCACATTTTGACATTTAACTAATAATGACAAGTCATTATATTGATTTTTCAGAAGTTTTGTTGTTGCATTCTGATATTCTACAACTTCTTTAAAGTCAACATCAAATCAAAAACAATTTTTTTATTGATTATTGTGTTGTTTATTCTAATGCGCGAACATAACAGTCGCAGCAGTAAATGCCACTTTACCGGTTACGATTTCTGATCCGATGGACGACCCATCGATCGTTTTGATGTTACATTTTAAGGTGTTTTTTCTTATGTGCAAACATATCATGTGTGAAGAAAATCAAGAAGGTTTAAACTACATGTAAACAACTCATTCTCCACATCTAATTTATGTGGTAACATTTTCCCCTATTTTGACCTTTTTGGCTTCCATATAAATTACTCACGGGATGTTTTTCGCCAAGTGTGATTTTTTTTCAGCTCAAGTTGAATTTTTTTGAACTTGCGACTCTTGGTTTTCAGAGTATGGTGGAAAACAAAACCAGCAAATTAATAAATGAGTTTCATTGTTGCATTCTGATCTGTTTTTTTTTAAGTTAACGTGAAATCAAAAATGAAGTATTTAAAGAATATCGCAGTGTTCCAATGCACAAAAATAACACGTACGAAGAAAACTCACATCGTCACTCACTCTAGAAATGATCAACTGCATATTATCGACATCTTGTATACGTGGTAAAGAATTTTTTTTTTTTGTATTTAGTTTTTTTGCGTGTTTTCAGGTCATGGCTGAAAAATAAAGCAAAACCTATGAATTATTGAAATGAGTTTCATTGTTACGTTTTGAAATTCTTTCATTTCTATAAAGTCAACGTGAAATCCAAAACAAATTTTTAATACTATATAACAATGTTTATTCTAATGCGCAGATGTCACATGCGAACAAAAATCACTCTAGAGCTTTTAAACTACATGTAAACAACACGTTTTCAACATCTAGTTTATATGGTAAAATTAGCATATTTTGACTCTTCTGGTTTCCATATAAATTACTCACGGTATGTTTTTAGCTAAGCATGAATTTTTCGCTCGAGTTGAATATTGTTTTTTTTATTGTATTTGGTTTTTTTGGTTTTCAGGGCATGACGGAATAATAAAGCAAAACCAACTAATTATTAAAATGAGTTTCATTGTTATGTTCTGATATTGATCAGTTTCTTTAAAGTCAACATGAAATCAAAAAATTATGTTTTTTTATAGATTTTTGTTATTGTGTTATTTGTATGTTGTGGTGTTTATTGTAATGCATGAAGATGACACATGCAAAGAACAATCATTGCTCGCTCTGGAAATTTTCAACTAAAATTTCTCAACATCTTGTTTACGTGGTCAAATTTGCACAATTCAACTTTTGTGGCTTTCTATATAAAAGCCACAAAATAATAATAAGTTGTTTTATTGATTTTATGAAGTTTATATTGTATTATTATTGATTTTTTTTTTCGGTTTTCAGGTCACGGCGGAAAGATAAAGCAAAACCTACGAAATACTGAAATGAGTTTTGTTGTGTTTTGATATTTTTCCATTTCCATAAAGTCAACGAAATCTAAAATATTTTTTAATAGAATATTGCAGTGTTTATTCTAATGCGCAAAGAAATTACGTGCAAAGAAAAATCATTGCTTGCTCTAGTATATGTGGTAAAATTTGCATATTTTGATCTTTCTGACTTCCATATAAATTACTCGCGGGATATTTTTCGCCAAGTGTGATTTTTTCGCTCGAGTTGATTTTTTTTTTAACTTGCGACTCTTGGTGTTTTTTATATTTTATTTAGTTTTTTTTTTCGGTTTTCAGCGTATGGTGGAAAAAAGCAAAACCAGCAAATCATTGAAATGAGTTTCATTGTTGCATTCTGATATCTGTTTTTTTTTTTTAAGTTAACGTCAAAAACGAAGTATTAAAAGAATATTGCAGTGTTCCAATGCACAAAAATAACACGTACGAAGAAAACACATCATCACTCGCTCTAGAAAGGTTCAACTGCATATTCTCGACATCTTATTTACGTGGTAAAATTTGCACATTTTCACTCTTTTGGCTTTCAATTTAAAAGCCACAAAAATTAATAATAAAAAGTCGCTATACTGATTTTTCAGAAGTTTATATTTTAATTATGTTTTTTTAGTTTTCTGGTCCTGGTTAAAAAACAAGCAAAACCAACGAATTATTAAAGTTATAGTTATATTGTTGTGTTCTGATATTCTTCCACTTTTTAAAGCCAATAGCAAATTAAAAATACATTGTGTATTGATTATTCCGGTGTTTATTCTAATGCATGTAGACAACACGTCATAACATGGTAACAGTCACAGTAGTAAAGTGTGTAAAAACAGTGTCACAGTAGTAAAAACAGTGTTTTCTGTTGGTTACATATACGAAACATGATAATGATGATAATAAGTCGTTATGTAGAGTTTTGTATTTATTTGTATTTATTTTTCTGGTCATGGTGGAACAAAGCAAAACCTAAGAATTATGGAAAAGAGTTATATTGTTGCATTCTGATATTGTTACATGCCAAGGTGTTTAACGTGTGAAGATAACACAAAATTCGTCACTCAGTCTAAAAAGTTTAAACTACAGGTAAACCACACATTTCAACGTCTGATTTTAGTAAAATTAGCGTATTTAGACCTTTCTAGTTTCCATATACAGTTTATTACTAATGGGATGTTTTTTGCTTTGAATTTTCCGCTCGAGTTGAATATTTTTGAACTTGCGACTCTTGGTATATTCAGAACTTTATATTGTATTCAGCTTTTTCAGGGGGTTTCAGATCATGGCTGAAAAATAAAGCAAAATTAACCAATTCTGAGTTTTATTGTTGCGTTCTGATATTCTTCCATTTCTTTAAAGTCAGCATCAAATCAAAAAAAAAGATTTTAAACTGAACATTGCAGTGTTTGTTCTAACGCTGGGCTCCCAGCATACGTAAAAAAATGTCATCATTCATAAATGCACACATTACATTACACTATTTCGCTCTAGATTTATAGAAAGCTGACATGCTATTTCTGTATTGGCATGCGTCTCATTAAGCACTCTTGTTCACTAGTCAGTGCACTGATTAGGGTATCAGCCTTTTTATGTGCTGGCTCAATTGCTAAATTTTTCAAGTGCACTGAAACGTTCGCACCCTGAAAATTCCCACAATGCCCTGTGAAAATCATACACACAGCATGCGCTCTTAACAGAAGTTCAGAAATACAGAGTATGCTCCGGTTTCCCCAGTGCAAACACATGCGTGTGACGACCCCAGTATTCCAGTTTGGATGTGGCAGATCCTGATTGGGTGCCATGGTTGCTCCCCAATTGGTTCAAGCATATAAATGCGAGTGTGTGCTAGCTTCTGGAGGACGGTCGGTGTGGCTACTTGGACGCCCTCACGTCAAGACCATCTCTTAAGTTCGGCAACCTTATGGATTTGTTTGGCATTATTTATATGTTGGTTATTTTTTCTTTATTTTCCAAGACGTTTGTTTGTTTCTTGATTTGTTGTTCTAGTAGTTTTATGTGTAATAGATAAGTTGCATGTTTATTATTTTGTTTTCTGAGCTCTTTTATGTTTCGACTCGATCGAGGGGGTCGTAGGAATGTGGTACAGGTGAATTGGGTAGGCTAAATTGTCCGTAGTGTGTGAGTGTGAATGAGTGCGTGTGGATGTTTCCCGGAGATGGGTTGTGGCTGGAAGGGCATCCGCTGCGTAAAAACGTGCTAGATATGTTGACGGTTCTTTCCCCTGTGGCGACCCCGGATTAATAAAGGGACTAAGCTGAAAAGAAAATGAATGAATTTGCTCAACCATGAATCATTTCTAAAGGTTTGCTGGATTTATTCCTCAGCTATGAAGCTGTTTGTTCATGTTAAAAATAAATAAGCAATACCAACTCTCATTTGTGCAATGATTTGGGTCACGTGATTCATTTTCGCACTTTTGAACCTCTGTTAAGGGCACATATAGTAATGCGTATCAATGTGAGAGTTTCAGTGCACTGGAAGAATTTAGTGATTGAGTCAGCGCTTAAAATGTCTGACGCCCTAATCAGTGCACTGACTAGTGAACAAGGTGCTTATTGAGACTGTGATGGAAATTTTAAGGAACCTCCTGATAAACAGCATGTTTAGTAGAATGCAGATTGAGGCCCCGTTTACACTAGTGCGTTTTAGTTTGAAAACGCATAAGTTTTGCTACGGTTACGCCAACCGTCCACACTACGCCGGAGTTCTCGGGCGCCGAAAACGGAGCTTTTTGAAAACGCTGGAGAGGCCGTTTTCATTCTGAAACGCTGCTGCTCCGTCTCAGTGTGGATGGGGAAAGACGGATACATCTGAAAACGGAGGCGGGGCTGCAAACGTTCGCCTATCTGATTGGGGCTTTTCCTGAATATTAAGTAGCCTAACACACACAGTTCAGTCTCGCATCCTCTTCTTGTAAGTTTAAACTTCGCAAGGTTGATCAAGGCTGCAGTCTCCCCCTTCTCAGTTTGATATGGAAAACATACAGAGGACACGGGTAAATCTTCAAAGGGAACAGTGTACTTTATAACTTCATTCACATCACCCTGGCTACGTTGTTTCACTTTCTCAACAATAAAATGTAAACATGATTTAAGGAACTGCCTATTTTCATTTTAATATTAGCAACTTAACAGACAGCAGAAATGTTGAGGCGTCGTGCTGCATAAATGAGCGTCATCTTCACTGTGTGGATATTTATAACAAAACGGAGCCGATAACAACCGCCTCCTTTCAATTTCAGAGAAAATACGAAACACAGCCTCTCTTTTACTGAATATAAGTTTTAATAATTGACAATTATAAAAGTATAACATACAATAAGTTTATACATTGTAGGAAATAAGGGCAAGCGATCAGTCAATGTACCTGGATTAATCATTAACTTATCTTTGCGCTTAACCAAAACATGTTACCCGTGAACAAGTAACTTAATAGATTCCAATGACCAAAGTCAGGGAATATGTCGTTAGATAAAGACAACAACATGAATGAAATATCACGTTTAGCAAATATAGTGAGATTAGATCCAGCGGGAGATGCGTGATGAGCAGTCCGACAAGCAGAGCTCTCATCTGGGTAGAAATGCTGGAGCGCTTGCCCGTGAGTGTGTGTGTGGTCACGTGATGTGCGTTTTCAGCGTTTTGGTGTGGACGGAGAGCAGTTCAGAAACGCTGGGTAAAACGCGAGTGTGGACGCGGATCGTTTTCATTCTACAACGCCGTTTTAAAACTAAAACGCACTAGTGTAAACGGGGCCTGAAACGGTTTGGTACTGGCCAAGGTCAAAGCCGGACACATTAGCTGCATTTCCACTATCACGCCTAAAGCAAGCGAGCCAAGGCCAGTCGTGTTTCCACTGTAACTTCCAGGGCCTAATCAGGCCAAATCGGGGCTTTCTTGGGGCTAGCAGCCGACCTTTTTTGGCCTGCCGAATACTTTGGGCCAAAGAGGGCCAGCTGGGGAGAAGCGCGCCTGATCTCACGAGAAAACGTAAGTATTTTACGTTTGTCAGTGTAGTGGCTAATAAGTACGAATGCGTACGAGTTCAGTCGTACGAAATTGTACGATTTTAAAAAGAAGGCGTGGCACCTAGCCCCACCCCTAAACCCAACCGTCATTGGGGGATGAGCAAATCGTACTAAATTGTACGAATTACATCGTACGATATCATACGAATTAGCCACTAAATCAAAAAGGTACGAATTGTCGTGGGATTGTGTTGGGAGAGGCGGACACTAGTTTTCTGATCGCACATGAGTACATGCACCAAACAAATAAATCAATAAGGGAAAGAAAACGTCTAGCCTTATAGGCTGGGGTCTTTTTGTGTATGATCGCCTTCATGTTTCCCTTATAAATGTAAGGCTGTTGCATAAATTAATGAAGTTTTAATTTATGAGACTTTCTTTCCTGCATGCTGTAGCAGGGCCGCATCTAGGGGTGGGGCCACAGGGGCACCGGCCCCCGTTTAAATCCAGCTGGCCCCTGTACTGCCTCTCCTCTAAGTGACTGCTCATTTATATCAAAGCTCATACATGAAGATGTGCTTTATTTTGTGTCGAACGCCGGATGTTGTTTATTATTTCAGCTGTTTTTCTTGCATAAGTGCTTTCGTCCCTGAAGATCAGCTGACTTGTTCTGAAACAGGAGGTAAAACTGATTCAAAGCCGGCTCGTTTCTCTGACAAATGTTTCAAAATGGACTTCTAGAGTTGACACTCAGCTGATGATTGATGATAAAGCGTGTTTGGCATGCTGTCCTGGGAGAGAGCCCTGAGCTCATAAGATCCTCGAGCCCGGGGCTCCCTCCTGTTTGCAAGGCTAAAGGGGAGTTTAAGCTCAGGTAGATCTGGAGAACTCCCCTGCTGTATTAGCTAATGAACAGATAGTGATCCCTCTTAGAGATAACTACTGACTAGCAGCATGTCTATGTGCTGATTTGGATTAGTCGATTAACTTAAGCTGCATGTTTTTGAACAATGGGAGGAAACCGGGGGAAACCCACATGAGCACGGGGAGAACGTGCAAACTCTGCACAGAAATATTAGCTGGCTTGGTAAGGACTAGAACCAGTGATGTTCTTGCTGTGAGGCAACAGTGTTAACCACTGGGCCACCGTGCCACCCATCTAGGAAAGGAGGAGGAGCAGGGGTGGAAGGGGGGATTCTTCAAAATGAAGATGGCTGTGATATGGAGCTGAGGGTGTTTATAGTGGCTTAGGAATCGTCTGATTGGAGAATTATGAATTGAATAATGCGGGACCAGCTGTGATCAATCATAAACACGTGATCCTCTCGACATTACGTTAATCTCGAGTTACGAGATTTATTTACTGGGGTTCTGCTCATAGCTGTTATATGCGTTATATTAAATAAACATTTTGAGTTGCCATGTCAACATTAATGGTGCGCTTCATGGCGAAATCGATAGTTCCAGCACCAACTGAATAACTTGGCCCCCCTCTGTAAACCCTGGCCCCTGCCTTTATAAATTCCCAGATCCACCACTGCATTGTAGCACTCCTGGTCAGTTCCAGAAAACCACAGCAAGATCTTTTCAGAGGAGAATCTTTCCTGGAATCCGGCAGGAATGTGAGAGTATGTGCACTGAGGGGTATAACACTGTCTCTTCAGTAAGACTGCGGTGGGGGTGGGGGTTATTTTAATAAACTACGCTTTTTGCTTTGCTATAACCTGCGGCTGCCAAAACCTTTTCTTATGAAGGACCAAAAAAACCATGAATAATTTCCTTGTTCGTTTAAAAATAAATAGAAAACGTTAATCAGATGCACTTGTGCATATATATATACACCGTTGAAGTCAGAATTATTCACTCCCCCCTTTAATTGTTTGTCCTTTTTAAAATATTTTTACCAAATTATGTTGAGCAGAGTCCTTGCTAATTTAGTAAATATTAAAAAAAATTCACAGTATTTCCTCTAATATCTAATTTTTTCTGGAGAAAGTCTTATTTGTTTTATTTCGGCTAGAATAAAAGCAGTTTTTAATTGTTTTAAAGCCATTTTGAGGTCAATATTATAAGCCCTCTTCAGCAATATTAGTGTTGGATTGTCTCCAGAACAAACCACTGTTATACAATGACTTGCCTAATTACCCTAACTTTACCCTGATTACCCTAGTGAAGCCTTTACATGCTCAAGCTCTTTTAGCCTTGTGAAGTTGAGTAAAAAAACTTGTTCAAAATGAACGTAACACAGCCTCGTGAGTTTATCAATTTGTGTGGTTTTAAGATCTGTAAGACGACAAACTTAGATAAGTAGAGAAACATTTTCTCCATGGTGAACTGAACAAATGTCAAATCCTCCACATCTCAATATACAGCTCATTTTAAGACGAAGTAAATGATGGCAGTCAAACATTGTCTAACATCATTTCTGTATCTAGTTTAACCAATCTTTCCACAATATATATATAATAATTATACATTTGCCAATGAAATAAGCGAGTTGTGTGCTGAATTGTACAGCTGTCACACTCTATAATGTAATATGAATTTGGTTAGGAGCTTCTGTTGAAGAGGTGTTTCTTCAAGTCTTCAACATTTAAAGGCTAACATAACATTTCATACTGAAGACCGATGTTGTTCTCGTGTGCTGAAACTGATATTCTACACTCTGCAAAAGTTCATGGAGTTGAAACAAACTCTTAAGTGTTTAGTGGATTTAGCTCCCCCATGCTCAAGCTTACTGATATCCATGCTATGATGTTGAGAAATTTCCTTTTTGGGACTTTTGCGCTCTTATAAAAGACAAGACAGTATCTTATCCAGTTTAGCACAGCACAATAAGCTCTTTATTGTTATTTAATTTTGATTCCCTGCTAAAAAAATCCAGCTTAAACCAGCCTAAGATGGTTGGCTGGTTTTAGCTGGTCGACCAGGCTCGTTTTAGAGGGGTTTCGGCCACTTCCAGGCTGGTTTCCAGCCATTTCCAGCCTGGTTTTAGCTGGTCAGGGTAGGAGATGACCAGCTAAAACCAGCTTGATCAGCCTAGCCAGACTGGAAGCCCAGCCAAAACCAGCTTTGTCCAGCTTAAACCAGGATGGTCAAGCTGGTTTTAAATGGTTTTAGCTGGTCACAGCCAGCCTGGAAGTGGCCAAAACCCCTTTAAAACCAGGCTGGTCAACCAGCTAAAACCAGCCAACCAGCCTAGACTGGTTTAAGCTGGGTTTTTCAGCAGGGTTTAGATGTTTTAATGAGCTATATATAATGTTCTCTCTATATCTAATATCTCAATTGATTGTAAAACTACATTATTATTTAGCTTAAATTTAAAATGATGCCTACAGCTAAATTCATTTGACTTTACTCTTTTTTAATTGCGATTACAACAGGCAATTACACCAGATAGAAGTACAAACAGAAGTATAGTACATGCAATATAAATATTAGTTTTTGCAACAGGAGAAATGTGACAATTTTAAAGAAATATAATAAAGGTTAAGCAAAAGAAAGACAACGAGAAAGAAAAAGACATAAAAAATGAATAAATAAATGAGGAACCATGCAAACTAATCAGAATATTAAATGAAGCACATGCTTTATAAGTTTTAATTGCTTGTTATGAGTCTGGTTTTGCTAAAAATACAAACTTTAGCTTACATTGAGAATATTTGTGTTTGATTATATAAAACTTCCCTGGTCAGACGACTCAGCACATCTTATTAAACTGGTTAAGTGTGTCGTATGGCTTTATCTGATTGGTTGAACGTGTATTTTAATACACAATATAAGCTGAACGTGTTTTGATTGGCTTGTGCGGCAAAGGGGCGGGGCGGAGAGCATGTGCTAGGATGGAGAGCGCGCGCGCGCTCACGCAGACACACTTGTTTTTTGTGGACGAGCCGCACGCGTCTGATCCAATTCATCATCATTTTGGTCATTTCTGCTCTGTTTCGGTGAGTTTCATTTATCTGGTCTGCTTATATGTTCGTGTAGGGTTAACTTTTGGCTTGGTTTAAAACTCAACAGGTTGTTGTTGTGTGTAGCAGTGATTTAAAACACATCTGTAGTGAAATCACGGCGGTGTTTGTTCACGAGGGTCATAAAGAGCGTTGTTTATATTGATGTACAATTCAACAGTGAGCTGTGTTGATCTGCAGTGAGGTGAAGAGCTCAGTCATTGATAGACTGAAGGTTTTGTTATCATGTTCTTAATAAAATACACATTAATCATACTATATTGGCATCAACGATCATAATAATACTTAATATTGCATTACATTAATATCTGTTACATCAACATCATGTTATGAAGGCAATGTCGAAATAATATGTTTTTGTGTTATATTTGTTTTTATTACATGTGAAGGCTTTGTTTTCCTAATATAAAAACGTGTTTTTTCTGTTTTACTTTATTATAGTACTCCTGTGTTATCTATTTTATTATAATTATTATTAAATATTTTTATTGGTGTCACACGAGTATTAGACTCATATTTCAGATTTGTAATGACAATTTGTGTAATAAAAATATATTTTCTATTTAGTATGTAAAACTATTTGTTTATTTCTCTAAAATACATAATATAATATAATCCTATTATTTATATAAATAAATAATAATACTTAATAATTTTATTAATATTTATTAATATTATTAATACTTAATAATATTAATAATTAATAATACTTTTAAATTGTATTTTAAACGTGTGTGTGTGTGTGTGTGTGTGTGTGTGTGTGTATGTGTATATATATATATATATATATATATATATATATATATGTATATATATATATATATATATATGTATGTATATATATATGTATATATATATATATATATATATATATATATATATATATATGTGTATGTATATATATATATATATATATATATATATATATATATATATATATATATATATATATATATATATATATATATGTATATATATATATATATATATATATATATATATATATATATATATATATATATATATATGTATATATATATATATATATATATATGTATATATATATATATATATATTCATATATATATATATATATATATATATATATATGAATATATATATATATATATATATATATATATATATATATATATATATATATATATATATATATATATATATATATATATGAATATATATATATATATATATATATATATATATATATATATATATATATATATATATATATATATATATGAATATATATATATATATATATATATATATATATATATATGAATATATATATATATATATATATATATATATATATATATATATATATATATATATATATATATATATATATATATATATATATATATATATATATATATATATATATGAATATATATGAGCAATTCCAGCGTTATGGTTATGACATCTGCAGTAAAAACTAAAAACTTCACATAGAAAGTATATAAATTAACATTATATTGAAACTCCTGTTTATATTTTCCATTACATCTGACCACAGAGTTATGTAATCAGAAAAATCTCAATCTGTAAACATGTTTTGTACTTTAAATGAGGAAAATAAACATGTGATATTGATGTGACTAAAAAAGTCTACAACAAACTTTGTGGAAATTCTGTGAATTAAACTGCACCTCCCAAAAGAAACAATGATAATCCAAAGGAGAAGAGTTGCTCTCTATAAAACAAAAATTGTCGATTTTATTTAATATTTTTTGCATTTATGAGGGAAAAAGTGTCGTTATGGATGTGACAGATGTGAAATTGCCACATGTGGGACTTTGGTAAATCAAATAAAATTGTTTGAAAACATTGACATTTTTGAGTATTTTCTAAAGTACTGTTAAATACTTGCTTACATAAAAAAAACAACTTAAAAACAGGTTCAGTATTTTGGTGAAAACATTTGCATGGAATTTCTCATTTTTTACTCTCTGAAAGTCAAAGCAAGTAAAAAAAATAATAATAATAAAAATAAATAAATATATATATATATATATATATATATATATGTGTGTGTATATATGTTAAATATGCATTTAAAACATTCAGGAAAAAGTGTTTTATGTAAATTCCACGTATACTATATATATATTTTCTCTAAAAGTTCATCATATTAGAAGAGTTTTTATTCTAAGTGGGTTCCAATAAGCCCAAATAGCAAAGAGAAAAAACAATTGCAAGTAAAAAAAACAACCTTGGGTCTTAAGAGGTTATTGATATATATAGATATACATACATACACACACAACAGTTCTGTCTGGTTCTCGGATCTGATTGGCTGATAGCCGTGATATATTTATTAAGTAATATCAGCACCCGTACAGCCTTTTTACCCTTTGTGTATTACTCGGCCCACATACAGCCAGCAAAAACAAAGAGCATAGAATCACTAAGAGGCAACACTCTAGTGCAATTTGGTAAACAGCCACTAGATGGCGCGGCGGCCATTTTGGTATGAAAACTCCAATAGAACAACAGCATATTTTAAGTCTGTAAAATAAACTGAAAAGTGCTGATGATTGTCATAGTAAGTGCTGTATTGTCGTCTTTCAGGTTGTATCTCAGCTTTAATGCACTTTTTAAATAAAAAAATTAAATAAAATAAACTAGCTGCTTGCCATCTCGACAGCAATAAGATCCAATGGACAGCCGATCGCTTTCACTCCAAAATGGAGGAATCCGGCGCTGCGGCTGGGCGCTGCAGTTGCAATGGAACGTTCTATTGAGTGTCGACTCTTGGTCGTTCTAAGCTCTTTGGCCAAAAGCAGACAACACAGGTCTAAAGTGTAAAAGATGCACGCTCAGCTGTTTAACTGTCAGCTTATGATTTGAATCCAAGGCGGAAGAAAGTAGTTCCTCATACAAAAGGGTTTTTGAGACTCTCTGATTTTGCTTTTATATACACAATTATGCTGCCAAACTGTTGTATAAACCCAATATTAGACTCGTAGCAATGCGATATGGCTGTATATCGGCACTGGAGGGGGCACTAAGGTACGTCTTTCACCAGTGCCGAGATACAGCCATATCGCACTGCTACTCGTGTGATATTGCTCATATACACACACACACATGTGTATATATATATATATATATATATATATATATGTGTGTGTGTGTGTGTGTGTGTGTGTGTGTGTGTGTGTGTGTGTGTGTGTGTGTGTGTGTGATGATGATGATGTTAAAATAATACAGCCAGTGTTTTAAATAATTTTTTTTTTTTTTTTGGCTTTTTGGCATGTTTGTTGTAAGTCCTGAAAGGCACCATTTATCACTCGAATGAACTATTATTATTAAACATATTTGCATTTGTTTACATAAATTACTTACTTAAATTTTCACTTATCTTCAAAACAATTATAATTCCTTTTTGTTCATATTCTACTATTTTATTGTTAAAACATGTTCCTTCTTTTGTATCTATCTGTTATTATTCCTCATTAAATGAGTGCATCAGTGCAGTCCGACCACAGATGTGTGATTAAATAAAATGCAAACTTTCCGTTGTGAGAAGCCAGTGTTTCTGCCATTGCAGTATTTACATCACTTGACATTACATAAATTTTTCCATGTAAAATGATTAAAAACAACTGTATTGCTTCTGGCTGTGTGTTTTCCTGCAGTGTTTTCAGCTGAATCTGCAAGATGTCGAAGGGTCTGGTGGTGCTGGCGTACAGCGGCGGTCTCGACACCTCCTGTATTCTGGTCTGGCTGAAGGAACAGGGTTACGATGTCATCGCATACCTGGTAAACCCCTGCTTTAACTCTTGTGTGCTGTTCAGATTGACTCCCCTTTGGTGATGTTGGGGCTGTTTTAGCCTCATTGACTTCCATTATAATCACATTTATTGATGGTAAAGCCACGACAGCAGATAATCCTGCATTCCTGAGTGTTGCTGGGTTCCCCTGTTAAGATTAAGAGGTCAAATGAGTGTTGATCATCAGTTTTGAGCATTACCCTTTAGATCAGTCTGTGCTGAAGAGTTTCTGTCTTTAATCTGGAGTTCAGTGGAGTAAAACAGCAGATTATAGTGAGTGTGTGTGTGTGTGTGTGTGTGTGTGTGTGTGTGTGCGTGCAGAAATACACTCGCTGTGTTTACTTTGTTCAGACAGCTAAGAAGCACACTTTGAGTTTCTCTCACACATCAAGATGAGTGCGCAAAGATCTCTCACACACACACACACACACACACACTAATTATGTATACTCCATATAAAAGCCAGACACTATGCTTCTGATGATCAACAGTAAAAATGCCGCATTGTCCCTCGTCCCAACAGGGAAAACCAGCTCCAATCAAGAGCGCATGATTATCTGCTGTCATGCCTTTACAATCAAAACATGCAATAACAGATACATCAGCCACTGACCTAACAAAAGGGTTACCGACACACACACCTCTCATCTGCATACGCATCACTTCCTTCAGGGAAAACCGGAGAATGCTGAAGTGCAGGAAGCAGTTTATGAAATGTATGATTATTTTCTTCAGTGAGTTCAGGCTTGTGGAGACCTGCTTACCCGGCGGTTTTCCTCCTGTCTGACTGAATCATCCGCTGTGTTCACAGACTGATCCTGTGTGTGTGTGTGTGTGTGTGTGTGTGTGTGTGTGTGTGTGTGTGTGTGTGTGTGTGTGTGTGTGTGTGTGTGTGTGTGTGTGTGTGTGTGTGTGTGTGTGTGTGTGTGTGTGTGTGTGTGTGTGTGTGTGTGTGTGTGTGTGTGTGTGTGTGTGGTGATGAACAATGAGGCCGTCTGAGTCAGGAGTTCAGCGGTGAACTTTAGTTTATGTTGTATATTAACACTCATTCAGAGATCCATGTGTACTTACAGTTTTTGCCAATTGCTTACACACGTGTTCTGAAAGCATGCCTCATATTGGCTGAACTCTACACGCAAATCTAAAAGGGCAAAACCCTTCAATTCTCCTGCAAAATCAAACTTTACATTCAAAGCGGTGCGATTTCTTCTCAAAATGGGATTTGGTTTTCAAATGACACACACAAACATCACATGAAGAGACATTTATAAGAACAGTTGAACACTGATGTGCTTACTACTTCTCCATTCATCTTACTGTAGGCCTTTTAGTACTACAGGCAGCACACAGGCCTACAGAAGTGCACTGTAAAATATTTCAGGATATTGTTTAATACAAAACACACATACACTCGCTACCAAATCTATTTTACTGTGTTTTTCCCACAAAGACACAGTGTACACAGTGTTCATCCCAACCAACAGTTGCACATAACGTGGTCAGTCAGTCAGTCAGTCAGTCTTTATTCATTTCCCGAAGGCAATTTGGTTGCAGCATACAAGCATGTCACACACAATACACAAAAGTACATCATACAATACAAATTCTACTCTAAGTTTAAAAACTTTACAGCTGAGGGGATGAATGAAAGTTTAAAACGATGTGTTTTACTAATAGGAGTTCTCTATCGAATACCAGAAGGGAGAAGATAAAACTCATAGTGCATAGGATGGGAATCATCGGACAGAATACTCTCAAAACTTGTCTCTGGTATAACTGAGCCATGGGCATCTGTTTTTTCTCTGTTATTTTTTCTCCTAGGTTCACAATTTTCTCCAAACAACTCTTATTTTTAACACTTAGAGAATTGAACCAAAAAAGCAAAGAAAAGGAGAACAGTGACTGAATGTATGAACTATAAAACATGCACATGACTGATTTATCTATACCAAAAGATCTCAATTTCTGTAAACAAGGCAAGGCAAGTTTATTTATATAGCACATTTCATACACAGTGGCAATTCAAAGTGCTTTACATAAACGGGAATAAAAAAGACATAAAATGCAGACAATAAAAATTATTTAAAAACAAATTAAAATGAGGTAAAATGTGATATAAAAGAATGAAAATGAAAACGAAAAAACATGATAGTGCGATCTGTCGGACGCAGCACAGTGCTCATTCAGTAAAGGCACAGCTAAACAGGTGTGTTTTCAGTCTGGATTTCAATGTGCCTAATGTTGGAGCACATCTGATCATTTCTGGAAGCTGATTCCAGCAGTGATGGTCATAGTGGCTAAAAGCTGATTCACCCTGCTTTGACTGAACCCTAGGAGTTTCTAGTTTATATGATCCTAAAGATCTGACTGATCTGTTAGGTTTGTATTCAGTGAGCATATCTGTCATGTATTGAGCTGCTAGGCTATTTAGTGATTTATAGACCAGTAATAATACTTTAAAATCTATTCTGAATGTAAGACCTGAGGACAGGTGTGATGTGCTCTGATTTCCTGCTTCTGGTCAGAATTCTGGCTGCAGCATTCTGGATGAGCTGCAAGTGTCTGACTGTGTTTTTAGGAAGACCAGTGAGGAGTCCATTACAGTAATCCACCCTGCTGCTGATAAAAGCATCAACAAGTTTCTCTGAGTCTTCACTGGAAACAAAGCATCTGATTCTTGCTATGTTTTTGAGATGATAGTATTGTTACGCCCTCGGGGCGAAACAAGTAAAAAATAAGAGGGGAAGCCAAAAATCACGTTACAAAAGTTTTATTTAAGCCCACTGTGATCAAACATTAGGCAAGAACGCCCCGCCAACTCGCACGCCGCTGGTCTCCGTCCCAACCCTTAGCCGGAAGAATCATCCTCCCAAACAGTGGCCGGACGCTGATAAAGGAGCGCTCACTTAGACTCAGGTGTTCCCCATCCACCTGATCATGCCCCGCAATGCTACAGCGCATCTGTAGAGGGAGCAAAACAGACACACAGACAGACACGGCAGACAAATGACAGCGCAGCAGGCGTCACACCCTCCCCCATAAACAGGAAACAACGTTTCCATACAATAAACCATAAACATGTACATAATAAAAAGAAAGTGAATACAAACCCATATTTACAAGGGGGCCCTAGACAGGGCGTCGGCCACTATATTCTCAGAGCCTTTTAAGTGCCGAATGTCCAAATGAAAAGGTTGGAGAAACAAGCACCAGCGCATAAGCCGTTGGTTAGGATTTTTAAGCGAGTGCAAAAAGGTAAGAGGATTATGATCGCTATAAATCGTTAAAGGTGAACTATCTCCTCCCACATACACCTCAAAGTGTTGGAGAGCCCAAATTAATGCGAGCGCTTCTTTTTCGATGGTAGAATAATTCCGTTGATAACTATTGAATTTTCGTGAGAAAAAACAAACCGGACGCTCGATGCCCACATCATCCTCTTGAACCAACACTGCACCCGCTCCCTCTTTACTGGCATCCACCATAATCTTAAATGGTTCTCCTAGCCGGGGAGCCATCAGGACTGGTGCTGACGTAAGCAACGCCTTTACTGCATCAAACGCAGTTTGACAAGACTCGGACCACACAAATAAAGCTTTGGACTTAAGCAGATCAGTTAAAGGGGCAACCACTGTGGAAAAGTTTCTACAAAAACAGCGGTAAAACCCTACAAGTCCCAGAAAGCGCATTAATTCTTTCTTAGTGACAGGCACCGGATATTCATCTATCGCCTGCACCTTCGCCCTCACTGGACGCACCTGTCCTTGTCCCACTACCCTGCCCAGGTACGTCACCGTCGCCCCTGCAAATTCGCATTTAGCGAGATTGATGGTAAGGTTGGCCTGCGAGAGGCGATCGAGAAGGCGGCGCAAACGACAAAGATGCTCCGGCCAGCTATCACTCACAACAATCGTATCGTCCAAATAAACGGTAACCCCTTCTAATCCCGCGACTATTTTGTTCATTAATCTCTGAAACGTTGCGGGCGCGTTTCGCAGCCCGAAGCTCATAACCCGGTAGGAGAATAACCCATCAGGTGTTATAAACGACGATAATTCCCTCGCACGCTCACTTAAGTAGACCTGCCAATAGCCCTTAAGTAAATCCAATTTAGTCACGAATTTTGCAGCACCGACCTGATCAATACAATCCTCCATCCTCGGTAGAGGAAAGGAGTCTGGTTTTGTTACTGAATTTAATTTTCTATAGTCCGTACAAAAACGGAAACTATCGACTAAAAGACTAAACTTTTAGTAAAAAGTTTAAAAGTTTAAAAACTAAAAGACACGGAGATGACCAGCAAGAGGAAGAGGGTTCAGCCAGTTTATTGTCGAGCAAATACTGAACTTCTGCTCTCAATACATCACGTTTATTCAGGGGAACACGATAAAAGCGCTGGCGGATAGGCGTGGCTTCCCCCACATCTATATCATGCGTCAAAACACTCGTCTGTGTCGGTACATCGGAAAATAACTGTGGAAACTCCGATAACAACTGAATTAATTCTTGTTGTTGAGTAGCATCTAGATGTTTAAAATCGAATAACAACTTTTTAAAAGTCTCAGAATTCTTTAACCTACCCTGCAACACGCAATCATCGGGTGTTTTCAATTCTTCCACCTGCATATCCATCACATGATGCGCATAGTGCTCAGGAAAACTATCAACCAGCGCTACAGGATTTACCTGCATTGGTGTGACACAGTCTCGATTAAAATATGGCTTTAAAATATTAACGTGACAAACTTGTGTTTTCTTTTTACGATCTGGTGTTAAAATAGTGTAATTGTCATTACTGCCAATGTGCGTCACCTTATATGGCCCAGTGTACTTGGCTTGAAAGGGCGATCCCAACACCGGGAGGAGCGCAACAACCTGGTCTCCCACGCTAAACTGTCGGCGTTCGGTGCGACGGTCAAACAGGCGCTTCATCTTTTTCTGGGAACTACCCAACTGCTTTTTAGCTAGTTCCCATGCCAACGAAAGCCGTCGACGAAAACCCAAAACATAATCCGACAATTTTTCTGGCGGATCTAAATCGGTCCACTGATCGTGCAAAACAGCCAGTACCCCCCGAACTTTATGAGCAAAAACGAGTTCATTCGGGCTATAGCCAAGACTTTGTTGAGTTACTTCCCGGGCTGACAGCATCAGCCACGGGAGGCCCTCCTCCCAATCTCTGTCCATCTCAACGCAATAAGCCCGGAGCAAGGATTTTAAGGTGGAATGGAAGCGCTCTAGCGCACCTTGACTTTGCGCATGATACGCAGTGGACAAATTGTGTTTAATCCCCAAATGACGAAGTACTTCGGCAAACAAGTTTGAAGTAAAATTACTTCCCTGATCGGACTGAATAACTTTAGGTAAGCCAAAAATAGAAATAAATTGAGTGAGAGCTTTTACAATAGCCTTAGTGTTAATAGAACGCAAAGGAAACGCGGCCGGATAACGAGTGACCTGGCACATCACTGTTAGCAGATATTCACTCCCCGCTTTTGAGCGAGGGAGTGGCCCAACACAGTCAATGATGAGATGCTCGAAAGGTTGGCATACGGCAGAAATGGGCTGCAGAGGCGCCGGTTTTAACGGCTGATTAGGCTTACCAGTCAACTGGCATGTATGACAGGTTTTAACATAACTGGCGACATCTTTTTTGATTCGTGGCCAGTAAAAATAACGAAGAATTCTGTCATACGTCTTTTTAATGCCAGCATGACCGGCAAGACCATCATGGGCAGTTTTTAAAACTACCGGCCGCCATTTAACGGGCACCACCACCTGGACAAAAGGATCCCCCACACAAAAACCAGCATGTGGAGACCATTTTCTCAATAATACCCCATCTCTGATGAAATAACCCTGTGCCCGGTTCCGAATATCAACATCATCATAAACTTGCTCATACTGAGCTTTTAAAGTTACATCGCTCTGCTGTTCCTTCGAGAGCTCTTCCCTAGAAACGGCCAGTGGGTAATCAGTTAACGGAAAAAAATGTTCAGTACTTACAGGTTTTACTTCAGATTGCGCCCGGCTAGCAGATCGAGTCACTGCACAAGCAACAAACACATCAGGATTTTGCGGAGCACTCTCATCCAGACAGTCACAATAAGGAGGCGGGTTAGAAACTATCAAAGGTGGCGTTTCCCCAACCCAAACGCGTCCGCCCGCCAGATTATTGCCAAGAATAAGTGACACGCCTTCAACGGGCAGAACAGGTCGCACGCCAAGCTCTACATCGCCCTGCACTAAGTCACAATTCAGAGTCACTTTATGTAAGGGTACAGATAATGTATTTAATCCAATGCCACGAATTAACAACGACTTACCAGTGTCAGACTCCAGTGAAAACGGCAATATAGATTCCAAAATAAAGGAAGCCGATGATCCTGTATCTCGGAGAATTTTTACTGCTATCCTATTACCACTTTTAAGTGACACAAAACCATCCGAAATAAACGGATTAAAAATATCCTGGCGGTCTAACACGCTTGATGTATTCGCCGGTGTTTCAGCTGAATGAGCGGACAGCGGTACAGGACCCACAAGCGCAGCGGGCTTTACAAAACCGGCGGATTTAGTTAGCTGTGCTTTGGCACTTTTTGATTTAAGAACGGGACAATTTGATTTCCAATGCCCTTCTTCTAAGCAGTAGTTACAAGTCAAATCGTGTCTATTTGATGGACTTTTAGGACGCCTTGCCTGGTTCAAATAAACGGATGGAGAACTTAAGCAGGGAGAAAGGCGATCACTTCTGAAACCGTCTGCACGAGTTTTATGAATGAGTTCCCACTCATCGGCCAGCACTGCTGCCTGGGACGCGGTCTTAACATTACGCTCGGCAATGTAAGTGACAACAATATCTGGAAGCGTATTTTCAAATTGCTCCAATAAAACCAAATTTATCAGATCATCCAAGGTGGTCACTTCTGCCGACATACGCCAACGATTAAATCGCAAAGTTAGATCTCTCACAAATTCTACATGCGTTTGATTGGATTCACGCCCCAAAGAACGAAACTGCTGGCGATAGCTTTCCGGCACACGCTCATAAATCTTTAAAACAGATGACTTCACATTTTCGTAAATTTGACTCTCCTCAACTGATAAAGCAGAATACGCTTGCTGGGCCTTTCCCGTCAAAACGCACTGAAGGAGTAAGGTGCGCTCAATGTCACTCCACTTATAAGCTACAGCAATCCTCTCAAATAACAGAAAAAAAGTTTCCACATCAGACTCATTAAACGGCGGAACCAAGCGCAAATTATTAACAATATCCAATTTAGGAGAGGAGGCTACAACACTTTCAGCAGGGAACTTACCCTCTTTTAGAAGATCAAGTCGTTTCTGCTCGACCTGCACGCGCTGCTGCTCCAATCGACTCTCCTCAATCTTATGTTCTATTTTAGCTTTCTCACAATCTAAACGCCGTTTTTCACATTCAGTGTCGCGCTGCAACATCAACAACTCTTTCTGCTGCTCGAATGAAAGTGCACCAAACCCAGGTTGTATCGGAGCCGGTGCTTCCACCAGCACATTCAGATCAAACAGCGACGCTTTTAAAATCTGCTTTATCCCCTCCTTCGTTCTCTTCTGAAGTGCGGAGAGCTCAATTTCGTAATGAGTTGCTAATTCTAATAATTGATCCTTCGTCATTAAGTCTAATAAGTCCTCCGACGGAGTTTGAACAAACGTTTCCACAACCCTCGCCATAGAAAAAAAATCTAATTAACTCCAATCCAATAATAATAATAATATCACCGTTATTGCCACCAATCACACAGAAATAAAACCTCCCCGACTCTTCACTAATGTAGACCCTAATCTTCAACTGGCCCAAGACCGGGAATTTATGCACTATATACCGCAAGTTTGGGAGAACCACCAATGTACAAGTAATTCCCCAAACCTCGGCCGTGCTCCCGAGACAAATGCTACCAAGCCCCGAGCCAGCCAAAAACAACAGACTAAAATAAAAAAGTAACGTATCCGAAGACACGTTCTTCACCTACCCGGGGACAGTTTATTTCTGCACAATTTGGCTAGGTTTCTTTTGACGGATTAGACTATGATTAGAACTTAATCAAATATTACACTTG
>NC_133180.1:1547500-1552500 GCF_049306965.1 Danio rerio | reverse complement strand
CTGCTGTCGCACGTGAGTTCAGATTGCAGCAGCAGTAATGTTAGCAGACCAAGATGAGTGGAGCTGACATAGAGGATGACCCATCCTCTCAAAATCAGACGTCTGGTAACATTTCGGTTGTACAGTCATTGCTTTAGACTCGTCCGCTTTTTGACAGGCATACTGGGTTGCGACAGGGATACCTCCTAATGGTGTTGAAAGAGTCACATACTGTATTTATAAGGTACAATTCACCCTAAAATATCATTCTGTCTTCATATAATGATGTATTGGCGGCCGCAAAATCACACAAGACGTGAGCTGACCGTGAGCTGTTACTACAGAGGGCGGATGATAGACGCGCGCGTATGGCAAGCCGTTTTAGCATTTAAACCTTTGATCTGACTATCCATAAATATATTTAGAGATATCTCTAATTATATTTTGACTAGTCATAATTATAATTCGACTAGTCAAAATATAATTAGAGATATCTCTAAATTAATTTAATTAAATATGAATTAAATATATTTATGGATAGTCAGAACAAAGGTTTAAATGCTAAAGCGGCTTGCCATACGCGCGCGTCTGCTTCAGTGAACAGAACCTGCAGGTTGTGACTAATAAAGTAGTAAACAACATTCAGTTTGTGGAACAGAGTGATCTTTCAGGAGCCGCGTGGGAAGTATGAACAGCACTTAGCAGTGGAAATGAAACCGAAAACGTACACATTATTTAAACAATCATATCGCATTTTAGAGTTATGATTACGACGAGCATTAACCCTTTTGAGTACAGAGGTACACAAAAATGCACGTCAACATGATGCACTTGATAGCGCCGACATCAGCGACGCCGAAGAAATAGTAAACCTGCCTAAACTGCTGAAAAGAGTCACGACTGTCCTGTGTAATGAAAAGACGGCCACCCTGTCACTCATCATGCCCAACATGAAGACAGACATCCATAAAAACCTCTCAGACAGACACACATCAGTTCAGGATTATCTTATAGAACTGCTGATTACCTGGAAATGTGGATTTTTTTTGCACACACAAAAAACACAAGTGACCAAGCAAAGCCTTAAGCTCTTACTGTTAAATTCAATTAAATAGAAAGCTTATTTTTTTGCACCTTTACTTAAACTGTTCCTTAATTTTGTCTCTGTCATTTCAATAATATTTTTAAGAAGTTTTTAAATTGTTTTATTTTCCAGAGACAGGCCTGTTTAATATATTTTCTTAAAGAAGGTTCAGTTTAACAAGTTGAAACAAAAGAAATACATAAAAAATAGTTTACTTGGTAAAATTTGCATTTCAGTTAAATTTTCAATTTTTATTCCAAATATCGTGATACATATCGAATCGTGAACATTATATCGTGATACACATCGTATCGTGAGCTGAGTGTATCGTTACACCCCTACTAATTACCCTAGTGAAGCCTTTACATGCCTTTAAATGCCTTTAAATGTCACTTTATCACTGCTGAATACTAGTGTCTTACACAAGTCTAGGGGAAAATACAATGAACACAACAATATTAATTTAAAGAGCACTAAACTGGGACCAGTCACAACACAACAGAGTAAAGTTCCGAAAGTTTATTTACAAAACCAAAGTCACACAATGAGTGTTAAGGAAGCTCTAGCTTCAGGAGGGGAATAAAGCCAAAATAACAAACAAAACAGGGTTCTGTCTGGGAGTAAAGCCTCTAAATAAACTACCAGAAAACAATGATGAAAATCAACAACAAATCTACACTGACTCCCTGACCGACCTCAAAACAGGAGAAAAGGTCCAACAAAAAGGAATGGCCGTCCACCTCCTTACTGCTTCCTGGGGGGAAAGCAAAAGAAAGAAACCAAAGTTTAAACCGTGGCACTGCTCTTAGCCACAACAGAGAACAAGTACCAATCATACACAAGTCACATCTTAAATCACAACAGTTCTCAACAGCTTTACTTTAACTGAAACCCAGCTAGTGCTCTGGAGAAAGGTTCCTCTCTAACTCCTTTCTCAACATCCAAGTGTTTGGCCTGTGTTTTTATCCCCTCTCACGTCTCCATGGTAAGTGAACACAGCTGTGGGAAGCAATCAGCAACCTGCTTGAAACTCAGGAGGGGAGGAGTCAAGGCAACAAAAGAAGAACAGGGAAAAAGACATGACACAACATAAACAAAACAACTTTAAACAATACGTCTCTAAACGTAACATGAAGAATATCTAGACTTATATTATTTACTGTGGTCATGGCATAGAGAAAATAAATCATTTATTAGAGATGAGTTATTAACACTGTTATGATTAGAAATGTGCTGGACAACTGTAAGTGCTAAAAGGTGCCATGCATACCTAGGCATAACTGAATAAGAAGAGTTCAGTGCGTGGAAAATACCACTGTTGACTCATTCTCATTGTGTTTAGTAGGGAGTGTAAGGATATGTGTACAACCCCAAATCAGAAAACAAATGGGACGGTGTAGAAACGCAAATAAAAAAGAAAGTAGTGATTTCCTAATGTACTTTGACTCGTATTTCGTTTCAGACAATACAAAAGCACATTATTATTATTATTATTATTATTATTATTATTAATATATGTTTTTTTATTGCAATAATAACAGTACATTACAACAAATACAGATACAAAACTGAAAGAAGTACTGAAAGCACATTATTTAATGTGTTCCTCATGATTTTTATTGTTTGTTTTGTTTTTTCTAAATAAACGTATATTCCTTTTAAACTTTGGTTCTTGCAACACATTTCAAAAATAATTAGAGCAGTAAAGCATTTAGCACTCTCTAATGTTGCCGTTCTTTTTCACAACACTTCGAGACGTTCAGGGGCTGAAGACAGCAAGTGCTGAAGAGTTTCAGGTGTGATTTTGTCTCATTCTTCCTGCAAACAAGTCTTAAGGTGGGCAACAGCACGGAGTCTTTAATGTCACATTTGAGCTTTTAAAATGCGCCACTCATTCTGTATTGGAGCCAAGTCGGGACTGCAGGCAGGCCAGTCCAGTCCAGACTCTGTAATGAGAGCTGAATGTGGTTCTGCATTGTCTTGTTGAACTCTGCATGGACGTCCCTGGAGAAGAAGGCAGCATATTGAGCTGCAGAATCTCTCTGTGCTGTTCAGCATTACTGGAGCATCACAGAAGAGCAGGTCACCTTCGCCAAGGACGCTGACACAACCCCAGACCATGACAGAGCCGGGCTTCTGGACTTGGTGACAGTCTGGATGACCCTTTCCTTCTTTGGTCTGGAGCACACAGCGTCCATTTCTCCTAAAAACAGCTGAATCACTGCTTCATCTGAGCACAGGACACGTCTCCACTGTGTGATGCTCCATCCCAGATGCCTCCGAGCAAAGAGTAGTCGACAGCGCTTCTGGACACTGTTAACATAGGGCTTCCTTTGGCACAGCAGTGTTTCAACCTACCTACCTATCTATAACAACATGCTAATTCATGCTAGAATCATGCTAACAACATGTTAATTCATGATAGAATCATGCTAACAACATGCTAATCCATGATACAATCATGCTAACAACATGCTAATCCATGATACAATCATGCTAATTCATGATAGAATCATGCTAACAACATGCTAATTCATGATAGAATCATGCTTACAACATGCTAATTCATGATAGAATCATGCTAACAACATGCTAATTCATGATAGAATCATGCTAACAACATGCTAATCCATGATACAATCATGCTAACAACATGCTAATCCATGATAGAATCATGCTAACAACATGCTAATTCATGATAGAATCATGCTTACAACATGCTAATTCATGATAGAATCATGCTAACAACATGCTAATTCATGATAGAATCATGCTAACAACATGCTAATCCATGATACAATCATGCTAACAACATGCTAATCCATGATAGAATCATGCTAACAACATGCTAATTCATGATAGAATCATGCTAACAACATGCTAATTCATGATAGAATCATGCTAACAGCATGCTAATCCATGATACAATCATGCTTACAACATGCTAATCCATGATACAATCATGCTAACAACATGCTAATTCATGATAGAATCATGCTAACAACATGCTAATTCATGATAGAATCATGCTAACAACATGCTAATCCATGATACAATCATGCTAACATGCTAATCCATGATACAATCATGCTAACAACATGCTAATTCATGCAAGAATCATGCTAGTAACATGCTAATTCATGGTAGAATCATGCTAACAACATGCTAATCCATGCAAAAATCATGCTAGTAACATGCTAATTCATGCTAGAATCATGCTAACAACATGCTAATTCATGCAAAAATCATGCTTACAACATGCTAATTCATGATAGAATAATGCTAACAACATGCTAATTCATGATAGAATAATGCTAACAACATGCTAATTCATGGTAGAATCATGCTTACAACATGTTAATTCATGATAGAATCATGCTAACAACATGCTAATTCATGATACAATCATGCTAACAACATGATAATCCATGATACAGTCATGCTAACAACATGCTAATTCATGCAAGAATCGTGCTAACAACATGCTAATCCATGCAAAAATCATGCTAGTAACATGTTAATTCATGGTAGAATCATGCTGACATGCTAATTCATGCTAGAATCATGCTAACAACATGCTAATTCATGCAAAAATCATGCTAACAACATGCTAATTCATGATAGAATTATGCTAACAACATGCTAATTCATGATACTATCATGCTAACAACATGCTAATTCATGCAAAAATCATGCTAACAACATGCTAATTCATGATGCAATCATGCTAACAACATGCTAATTTATGCAAGAATCATGCTAACAACATGCTAATTCATGCTAGAATCATGCTGACAACATTCTAATTCAAGCTAGAATCATGCTAGTAACATGTTAGTTTGTGTTACAATCATGCTAACAACATGCTAGTTTGCATGTTGTTAGCATGATTCTAGCATGAATTAGCATGTTGTTAGCATGATTCTGACAACATGCT
>NC_133180.1:1515000-1542500 GCF_049306965.1 Danio rerio | reverse complement strand
AATCAAGACTGAAAACACATCTGTTTAGCTGTGCCTTTACTGAATGAGCACTGTGCTGCATCCGACAGATTGCACTATCATGTTTTTCTCTTCTTCTTCATTCTTTTATATCACATTTTACCTGTTTTTATGTTTTGTTTTGTTTTTACGCATTTTTATTATTTGTTTTTATTTTTATTTTACTTGTTTCTTTTATTCTTGTTTATGTAAAGCACTTTGAATTGTATGAAATGTGCTATACAAATAAACTTGCCTTGCCTTGTAAGTGTTCATTAGCGAGTATGGATGATGCAATACTCGACGCATGTGGCACACTTATATGATTATAATCAGTAATCAGTGATAATACTGAACATAGGCATAGACAGCTAAACATTTTGCTATATAAATGATAAATAGCACTTCAAATGGTCACTCACTTGTATTTGAACGCACTCAGCAATAACAATGTGATGCTAGTGAAGTTGTCCGTGCTCTGCACTGTTTTTCCTGTTAACTTTTTAAGGCTATAGAGTGGAGGAACTATGACGTCAATTTGTATGCAAAAACCCGGTAGTGAGTAAGCATTATAGCAGTTCTGGTTCCCTCTTTCTAAAGTCAATGGGTTTTTTCAATAGGATTTCAGTTAAATCGCCTAAATAAGGTTCGTGGCTAACATAAACTCAAGATACTTTCACGTTTTATTCTATGACAGGGGTCACCAAACTTATTCCCGGAGGGCCGGTGCCCTACAGACTTTAGCTCCAACTCTAATCAAACACACCTGAACAAGCTAATCAAGTGTTGTGTGTGACTTATAAGCTGCGTCCCAAGTGGCACACTATGCACTCATGCACTATGTACTTATGCACTTACACACTCAACAGGATAGTATATGACGGTAGTGGCGTCCCAAATGGCACACTAATGTTTTTTTTACTATGCGGAAATTCAAACCGTTTTCCTGATGACGAATGACGGTCGCCAAATCAGTGAAATAAACGACCGGCTTATCAAATAATACCTGCCGTGAGTATTATCGCATTCACCATTGGGAGGCGCTCTAATCACTTTCGTTGGAGAATTTTGCTTTCACCATCCAAAATAAATAAAGTTATCCAACATGTGCGCCCGATAGCTCCGCCCCTTCCGCTACGTAAGCAAACCTGCGGTCGTTGAGTGCGCACTCATGAAGTGTCCATCATTACACACTTCATTATACCAGCTGAATAAGTGCATCATCCGGGTAATTTAAGTGCACTTATTATTTTTTTTTTAGGTGTGAAAACACTACTTACACTATTTATACTACAAAATGGCGTAGAATAGTGCATAAGTATGCGATTTGGGACGCACCCAAGGTCTTACTAGGTATACTTGAAACATCCAGGCAGATGTGGTGAGGCAAGCTGGAGCTAAACCCAGCAGGGACACCAGCCCTCCAGGACAGAGATTGGTGACCCCTGATCTACAATGTAAAACACATCAGCTACAGCACACTCTTGATCTTTAAAATCGCTTGCGCTTCTTTAAAAAGACGGCTGCCATCCAGTTTCTAAATGGGACTACAGGCGGTGTCGGAGGCATTATACGTCTGGAGTGCAGCCCGCTTGTGTTGGACATTAGGATTTGTCTGTGATTTGAGTATTTTCATGAATAGTACTAGATTAGTAATAGTTTGTAGTGTTTTTCTGATTGGGAATTCAGATTGTGCGTAGATGATGCCTACACTTGTGGAGGCTGTCGAGACTTTTTAATTTGTTGATCATTTATTTTAATTAAGCGATATTATGAAGATACTGCTCACCAGTGCAGCCTGTCTCTGTCCGGCTCTCTGTAATGCAAACATGTGAATAAATGTGTAAAATTACACACATATTATCTGTCATTTTCACGTGATCGTCAGTTTTTTTCTTCATCTGAACACATTTAACTCTGTCATAACTGCAGTATTTACACTCCTCCATAAACTGTACAGCAGATGTGAGTGTATGGGCTGCTTTTCACTGTACTTCGTGACATACAAAAGTATACTGAATGTTGTTCTCGATCCATCATAGAACTTGCAGGCGTATAGACTTGTCCCTCATGCCTCGATTCTGTCGTCTGTTAAGGTAAGCGGGCTGTGTGCACGCGAGCGATGCACTTACTTAAATATGTCTTATGCTATGTAGGCACATTTAAACATACAGTTTTAAAACTTTTACAACAACTGTAAAGCAAAACAGATGTATTTCCCACGTAAAAACATAGGGCTATATAGATGTGTTTTTGCGTATTTATTAGTGCTGTCAATCGATTAAAAAAACAACAAATTAATCGCATTTTAAAAATTAATTGCGATTAATCACATTTAAAATACTGAAACTTGTAATTTTGGCTATTCAAATGTAAAATTACTGTAAACGCAAGACAAAAACTATTTAAATTCAAAATATTATTGTTTATTAGAATTTTTGTTTAACTTGTAACACAGATTTCTTCATGTAAACAACAAACCCACAATAAACCATCAAGATACTGTCCTGACAGCCATATTTATTACATAAATTAAAACACAGGCATGTTAATGCCATTTGAATTTCAAAACAATCAATGCCAATAAAGAAAACATTGATTTCCATGTGGACTGCAAAAAATGCCCAAATACAGGCAAAGCAGATATGCAAAATGGAAAATTATAATAATAAAGTATTGAACACAAACAACTGCACTCAACAGGAAAAAACAAACAAACTGCAACTGCATTAATTGCGTAAATTTTTTTTAAACGCAATTCAAATTAATATATTTCAAATAATAATAATATTTCAAATTAATCGCATGCGTTAACGCACTAATTTTGAGAGCAGTAGTATTTATTTGTTTATAATATATAGCGTGCATTATAATATAAACAGAGAAATTAAATCTGTCACAGACATTTCAATTTCAATTATTTTTTTCAATTATTTTTCATTTTATTTTCAGTCCTTGCGTTTGCTTTTAAGATCCAAAAGTGCTGAAAGTTGTATTTTGGTGTGAGGATTATGCGGCTGGACAAAACGTGTAAGTGTTTAAACACCGAGCTTATTATTCGCAATCTTCAAAAAGCCCATCGGAAAAATCCTGTAGGGATTTTATTGAGGGAACCAGTTTTATGCTAGCAGCCGATTAGCCCACAAGGTGACGTCATATCATAGTTCCTCCACTCCATATGAGGCGTCTGCGTAAAAGAAGTACAATTTAAAATATTAAATGATATATACCCTTCTAATAGATTCTTACACCTTAAGTTTAACTTAGAAAACTCACCATGCCATTTATGTAAACACTTTAGTGAAGACACAGAACACATATTTTTCTCTTGCAGCGCCGCTCAATCATTTTTGGAAAAAAGTACAAGACTGGTTGATAATAAAAAATGTGGATGCTGAAGGTTTGACTTTTACATTACAAGATGAACTATATGGAATTACTAAAGATTGCTCTACTTTGCACGATTTGATAAATATGATAATTGTGTTAGCCAAATATTTTATTCATAAAACATCTCCATTATTGTATTTAAAAAAGAACTTAAAATATTTTCAGATGCCCTGGTTAAAATGAAAACAAAAATTGCCTTAAAAAATATTTGTAGTATATAACTTGCCATAGATGATATATATGTTGTACTTTATTTTTTATTTATTTATTTATTTAATTTTTGCGTTTTCCTTTCACTCTTGGATTTATTTAAACTTGAATGTTTTTTGTACATTTGTATCTTTGTATGTTATTTTGTGTTGAGCCTTCCATATATGACACACAAGTTGTAAAGTTGAATCCCATTTTGTTGTATTTAGATTTTGTATTTTCAATAAAAAAAAAACAAAAAAAAAAAACGGAAAAATATCTATATGAGGCGTCTGCGTCATGACTGTAATATTGAGTAGAGTCACAGGAGGGCGCTATTGTTCTGTCTACACACATCACAGCCTTTTCTACAGTGTAAATATGTCAATAAAAATAGTAAATACCATCTGATCATTGTCATAAAAACGATTTGGAATTTGAAACATTGATCTTTGTGTTTTGCTGACTACTTTTAGTTGTCATTTTCTGTGTGTTTTGATGGATGAATGAGGTTATCTGTTAGTTGTTGTGAGCTGTGTATGATTGTTGTGAGCATATGTAAGCTGAATACACCGTGACAGGGGTCTTGTGGTGGATCTCAGCTGTAAGAGCAGCAAACAGCTTGACTTCTAGTTGATCATGTGTGAAAGTGTCAGAAGGTGGATTATTCAGATGAATCATCTGCTGATCTGCATCCCAATCATGACCAATACTGCAGAAGACCTACTGGAACCAGCATCAACATCGGGATATAAAAATACGGGAATGCCCCTACAACTGTTACGAATATGGAGAGGAGATGAGCTTCAAATGAGAGAATACATAACAAACATTAGAAAATTACAAATAAAATGAAAGGTTTAGCTTATTAAAATCAATTTACTGATCATATCAGTGTCATCGTACATCGTAAAGGGTTAAAAGTGTGTTCATTTTTTAACTTTAATTGTTCAACCATTCCTCCGCTTACCACTAGAAGGAAGCCTGCCTGTTTGAGAACCACTGGTCGAAGCAGAGTCAGAGCTTACTGTCCTAATCAAATCATTAATAATCAAGACATGATCATGTTTTATTGTGCTCATATAAGCAAAATCTAGAGGCCTTTGCCTTTCATATAAGACACTTCTGACACTTATTCATCAGCTAGAAGTCCAGTTATTATTCGCTGTTCCTAAATCTTGAAAAGGCTTTTGTCAGTGAGTGTACTGCTTAATCTTGATTAGGACGCTTTTTTAAAAGGGGTTTTTAATCTCTATGTGCTTTTTTTCCTGGTAAAATAAAAGCAATAATAATAACAATAATAATAGTCTGTGTGTTTCCTCCATTAGGTCATCGCTCCATGGAGGATTCCTGAGTTTTACAACCGTTTCCGTGGCCGGAAGGACCTGATGGAATACGCAGAGGTGATCAGTACATCTACAGCTCCTCTAAACAAACTCCGTGAATGCGCGCTATGATACATATTTTTTCATAAATACAGTCACAGTTATGTTAAGCTTAATTGTTATATTAGGAGCGGATTAAATATATATTTATGAATATATTATTATTATTATTATTATTATTATTATTTTGATCTAGAAGAAGTGTTAATATGTTAATGAACTTTTTTATATGAGGGACTATAAAGATCATTAATAGACCTGATAGAAGTCTTGGACATTTCTTTAAAAAAATTTAAATTAAAAGTATAAATATTTTTTAAGTATCTCGCATTTTGAGTAAATAATAATAAAAATAGTTAATAACAATAACAGTAATTAATAATTGTAATAGTAAACCTTTATAATAATTATTATTAATATCAGTATTATTATTATAATACTTTTTAATCCAGTATAAGCATTTATATAATAATATACTGTATATATGAGGAAATATAAAGAATCTTTTGTGACCTGATAGAAGTCTTGGACATTTCTAGAAAATATACTATAATATAGTATATAATATAGTATTTTTTTTTCAAAGAATCTGGCATTTGTAAGTAAATAATAAAAAATAATAACAATGGGAGTAAATAGTAATAGCATACTTTTATAATAATAATAATTTTATTATTATTAATGATATTATTCATGTTATTATTATTATTATTTTTAATCCAGTATAAGTATTTATATTTGGTACTTTTAAAATTAAAAGTATAAATATATTTTTAAGTATCTGGCATTTGTGAGTAAATAATAATAATAATAATAATAATAATAATAAACAATAACAACAATAATAGTAATAGTATACTTTTATAATAATAATAATAATTATTATATTTATATTTTAATGATTTTTAATCCAGTTTAAATTTTTTAAATTACAATTTAAAGTATAAATATATTTTAAAGTATCTGGCATTTGTGTGTGAATAATAATAAGAATAATAATAGTAAATACGAATAACAATAACAGTAATTATAAATAGTAATAGTACACCTTTATAATAATTATAGTTATTAATATCAATATTATTATTATTTATTTAAAGAATTTTTAATCCAGTTCTATTCAATTTATTTCTCTAGCGCTTTTACTATGTGGATTGTGTCAGAGATGCTTCACATAGAAGATCTAGTAAACTGAAACCGTGTCAGTCCAGTTTACAGAGTTTAATTTTAGTTCAGCTCAGTTCAGTGTGGTTTAATAATCAATACTGAAAGTCCAAACACTGAAGAGCAAATCCATCCATGCGCAGCTCCACAAGTCCTGAACCATGCAAGCCAGTGGCGACAGTATAAAAATTATAATAGTATAAAAGTAAATATAGAAATTCCAGTATAATAATTTATGTATAAATATTATAAATATACTGCACATATATAAGGGGAATACAAAACATAATTTGTAGACCTGAAAAAAGTCTTGGTCATTTTTATAAAATATACTATAAATATATATATATATATATATATATATATATATATATATATATATATATATATATATATATATATATATATATATATATATATAAAATAGTTTGTTTTTTTCAAAGTATCTGGGATTTGTAAGTAAATAATAATAATAAATAATAACAGTAAATAGTATTAGTATACTTAAAAATGTATTGTTATTATTATTAATTATATTATTATTATTACTATTATTATTATCATTAATTATATTATTATTACTATTATTATTAATTATATTATTATTACTATTATTATTTTATGTATATTATTATGATTATTATTGTTATTATTATTAATAATATTAATAAGTTTATTATTAATTATTATACTATTTTGTATATTATTATTATTATTATTATTATTATTATTATTATATGCATATTATTATAAATAGTATTGTTGTTATTATTAATAATATTAATAATTATATTAATCATTATACTATTATTATTAATAATTGTATTACTGTTATTATTTGTATTAATTACATTATTATTATTAGTGATATTATTAATAGTATTAATAATTTTTAATCCAGTAAAAGTATATATATATATATATATATATATATATATATATATATATATATATATATATATATATATATATATATATATATATATATATATATTAATATACTGTATATATAAGGGAATATAAAATATTATTTGTGAAGCTAATAGAAGTCTTAGCAATTTCTAAAAAATATACTTAATTTTTTATTTTTAAAGTTTCTGGCATTTGTGAGTTAGTAATAAAAATTATTATCATTATTTTTTAATTTTTTTAATCATTTTTAATGCAGTATAGGAGTTAATATGATGTCCCCTGCTGTCAAAATGCACACATTTCACTATTAAAACAAACGTTTTTATTAAATTCTTTTACATTTGCTTTGAATAAAATGTCCACTAGAGGTCATTAGAAAACTGTACATATGCGGGAATATAAAAGATCTGTTTCGGTGTGTGTGCATGTGTCTGTGTGTGCCTCTGTACATTTATTTAATTCATATAATAAATATAAGACTTTAGGAAGTTAAATGAGATCCAATTAAACATGCAGATTAAAAAAATTAAATAGGTTTTCTAAAACGGTTCCAGTCTGAGTATAATGAGTGTTCATCATTTGTTTATTGCTATTGTTTATTTTAGTGCTGGGAAAAAAACATCCACCATTAATCACATTCAAAATAAAAGTTTGTTTTGACATGTGTATATGTGTGTGTGTGTACTGTGTATAATTATTATATATATCTATAAGTACACACAGGTATGCGTATATTTGAGAAAATGTTTATTATATGTAGATATAAAATACTGTGCATATGTATGTATATAGTTTTGTTTGTCACATATACATAACAAATATACAGTCAGAATTATTTGCCCTGCTGTTAAACCTTAATACTTTTATATTTTACCCCAATTTCTGTTTAACAGAGAGAATTCAGCATATTTCTAATAATAGTGTTAATAACTCATCTCTAATAGCTGATTTATTTTCTCTTCTCCATGATGACAGCACATAATATTAGACTAGATATTCTTCAAGACACTAGTGTTCAGCTTAAAGTTACATGTAAAGGCTTCACTAGGGTAATTAGGGTAAAGTTAGGGTAATTAGGCAAGTCATTGTATAACAGTGGTTTGTTCTGGAGACAATCCAACACTAATATTGCTGAAGGGGGTTAATAATATTGACCTTAAAATGGCTTTAAAACAATTAAAAATGTTATTCTAGCTGGAATAAAACAAATCAGACTTTCTCCAGAAGAACAAATATTAGAGGAAACACTGTGAACATTTCCCGAATCTGTTCAACATCATTTGGGAAATATTTGAAGAAGAATGATCATTGCACAGGAGGGTCAAACCAGCTTATGTTTTGGATGTGATTTAATCTTTGCTCTTTTTTTCCCGTCTCAGAAACACAACATTCCTGTTCCCGTCACACCAAAGGCTCCGTGGAGTATGGACGCCAATCTGATGCACATCAGGTGAGTTTAAGATGCTCATCTACATCTCATATTGCATGTTTAATAATAATACTAATAATAAAATTATTAATGATCCTGCATCTCAACAGCTATGAGTCTGGCATTCTGGAGAACCCCAAGGTAAGAGATCTGCGCAATACATTCATCATTACCAGAGCTGAAGTGTCACCAGGAAAAAGTTTAGAATTTTGATCATGCATTAAAGTGCACGGTGGCTCAGTGGTTAGCATTGTGGCCCCACAGCTAGGGTTGTAACAATATACCGGTATGACGGTTTACCACGATTTGAACGTGCACGATTATCATACCATGAACAATTGCATATCAACGGTTTTAACCCTTAAAGACCGAGACAGCCATCCGCGGCTAAAAATAAGTATTGCTCTTGAATGTTTAATAACTTTTGATCCGCTGATCCGATTCATACAATTCAAAGATTGGCATAAAGAAGAGAGTCTCAGCTTTCCAGTGCTGTATCACATAACATTCGCAGACTTTCAGAGACTCCGGAATCAGTGCGGTTACGTCATCAAAATTCGACAACGCTGATTTGACAAAGAAACGCTCGTCACTGTGTCTCCGGACAAACCAGACATGATACATTGATGCATTGTCCCTCCTCCATGCCCAGATTGGTTCAAACTCGCTATATCACAACCAATAAGCATAGGTTTCGCTTTTGTTTGTGGACCAACACTGAGCTTTTTGAACAACACGGAATGAGAGATAGGCATACATTTATGCGCGGCTAAATAAAACGCAAAAAAAAAAAAGTTTTGCATGAAATAATTCTCATACTAAGTACTTTTGCATGCACATCAGCACAGAAACATGACAAAACAGTGACACAGCAAAGACGAACTGCTGCTCTTGCTGTTTTCAAAAGACGCAAATGAAGGTGCAGCTGTTTGTCTGCATTGCAGACAACCATATCCAAATCCATATCCACAGACAACCATATCCATGCTGGCACATAAAACCTAAGGATGTTCCATATTGAATCTAGTTTCGTTATGTAACTATTTATAGTATAGTAAATATTTATATCTATTTTTACTGAGGATTTGCACCATGTTTATTTGGACTTTATTTGGACTTTGACACATTATTTATTATTTTCTTATTTTTTTATTTGTTCATTGTAAGTGGTGTTGTTTATAGTAACTGAAAATATATTATTTGGAAAAAGTCAAATTTGCTTCACTGTTCTATTATTTTGTAACATTTGTAACATACCGTATACCGCGAAACCGTCAAACCGTGGTATTGTTTTAGACGATTATCATACCGTAAAAAATTCATACCGTTACAACCCTACCCACAGCACTCATTTCTCTGGTGTGAGTCCCGGCTTGGACAGTTGGCGTTATTGTGTGGAGTTTGCATGTTCAGACTCAACTTTATTAACCTATTTAGGCATATACTAAGACTGAAATAGGTACACTAACAATTCTGGTGTGATTTCTGACTGTTGTACGTGGGAAATAAGCAGAGTGATATAGAGTCACTCAAAACATGCCGGAACTACTTTAGCTGTGCCTTTATTTGACAATTAGCACATTCATCAGCCAATCAGAATCAAGCATTCAGTTTTAAAAGTAAATAAATGAAACAACACACTCAACAGTCTGAGCATTACTAATATTAACTATATAAAAGTCATCATGTTTGCTTTATATAAGTCTGACATCAACCTGACAGGTGAACGTGCCTCTTTCATGAAGACGTTCAGTCATATCGAGTTAAAATGCAAATGATCTGCCGCTATCAGATCGAGATTTGTCAGCGTTTAGCATCAGCTCAGGTTCAGGACACGGCGATTTACGCGTCACTTCCAATCCAGTGGCCAGATTTACTGCTCGACTTTCATCCCTTCACTCATTCTTTCCACCTCTTTTCTGTCTCCTCGCTGCATCTCTCTCCACTCCGGCCTTTGATTGAAAGCAAATGAGGCACGGCTAACATGAGGAAAGAGAGAAATTTACTTGCTGTAAGTCTTTCAGGAGGGACAACAATATGTATACGGGCAGCTGAATAAAGCATGATGGCTCTCTTCACGCACCATTTGCCTGCAATGCTCCGGCTGTGGATTATTCCTACCTCGGGCTGCGGCGCGGGGTTAAAGGCCGAGAGCAGATCCACCCGCAGGGGGTCAGGATTGAAATGCATTGATCCCGTCACATTATATCAAGCGCTCAGACGTGCTCAGATTCACCTGATCTGAGGCCTGTCTCTGCCGCTCGCTTTCAAGCCTGTGCACGTCTGAACCAACAGCGCATTAGCAGATCATTGATTAAAGAGACTGATTGACAATCAGGTTTAAATGCCTTTATTGTTCAGGAAAAAGACACGGACGAATCACTTCTGTTCATATTGTTACATGAGCTGATGTTGAGAAAAGGGCATTTCTGAACTATAGTAAAGTACTAACTTAGTACTACTACTGAAATTGTTGCTATGATAACACAACTATAGTAATTGATCTGTTATGGTGAATCTACTGTTTCTATGGTAACACAACTATAGTAACTGATCTGTTGTGGTAATTCTACAGTTGCTATGGTAACACAAAAACTATAGTAATTGATCTTGTGTGGTGATTCTACAGTTGCTATGGTAACACAACAACTATAGTAACTGATCTGTTGTGGTGATTCTACAGTTGCTATGGTAACACAACAACTATAGTAACTGATCTGTTGTGGTGATTTTACAGTTGCTATGGTAACACAACAACTATAGTAACTGATCTGTTGTGGTGATTCTACAGTTGCTATGGTAACACAACAACTATAGTAACTGATCTGTTGTGGTGATTTTACAGTTGCTATGGTAACACAACAACTATAGTAACTGATCTGTTGTGGTGATTTTACAGTTGCTATGGTAACACAAAAACTATAGTAACTGATCTGTTGTGGTGATTCTACAATTGCTATGGTAACACAACTATAGTAACTGATCTGTTGTGGTGATTTTACAGTTGCTATGGTAACACAAAAACTATAGTAACTGATCTGTTGTGGTGATTTTACAGTTGCTATGGTAACACAACTATAGTAACTAATCTGTTGTGGTGATTTTACAGTTGCTATGGTAACACAAAAACTATAGTAACTGATCTGTTGTGGTGATTCTACAATTGCTTTGGTAACCCAACTATAGTAACTGATCTGTTGTGGTGATTTTACAGTTGCTATGGTAACACAACTATAGTAACTAATCTGTTGTGGTGATTTTACAGTTGCTATGGTAACACAACAACTACAGTAATATAACCAAATGACCCAATTCTGTTATGATACTTTAAATGCAAAGATGACGTTGTTTGTTATGATAACGTGACATAAACAAATACATCACTTTGGGCCTTCATCTTTGCATTGACAACTTGACGTTACCAAGATGACAAAAACTCGTCATAAATCTGTCACAAACATGATTGTCATGAAGACATTATAATTCTTTCATCAATGTTTTCATCGTGTTTTCAGTGGAACTTTCACTATTTGTCATTAAAAGTGTCACTGCAGCAATGTCAAAAAAACAGCATCATTAATGTGTAATGAAGTTTCAGCTTGTACCACTGTACTTAAGGTCGAAACAAATATTAATGACACTATTTGGGTCCATTAGTACCAATTGAGCATCAACGCCACAGCCTACCTGAGTATTGCTGCTGACCATGTCCATCCCTTTATGAGCACAGTGTCTCCATCTTCTGATGGCTACTTCCAGCAGGATAACGCAGCATGTCATAAAGCTCAATCATCTCAGACTGGTTTCTTGAACATGACGATGAGTTCACTGTACTCAAATGGCCTCCACAGTCACCAGAGCTCAATCCAATAGAGCAGCTTTGGGATGTGGTGGAACGGGAGATTGGATCATGGATGTGCAGCCGACAAATCTGCAGCAACTGTGTGATGCTATCATGACAATATGGAGCAAAATCTCTGAGGAATATTTCCAGTAGCTTGATGAATCTACAACACCAAGGATTAAGGCAGATCTGAAGGCAAAAGAGGTCCAACCTGGAACTAGTAAGGTGTACCTAATAAAGTGGCCAGTGAGTACATATGTGTATTATTCAGGCATATAATAATGGTTAATATGTTAATAAATGCTTTATTAATTTCATGCAGTTTTGTGACCTAATCTAAAGTGAGGACTGTTTATGCATTATAACTGTAACGTGTCTGTATCACAACACAACTATGATTCTGTTCATCAAGGCAGCATTCATTAAACATAAACATGTTAGATTGTTAAATAATTATTTGTTACTTATTGTGTGTAGTTTCAAATGGCATTATTGCTCCAGTTATTATTGCTTTATTACTATTACCATTAATAATAATTAATATTAGAGTGATTTCTGAAGGATCATGCGACTCTGAAGACTTCAGTAAATTCATCTTTAAATCACTGAATAAAGGATTAAATTTTAAATCTTCTGTTGAACAGTTATTTTATAGTGCAATAACATTTCACAATTGTACGATTTGTGCTGCATTATTGATGAAATAAACAGCCTTAGTGACCAGGAGAAGCTGATTTAAAACATTTAACAATCCTACTGACCGCAAACTTCTGAATGATAGTGTGTGTGTGTGTGTGTGTGTGTGTGTGTGTGTGTGTGTATAATGACAAATGTTGATCTCATTATTTCATCTGAAACAAGTAATCAGCTTACCCACATGTTTAACCAGACTGGATACTCCGCTTCCGCTCCAGGCTTTCCCTTTAACTGTTTTCCTCCCTGAAGGCCAGTGTTTTACTCAGAACTCCT
The DNA here is from genome assembly GCF_049306965.1 of Danio rerio. Lineage (NCBI taxonomy): Eukaryota > Metazoa > Chordata > Actinopteri > Cypriniformes > Danionidae > Danio > Danio rerio. The sequence goes on along the minus strand of NC_133180.1, from coordinate 1,529,221 downwards.
GCATTTACATACAATCACACTTTATAAATGTGTGAAGCGCATGCAGTCGAGCAGTGTTTAGCCGTCACACTCCGCTGTTAAATTCTTTCCGCTAATTCTAGGCTTGCGGATGCGTCTGCGACAGGCTTTTAAGGCCATTTCTGCACTCGTCTCCTGGAGTTATCTGGGGACAGATGCTAGTGAAGCAGAAAATACAGGCGGCGTTTAGTTAAAGCGACAGTAACGAGCGCCTCAACACCTCCGCACGGCACACATCGGTTTATTTACCTCTGATCATGTTTGTCTGGTAAAGCTTTCCGTTTAAATGCACCCGCCGCTTATTTCACATAGTTTCTCCGCAATCTGCCACACACACACACACACACACACACACACACACACACACACACACACACACACACACACACACACTGACATCTCACTGTAATCTGCGGTAATTGGTCAGGGATGCTATCTGATGGACACACACCAAGAGTAAGAGACGCACACACTTGTGCACACAGAGACTCGCATGCAAACACACACAGACACTTGTGAACACACACACACACACTTGATCACACATGCACTTAAACAGACAAACACACACTCTCACACACTTTTATACACCTTCACTCTTATACACACAAACACACACACACACACTTGATCACACATGCACTTACACAAACACACACGCTCGTGTACACACTCACACACTTATACACCTGCACTCTCACTCTTATACACACAAACACACACAAATGCACACACACACTTGATCACACATGCACTTACACAAACACACACGCTCATGTACAAACTCTCACACACTTTTATACACCTGCACCTGCACTCTCACTCTTATACACACACACACACAAACACACACACGCACTCACACACACACACACACACTTGATCACACATGCACTTAAACAGACAAAACACACACGCTCGTGTACACACTCTAACACACATTTATTCACCTGCACTCTCAATCTCACTCTTATATACACACACACACACACACACACACACACACACACACACACACACACACACACACACATTTATTCACCTGCACTCTTACTCTCACTCTTATATACACACACACACACACACACACACACATTTAATCACACATGCACTCACCAGGACACACTTACACTCAGTGTTACCCTCACAGTCTCACACACACATTTTCACACTCTCATATAAACACGCACAAACATACCCGCACTGTCACACGCACTTACACACACACACACACACACACACACTTGTGCACTCTCACAGCACTTTTCCGCAACAAACACATATGCGCCCACACACACTCAGTCACACTTACATACACACACCCAAACACACACACACAAACACTCGCTGTCACACACACACACACAAACTTGCTGTCTCTCTCACACTTACACACGCGTTCTCTCTTTTACACACACACACACACACACACTTAATCACACATGTACTCACCAGGACACACTCACACAGACAAACACTCGTGCTCAAACCCTCAGTGTTGCACTCACACAATCTCAAACACACACTTTCACACTTGTATACACACGCACAAACATGCTCAGTCACACCCCCCACAAACACACACACACTCGTGTACACTCCTTTTTGTACACTTACACACACACACACTTTCACACTAATGTCCACACACACAAACATGCGCACACTGTCAAAGCACACTTGAGTGCACACTCACACACTTTCCCTACACACTCACACACACAAATGCTCACGCTCACTTATATACATGCATACAAACACACACACACACTTACTGTCACACACATACACAAACACTTGCTGTCTCTCTCTCTCTCTCACACACACACACACACACACACACACACACACACACTCTTTCACACTTATATCCACACACACAAACATGCGCACACTGTCAAAGCACACTTGTGTGCACACTCACACACTTTCCCTAAACACTCACACACACAAACGCTCACGCTCACTTATATACATGCATACAAACACACACACACACACTTACTGTCACACACATACACAAACACTTGCTGTGTCTCTCACTCTCTTACACACACACACACACACACACACACACACACACACACACACACTCTTTCACACTTATATCCACACACACAAACATGCGCACACTGTCAAAGCACACTTGTGTGCACACTCACACACTTTCCCTAAACACTCACACACACAAACGCTCACGCTCACTTATATACATGCATACAAACATACACACACTCACATATTTACTGTCACACACATACACAAACACTTGCTGTCTCTCTCTCTCTCACACACACACACACACACACACTCTTTCACACTCATATCCACACACACAAACATGCGCACACTGTCAAAGCACACTTGTGTGCACACTCACACACTTTCCCTACACACTCACACACACAAACGCTCACGCTCACTTATATACATGCATACAAACACACACACTCACATTTACTGTCACACACATACACAATGCTGTCTCTCTTTCTCTCTCTCTCTCACACACACACACACACAGCAGGTGTGGTCAGAGCAGTAGCTTCAACGAGTGTGTGTCTGTCAGACGTGAACACTTGATGTTCTTCAGACCGTGTGGCTTTTACTTTCCTCTTCTGCTCACAGGAAATAAACGTGTGTGTGTGTGTGTGTGTGTGTGTGTGTGTGTGTGTGTGTGTGTGTGTGTGTGTGTGTGTGTGGGTGTTTTCCTGCATGAATATAAGTACTTTTGTCCTGCAGACGTGTCACTCGAAGCAGAAAGCCTCAGTGTTCAGGCTTGAGGGATGTTTGGACTGAACGTTTGTCGTTAACAGAACATCAAGACTGAACACATCTGTGCAGTCGTATTAAATATACACTTACTGCAGTTTAAACACGGCTGAATAACACTGAAATCAACGCTGTTGTGTGCCAAATGATTATATTGTTGTTGTTTTACTAATGAAGTTGTGTTTTGACTCCTGTTATTCAGTGAGGATTAAACTGTACTGGCGTTTTACATCAGGTGTGCAAAGATTTATTCTTCATTTCATACATTTGAGCCTGTAATTGTCATTTATAAGGGATTTATAATGCATAAACAATCCTGAATTTAGAGTAGGTCACAAAACTGCATGAAGTTAATAAAGCATTTATTACCATATTAACCATTATTATATGCCTGAATAACAAACATAAGCACTCACTGGCCTCTTTATTAGGTACACCTTACTAGTTCCAGGTTGGACCTCTTCTGCCTTCAGATCTGCCTTAATCCTTGGTGTTGTAGATTCAACAAGCTACTGGAAATATTCCTCAGAGATTTTGCTCCATATTGTCATGATAGCATCACACAGTTGCTGCAGATTTGTCGGCTGCACATCCATGATGCCAATCTCCCGTTCCACCACATCCCAAAGCTGCTCTATTGGATTGAGCTCTGGTGACTGTGGAGGCCATTTGAGTACAGTGAACTCATCGTCATGTTCAGCAGTCTGAGATGATTGAGCTTTATGACATGCTGCGTTATCCTGCTGGAAGTAGCCATCAGAAGATGGAGACACTGTGCTCATAAAGGGATGGACATGGTCAGCAGCAATACTCAGGTAGGCTGTGGCGTTGATGCTCAATTGGTACTAATGGACCCAAAGAAAATCTCCCCCACACCATTACACCACCACCACCAGCCTGAACCGCTGATACAAGGCAGGATGATCCATGCTTTCATGTTGTTGAGGCCAAATTCTGCCCTGAGCATCTGAATGTGTGAGCAGAAATGGAGACTCATCAGAGCAGCAACGTTTCTCCAATCTTCTATTGTCCAGTTTTGGTGAGTCTGTGTGAATTGTAGCCTCAGTTTCCTGTTCTTAGCTGACAGGAGCGGCACCCGGTGTGCTCTTCTGCTGCTGTAGCCCATCCGCCTCAAGGTTGGACGTGTTGTGTGTTCAGAGATGCTCTTCTGCAGAGCTCGGTTGTAACGAGTGCTTATTTGAGTTACTGTTGCCTTTCTGTCAGCTGGAACCAGTCTGGCCATTCTCCTCTGACATATGACCTCATCAACAAGGCATTTGCGCCCACAGAACTGCCGCTCACTGGATATTTCCTCTTTGTCGGAGCATTCTCTGTAAACCCTAGAGATGGTTGTGTGTGAAAATCCCAGTAGATCAGCAGTTTCTGAAATACTCAGAGCAGCCCGTCTGGCAGCAACACTCTGAACTGCAGCAGATCCTCTTGACCATGTCTACATGCCGAAATGCAGTGAGCTGCTGCCATGTGATTGGCTGATTAGACATTTGCGTTAACAAGCAGTTGGAGAGGTGTACCTAATAAATAATGAATGATTCATAGTGTGCAGATATTATTGCATTGTTCATGTAATATTTTAGTTGGAACGTGTCTGCATGCAGATTACATTAACATACTTATATTATAATTGGGTCTCAAAACACACCCAAAGTGTGTTTATAGATAGATCTCTTGTTGCTTTATTGCTCTTGATTTATTATACAGTGTCCTTGAGTTGCTAGAAAGATGCCTTTAAATAAAATGTTTTGTTGTTATTATTATTAAATTTAATGATAATAATGAGATAAACAACTTATTAATGAGGAAATGTAAAATAAACTGTCAATCGTATCTTTTTGAAAATACAAAATATGCATGAACTAAATATGTGCATGTACATACAGAACTTCAGTGTTAATGGAGAAGGGTTATTTGCAGTTTGGGATTTTGTCGCTATATTTATTTTATTTTTATTAGTAATGTTGTTTTTCTCTGCTGTTTTTCAGAATCACGCACCTTCAGATCTCTACCAGATGACCAAAAACCCTGAGCATTCTCCTGATCAAGCAGATATGCTGGAGATCGAGTTCAAGAAAGGCCAGTCTCTATTATTATGATTACTACTACTATTATTATTATTATTATTAATTATTATTATTATTATTACAGTTATTGGCCCTCCTCTAACCCTTCAGTTGAAACACATTTCCTGAGTGGTGTTAAACTGACAGAAGATTTATTTTTAACACATTTTTAAGCATAACATGTTCACTACCCAAGTTCTTTTGTCTTTGCAATGATGACAGTACATAAACTAATAATAAAACACTAAATAAAAAATGAAGATATCCTAAAAAGCTGTAAAAGCAGTAAAGCTGTGCCTTTACTGAATGAGCACTGTGCTGCGTCCGACAGATCGCACTTTTGTGTTTTTTTCTTCTTTTTCATTATCTTATAACATTTTAACACATTTTTATCTGTTTTATCTATTTTTTATTCTTATTTTTATATTTTTTATTTTCATTTTCTTACACTTGTCTCTTTTATTCTTGTTTATTTAAAGCACTTTGAATTGCCACTGTGTATGAAATGTGCTATATAAATAAACTTGCCTTGCCTTGCCTAAAAGTAAAACATAAATCTAAATAAATATACAAATATATATAAAAAATATATTAATTAAAATATACCTTTTTAAAGCAAATACATTGAATACTTTTTGATACTATAATACTTAATCTGTTGTGGTGATTCTACAGTTGCTCTGGTAACAAACACTATAGTAACTGATCTGTTGTGCTGACTCTACAGTTGCTATGGTAACAACTATAGTAACTGATCTGTTGTGCTGATTCTACAGTTGCTATGGTAACACAACAACTATAGTAATTGATCTGTTGTGGTGATTCTACAGTTGTTATGGTAACACAACAACTATGGTAATTTATCTCTTGTGCTGATTTTACAGTTGTTATGGTAACACAACAACTATAGTAACTGATCTGTTGTGCTGATTCTACAGTTGCTAGGGTAACATGACAACTGTAGTCATTAACCTAATTACCCTAGTTAAGACTTTAAATGTCACTTTAAGCTGTATAGAAGTGTCTTGAAGAATATCTAGTCTAATATTATTTACTGTCATCATGACACAGAAAATAAATCAGTTATTAGAGATAAGTTATTAACACTATTATGATTAAAAATGTGTTGAAGAAATCTGCTGTCTAATAGTTTAAGGGGTTAATTAATTCGGATTGCAATAATAGATGGATGGATTGATTGATTGATTGATTGATTGTTTTTTTGGAGGGGGAGCTGTGCCCCAGTAGAGCTTTATGTCTAGCAACACCCCTTTCATAATCTATGCAGAAGTTATTATATTCCAACTGATGAGAGAACGAAGCCACTTATGGGGGGTATTGGGCCAGGACGCACCTTTAAAATGAAACCTTTAAATGTTAAGATTTTAAAAACCTTTAAAATAAGATCCTGACGGTATGAAAACCTTGGATATAAATATCCCGGTACTGTGATTGCTTCTCTAAACTGTACTCTTTTTAAATGTGTGGGTAAAAAAACAAAACCTTTTCCTCTTTGTACACAATATATTTACATTTGGGAAACATTTATAATATTGTGGAGCTGTAAACATGTCCGGCTAAATAATGACCATGAATTATTGACTTCTGCTGACTTCATTTGTTTCAAAAACACTGATTTCTTTATGTTTTAATACAGAGATCTTTTCTGCTGGAGATACTGCTGTCCTAAAAAAAGTTGATATAAAAATCTCACTCGTACCTTAGGAGCGGTAGCAGACAATTTTGACGGGTTTAACCACTTAAACTCTGCGACCTGGTACCGGGTCCGTGACGTCATCGACTTTCGCTTTAAGATTTAAAGGCCTAGCGTTGCACCAAACCCCGTAAGTGGTGTCGTTTGAAAGTGTAGAATCTATATTTTATGCACATATGCATCACTTTGGTTTTTATTCTACTGTGTAAAAGTTATTTACACTTAAATACACAGTATTTTGGATACCCCAGCTGAGTATTTTAAATTGGTTCATTTTCATATTTTTCATCTGACACATGTACAAGTTATAGCTCAAATGAAAGCTCTTGCTGGTGCTCATACGGTTCTAGCATTCTTTTTACTGAATTATATTCATATGCCAAACAGTTGCTGAATGAATCCCTGTGTTTCCATGGCGCAGAAGTGAAAACAATACATTCATGATCTATAAGCAGCCCCAAATAGCACAGACAGCCGTCATCTCTTACCTTATGCTGTGCGCTTCAGGCCCATTCTCCTCTGTTTTTGAGGTGATGTCCATAAGTAATCCTTTTATATGTCTGACGTGCTCCAAACACAGTGAATTATGTTTGATAAAACAAAAGAATAGTGAAATATGAAAACAATGATCGTTCCCTGTGGCTTAATTACAGCATGCTGGACCACACAGAACCTAAGGTGCACTTTCAAGTTTGAGTTTATAAAAAAAAAAAAAAATACAAAAAGCGCCTCTTTTTTTAGGTGTTTATTATAACACAGACGACATATACAGTTATTTTTAAACACTTTCAATAGTGTTCTATGAAAATTCAAAGGGTTTTCTTTAAAATGAGACCAAATGTTTGCATTTACAACTCTGCATGTGGATTTGGGAAGCTTTTAAATTTGGTTAGGCAAAATCCAGGCGGAAATCCCAAAATAGCAGCAGAGTTTAAGTGGTTAAAAACCTTGACTTTTCCAAACGTTGAAAACGGTTATCGTTTCATGCCTATGCAGAAGTAAATGATGCCATGGACCTGGTGACGTGTATATGCAGAGCTTAGGAGGAACATTTTACACAGTATTTCCCATTAAATCCTTTCCTTTCTGAAGAAAGTTGAAGTAATTCATTTTTGGCTGCAATAAAAGCATTTAAAAATATTCTACAACTATTTTTACGTAATTATTAGTTTTGATTGTCCCCAGAACAAATCACTGTTATACAATGACTTGCATAATTACCCTAACTTTACCCTAGTTTCCCTAGTGAAGCCTTTAAATGTCCCTTTAAGCTGTATAGAAGTGTCTTGAAGAATATCTAGTCTAATATTATGTGCTGTCATCATGGCGAAGAGAAAATAAATCAGCTATTAGAGATGTTTAACACACGTTTGCACTTGAGATGTGTATGAAAAGACTTCAAATTTCCCATGAGGCTGAATAATGTAGTCCTCAACTTCAGATCCAGAGGTGTTTCGCCCTGATGAATGGCAGTTTTTCCTCGCAGTTAAACAAAGTGTGCGCGCGAGTTCCCATATTTTGCTCGATTATAATCTCAATGGTGGTGTGGGACCCCAGTGCACTGTTTTATCAGACAGCGACGTCATTGTGCTGGATGATCCGTTTTGATCGGCCATCAGTATTCATAGATATTTGAGCACGTCCATTTAATGTCCATGAGAAAAGCTGTTTTAGTGCTTCTCACAATAGCAGCCCCCCGCGGCCGGCCCGCTCCTGTAAAGACCTGGTTTATCTGTCTATTCTGCGCGCTCTTTTCTTCTCCGCGCTTTCTCAGCACTCTCGCGCATTGAGGAAAAAAGAATTTTAACGACCAAACCTTCTCGCTCTTGTCATTTTAACCCCCGTTTCTTCTGCTGCTCCTCAAAAGGCCAGCGGAGAGCCGAAAGAGTGGAAAAATGTAAAGCGGTAATTTTTCCTACAACTGTGTCTCGGCTCCTATTGTTGCTTTAGAGGCCTGCAGCAGAAAGAGCCCTGAATGAGGGACCGGACCACAGACTCGCTGGTTGCTGTTTTTCGGGAACTTTTTAATCTAATTATTAGCTGTTTGGAGGCTCTTTTGCTGCCCTGTGGCCTGGACACTGTGGATGTGGGAATGGAGGCTCGGATGAAAGCGCTTGTCTACTGATATTTGTCAGGGAAAGAGTTCAGCGCTGTCCTTATTTACTCTGAACTGGGCCAGATAATGATTCATACTTCACTCGGTCATTATTGAGATCAGGAGTGCATTTCAATAATGACACACACACACACACACACACACACACACACACACACACACACACACACACACACACACACACACACACACACACACACACACTCACACACACACACACACACACACACACACACACACACACACACACACACACAAACACACACACTTTACTTTTACTTAAGTAAAGGATGTGTGTACTTTTGCCATCTCTGATTACTATTATAGTTTTTATTTCACATAATTTATATTTATATATATATATAGTGATGAGTGTTTCAGAATCTCTGACTCCTCAAATTATATATATATATATATATTACATATTACATATACATATATATATTAGTTTCAAACAAAGTAGAATCAAAACATTTATCTTTAGGAAACATTTCCTCTTGGTAAGTTTTCCTCCTGAATGAATCTCTATTTGAACGAATCTTTTGAGTCAGTGATTCTGAATCAGTCATCACTCTAAATGAATCAGCTGTTTTGAATGAATCACCTGAATAAATTTTGAATCTAATACTGACAATTTTACTCTCATAATTGCTTTCTTCTCCATCTATCTATCTATCTATCTATCTATCTATCTATCTATCTATCTATCTATCTATCTATCTATCTATCTATCTATCTATCTATCTATCTATCTATCTATCTATCTATCTATCTATCTATCTATCTATCTATCTATCTATCTATCTATCTATCTATCTATCTATCTATCTATCTATCTATCTATCTATCTATCTATCTATCTATCTATCTATCTATCTATCTATCTATCTATCTATCTATCTATCTATCTATCTATCTATCTATCTATCTATCTATCTATCTATCTATCTATCTATCTATCTATCTATCTATCTATCTATCTATCTATCTATCTATCTATCTATCTATCTATCTATCTATCTATCTATCTATCTATCTATCTATCTATCTATCTATCTATCTATCTATCTATCTATCTATCTATCTATCTATCTATCTATCTATCTATCTATCTATCTATCTATCTATCTATCTATCTATCTATCTATCTATCTATCTATCTATCTATCTATCTATCTATCTATCTATCTATCTATCTATCTATCTATCTATCTATCTATCTATCTATCTATCTATCTATCTATCTATCTATCTATCTATCTATCTATCTATCTATCTATCTATCTATCTATCTATCTATCTATCTATCTATCTATCTATCTATCTATCTATCTATCTATCTATCTATCTATCTATCTATCTATCTATCTATCTATCTATCTATCTATCTATCTATCTATCTATCTATCTATCTATCTATCTATCTATCTATCTATCTATCGTAGGGATGCACCGATATTTTTGGCCGATACCGATAACCGATAATTCTTCAGACTTGGAGGCTGATAGCCGATATATACATAGGCCGATAATTATAAATATTTCAAAATGTTATATTTTTATACAGCAAACTTCATAAAAGATTTTACTGCTCTTTTGAACTGAATAGCCTATACACAAAGCAAAAAAGCTATGATTTCAAAATTGCAAGGTGATTATAGACCTATATTAACGATTTCACACAAATCAGCATGCAAAAAATACATTATTTTATTTTCTTCACAGCAAATTAACATGCAACTTGACTGTTGCATAAAAATAATAGGTTATAATCAGCAAGCAAGTTAAATATATTTTAAATAAGATGAAAATGAAAGAGCCAAGTACTAAAACCAGCTCAAATGTTCTTAAATAAAATGTCACAGTAATGTACATGTGTACAAATGTGTCATGTCCGAAAAAGCCTTTTTTAGAGGTGTTTTGACCGTTTAGAGCCACCATACAAGTGAAAAGCTAGATACAGAATGTATTATTTTAGAAAATGCTGCATAAATTCTTTTTTTGAGCACATGTAGCATCAATGCTTCTGTGTTCGTTCTTGCTGTTAATCGCGGGGAAAATGATGGATGAAAAGTGAGGGCTCAGATTTGCCCTCGGAGTCAGATTTTGATACAAACCTGATCATTGAGCTCAGACGACTTTATGACAAACACAGAGCAGAATATAAATTCAATTTTCAATTCAATTCAGCTTTATTTGTACAGCGCTTTTACAATGTAGATTGTGTCAAAGCAGCTTCACATAAATGGTCATAGTAACTGGATCAGGGTGGTTCAGTTTTTAGTGTTTAAGTTCAGTTCAGTTTAGCTCAGTTCAGTGTGCTTTAAATTATTACTGAGAGTCCAAACACTGAAGAGCAAATACATCGATGCGTAGCTCTACAGATCCTAAACCATGCAAGCCAGTGGCGACAGCGGAGAGGGAAAAACTTCACTAATAGTAGAGTGAAGAGAAAAAAACCTGAGAGAACCAGACTCAGTTGGACACGACCATTTTAATTTCTCCACTGGATAAAAGTCTTGTGCAGAGCTGCAGTCACCGCGGTGGAGGCTGGAAGATGGCCTCAGCGAATACTCGTCTGTCCCTGGAGCGTCGCTGGAATCAGACTCATGTTCTCCACTCCCCCCTGACCAACAGCGCAGCAGCAGCTCAGGATACGGCCTGGTCCAGGATATGGACACCTTGGGATCATCTCGTCGCTGGTCTTGAATTGATTCAGTGACTCTGCATTATCTGAGGGCCTCGGAATGAGTATCCCCAGGTGGAAATAGAGAATAGAGAGAATAATTAGCGTAGCTGCTGTTCATAGTGTATATAAACAAGATGTAGAAGCCCGTGTGGAACCCGCTAAGTGATGCATTGAGTGTATGCTTTACTAAACAGATAGGTCTTTAATCTGGTGTTGAACTGAGAGGGTGTATCTGAGCCTCGGATGTTATCAGGAAGGCTATATAAGACAGAATGTTTGGCCCGTATGCTGGATTCAGTGACCGGTGCACCTAAGCTCTTCCCTGTTGATTTGTGAAGGCTCAAGGCTGTCAGATCGATGTGTGTGTGCGCGCGCGGTGAAAGCTCTCTCGCGCGCTCGTTATAATCAATATGAATATTCTGATCAAACTGAATACAATCTTACATCAACAACACATGGCAAGCAACACGTTGACAATAACAAATAATCAGATTAGATCACAAACAGCCTGACAAGTTTTTGTTTAGCACGTCACGTGTGCAGGTCAGTTTGGTGTGTGTGTGTGTGTGTGTGTGTGTGTGTGTGTGTGTGTGTGTGTGTGTGTGTGTGAAGCGAAGAGGGAGAGACAGAAAAGAGGATAGTTTTTTTGCAATGAGAATTTCAGGGATGCTCCCTCTTTTGGTGATTGTAAGTTACATGTGTCCTCGTTCATTTACCGGTTGCAACTAAAAGAGAAGGTAGTTTGAGTCGGCCCTGGAGTAATAAGTGAATCTCCCCTGCTATCTCTAACGCAACAAAGAGACGGAGCAGGAAAGGTTTACACATGTAGTATTTTTTCCTGAGACGATTTAAAGCAAAATACACAATGACACTCTATCAAACACATCTACAATGATAAGGATTATGTTTACTTACTGAGTTATTAACGCACAGCAATGCCACATGAAGAAAGGACAGACGTTGAAGAAATAAACAATGAGGAGAGCTCCATTAGAGTGCAGTGGGCAAGTCTGAACACATTCCACCCACGCATGCGCGAGGCAGACGGGTCTGTACAATTCCGTATTTTATCGGCTTAAATATATCGGCCTAATTTAGACATCGGATCGATAACGATAATCTTAAAAATTGCATTTATCGGCCGATAATGATATGGCCGCAAATATATCGTGCATACCTAATATATTGTCTACTGATATTTGTCAGGGAAAGAGTTCAGCGCTGTCCTCATTTAACTCATCACTTGTAAAATGATTAATACATCACTGAGTTATTATTCAGATCAGGGGTATACACATATAATGAATGAATTTTTAATCACCCACTGACGATTCTACTTCCACATTTCCTTACTTATGACATAAAAATGGATTTTGAAAGATCTAAAACATGTCTGCTTTTCGAGATTAAATGATGATGAGTTTATATTTGATCTGCTCTTGGCTGTTGTGAATGGCTCCTCATGGATCGGCAGTATGGTTATAGGCTGTGGTGTTGTGTTGTAGTCTTGTGTTGACTCTTCATGGCTCTGCTGTATGTTCACATGTGTCGTGTTGGGCTGGTGTGTTATTGTGTTGTGACTGTGCTGTCTTCATCTCCTCAGGTGTTCCAGTGAGAGTGTCTCATTTAAAGGATGGCATCAGTAAAGAGACCCCGCTGGAGATTTTCTGCTATCTGAATGAGATCGGGTGAGCAGAAACAAACTGACCTCAGATCAGGAGTCATGTGACCCTGAGCCTGAAGGGGGCGCTTAGAAGCTGAAGATCTAATAGTGGTGTTGTCTACAGTTCACTGGAGAATATCTCTGCATTCATTTATTAATCAATAACCTGATCTCTCGTACACAGAGGAAAGCATGGTGTGGGGAGGATCGATATCGTGGAGAACCGCTTCATCGGAATGAAGTCCCGAGGTAAGAACGCTCACGTTTCTCAGATTCATTGCATTTTTAAAAGTGCTTTAGATTAGTTAATGTCATTATTAGGGAATTACCTGAAGTATAATAGAAAGCAGAAAGTAAGTTAGAAACTATTTGTATATACAGTGGGTACGGAAAGTATTCAGCCCCCCCTTAAATGCAGCCATTTGCTAAAATCATTTAAGTTGATTGTTTTCCTCATAAATGTCCACACAGCAGCCCAAACTGACAGACAAACACAGAACTGTCGACATCTCTGCAGATTCATTATAAATAAATCTGAACTGTCACACGGTCCTCAGTATTCAGAGCCTTCGCTTAGTGTTCAGCAGAAGCCCCCTGTTGATCTAATCCAGCCGTTAGTCTTTCTGGGGAAGATGCAACAAGTTTTTCAGACCTGGATTTGGGGATCCTCTGCCATTCCTCCTTGCAGATCCTCTCCAGTTCTGTCAGGTTGGATGGTAAACGTTGGAGGACGGCTATTTTTAGGTCTTTCCAGAGATGCTTAATTGGGTTCAAGTCAGGGCTCTGGTTGGGCCATTCAAGAACAGTCACAGAGTTGTTGTGAAGCTACTTCGTTGTTATTTGAGCTGTGTGTTTAGTGTCATTGTCTGGTTGGAAGGTAAACCTTCAGCCCAGTCTGAGGTCCTGAGCACTCTGGAGAAGGTTTTGGTCCAGGATGTTCCTGTACTTGGCCACATTCATCCTATACTGCAACCAGTCGTCCTGTCCCTGCAGCTGAGAAACGTCCCACAGTATGATGCTGCCTCCACCACGCTTCACTAACGGGTCTGTATTGGACAGGTGAGGAGCAGTGCCTGGTGTTCTCCACTCATACCGCTTTGAATTAAGGCCTAAACATTCTGTCTTGCTCTCATCAAACTACAGAATCTTGTTTCCCACCATCTTGGAGTCC
>NC_133180.1:1455000-1510000 GCF_049306965.1 Danio rerio | reverse complement strand
TCTTATTCGCAGCTATATATGTACAGTTGAAGACAGAATTATTAGCACCCTTTTGGTTTTAATTTTCTTTTTTAAATATTTCACAAATGATTTTTAACAGAGCAAGGAAATGTTCACAGTGTGTCTGATAATATTTTTTCTTCTGGAGAAAGTCTTTTTTGTTTTATATCGGCTAGAATAAAAGCAGTTATTAGTTTTTTAAAAAACATTTTTGGGACAATATTATTAGCCCCTTTAAACTTTTTTTTTTCCGATAGTCTACAGAACAAACCATCATTATACAATAACTTGACTAATTACCCTAACCTGCCTAGTTAACCTAATTACCCTAGTGAAGCCTTTAAATGTCACTGTAAGCTGTATAGAAGTGTCTTGAAGAATATCTAGTCTAATATTATTTACTGTCATCATGGAAAAGATAAAAATAAATCAGTTATTAGAGATGGTTTTTTAAAACTATTATGATTAGAAATGTGCTGAGATTACAGAAATTGGGGAAAAAAATAAACAGGGGCGCTAATAATTCTGACTTCAACTGTGTATGTATATATATATATATATATATATATATATATATATATATATATAATGTATGTAGATGTATGAGTGTATAAGTGTGTGTGGTGTATGTGTTTGTGTGAGTTTTTAGTTATGTGTATGTTTATAGAGTGTGTGTGTTTATAGATATGTGTGTTTGTGTTAGCACCATTGCTTGCAGCCGTTTCTCCTCTCTTTAGTGTGTGTGTGTGTGTGTGTGTGTGTGTGTGTGTGTGTGTGTGTGTGTGTTTAATCCGCTCTGTAATCTGTGCATCTGTAACTCTGACAGTGTTGTTATCAGATTCTCCTGTAAATCCCACACACACACACACACACACACACACACACACACACACACACAAACACACACACACACACACACTCCGCACGGCTCAGATTCCAGCCATTTGCAGGACTCTAGCAAAGCCTCATCTGCTAATTGTTGTTTTGGGCGATTCTTGTTTCTGTGCCTGCAGGGGACGGACGGATGAACGGGGATGCTTTTACACACACACACACACACACACACACACACACACACACTCTCTCTCTCTCTCTCTCTCTCAGAACTCCCAGCTTTGGGTTTCTTGAAGGAATGAATGAATGACGGCTTTAATTATAGTCAGGCTCTTCTGCTCAGCAGGACTCGATTCAGGACTTTGTGCTGGGGGAACTCTAAAATGCTGGGTTGTTTTGAAATGTGGACAACTGGGTTAAAAGCATGATTTATTTAAATGTGTAAAGTAACGCCACATGCAGTCAAATATTGACAAGTCCAACACTGAGTTCATTATTAGATTAAATGTCTATTATACTTCATAACCCAACTATCCATATTTGACCCAGCATTTTCAAGAGTCTTGTAAATCAAATAGACTGACTGATTCCAGATCATTTAAGAGCTACATAATAGTTAATTATAAATCAATATATTTGCATTTTATATAACTGTACTACACTTTTAATACATGACTGTATATTCATTCATTCATTCATTCATTCATTCATTTTCCTTTGATAGTCCCTTTATTAATCAGTGGTCACCACAGTGGAATGAACTGACAACTATTACAGCAAATGTTTTACCCAGTGGATGCCTTTCCAGCTGCAACCCAGTACTGGGAAACACTCATACATATGCAAACTCATATACCACAGCCAATTTAGTTCATTAATTTCCTTTTAGCGCATGTGTTTGGACTGTGAGGGATACATATATATATATATATATATATACACACACACACACACACTCACCGATCACTTTGTTAGCTACACCTTATTGCTTTGGACCTCTTTTACGTTCAGAACTGCCTTAATCCTTGGTGTTGTAGATTCAACAAGCTACTGGAAATATTCCTCAGAGATTTTGCTTCATATTGTCATGATAGCATCACACAGTTGCTGCAGATTTGTCGGCTGCACATCCATGATGCCAATCTCCCGTTCCACCACATCCCAAAGCTGCTCTATTGGATTGAGCTCTGGTGACTGTGGAGGCCATTTGAGTACAGTGAACTCATCGTCATGTTCAAGAAACCAGTCTGAGATGATTGAGCTTTATGACATGCTGCGTTATCCTGCTGGAAGTAGCCATCAGAAGATGGAGACACTGTGTTCATAAAGGGATGGACATGGTCAGCAGCAATACTCAGGTAGGCTGTGGCGTTGATGCTCAATTGGTACTAATGGACCCAAAGAAAATCTCCCCCACACCATTACACCACCACCACCAGCCTGAACCGCTGATACAAGGCAGGATGATTCATGCTTTCAAATTCTGCCCCGAGCATCTGAATGTGTGAGCAGAAATGGAGACTCATCAGAGCAGCAACGTTTCTCCAATCTTCTATTGTGCAGTTTTGGTGAGTCTGTGTGAATTGTAGCCTCAGTTTCCTGTTCTTAGCTGATAGGAGCGGCACCCGGTGTGCTCTTCTGCTGCTGTAGCCCATCCGCCTCAAGGTTGGACGTGTTGTGTGTTCAGAGATGCTCTTCTGCAGAGCTCGGTTGTAACGAGTGCTTATTTGAGCTACTGTTGCCTTTCTATCAGCTGGAGCCAGTCTGGCCATTCTCCTCTGACCTCTGGCCTCATCAACAAGGCATTTGCGCCCACAGAACTGCCGCTCACTGGATATTTCCTCTTTGTCGGAGCATTCTCTGTAAACCCTAGAGATGGTTGTGCATGAAAATCCCAGTAGATCAGCAGTTTCTGAAATACTCAGAGCAGCCCGTCTGGCAGCAACAACCATGCCACGGTCAAAGTCTCTTAAATCCCCTTTCTCCCCCATTCTGATGCTCGCTTTGAACTGCAGCAGATCCTCTTGACCATGTCTACATGCCGAAATGCAGTGAGCTGCTGCCATGTGATTGGCTGATTAGACATTTGCATTAATGAGCAGTTAGACAGGTGTACCTAATAAAGTGGCCGGTGAGTGTAGCTCCTGTGAATGAAAATATTGCAATGTCACATTTTTACAATATCGCACAGCCCTAATTTTCAGCATCATTACTTTAGTCTTTACAGTCACATGATGCTTCAGAAATCAGTATAATGTATTGATCAGACAAGACCCAATCTTTAAAAAAAAATCCAGGATCATATGTATAAAAAATCCAGGATTATTTGCATAAAGCTTGTAAAGAAAGTCTTGTAACACACACTATCATTCAAATGCTTGACGTCAGTATATATTCTTAGGAAATTCAAACTAGCAATACAGACAATTCTGCTTTGCATGACTGGAGTAAACTCTGCTTATCTGTGCATTCAGTAGATGTGTGTGTGCGCGTGTGAGGGTGAATCTGGCCTGATGGACAGCAATGCGTTTGTGTGTCTGTGTGTGTGAGAATCTGTGGCCTGATGGACGTGTGAGTGATCAGTGTACGCAGGACCTCTCCTGTCCTTCATCATCTGGTCTGTGACCTCTCAGACAGGCGACTGAAGGCTTGATTTTCTGTGTGCCAGACCGGCGCTGTAAATTACAGACTAGAGTGAATCTGACCAGCTTCCAGTGTTGCTCATCAACACCTGCTGACAGGCAACGTTTCACTAGGAAATCTGCTCAGACAATGCTGGAAGTGCTTCATATCTGGATTAGCTGCCAATAGCTGTGCTTCCATCCATATAGGCAGATTAGATAAATGTGCAAACTGGAATAAGGCATAAAACATTCGTGAATAACGCAGCGTTTCCAGTCAATGAGGAACACAAGCATCCTGCTGCTCCTGCACAGATATCACTGAGAGAAGTGGAGTTTGCTGCTCTGTTAGGATTGGCCACTGTGGTGTTTGTTCTCTAATAAATCTTTTATTGAATTGTTAATGAAATAAAGTATTTCTGGAGTGATATTCTAAAATGTTCGTAAAGCAGGTTGTTGAAGCTTATCTAGTGCTGATAGTCTATGTGCTGCTGTGTTTTTGAGGAATCTACGAGACTCCTGGAGGAACGGTTCTCCTTCAGGCTCATCTGGACATCGAGACCTTCACTATGGACCGAGAGGTGCGCAAGATCAAGCAGAGCCTCGGCATCAAGTTCTCTGAGCTCATCTATAACGGTACAACACACAAAACATAACACAACACAGCTTTTGTGGAAACAGCACAGGGATTATCTGTCTGTCTGTTGTTCTGTCTCTCTTGTTATTCTGTCTGTTTTTCTGTCTGTCTGTCTATTGTCTGTTCTTCTGTTTGCTTTTTCTCTTTGTCTGTTTTTCTATTTCTCTCTCTGTCTATGTCTATTTGATCTGTCTGTTGATGTTCTACTGTCTGTCATCTGTTTTTTCTCTTGTTCTGCCTGTTTGTCCTTTTCTTTTTGTCTGATTGTTTTTCTGTCTTTTTTCTGTTCTTCTATCTGCTGTCTATTTGTTGTCTTCTGTCTGTTGTCTGTCTGTCTGCTTGTCTGTTCTTCTCTCTGTTTGTCTGCTCTTCTGTCTGTTGTCTGTCCTTCTGTACACTGTCTGTTGTTCTGCCTGTTGTCTGTTGTTATGTCTGTTGTTTTGCCTGTTGTCTGTTGTTCTGCCTGTTGTCTGTTGTTCTGCCTGTTGTCTGTTGTTCTGTCTGTCGTTCTGTCTGTAGTGTGTTGTTATGTCTGTTGTTCTGCCTGTTGTCTGTTGTTATATCTGTTGTCTGTTGTTATATCTGTTGTCTGTTGTTATGTCTGTTGTTCTGTCTGTAGTCTGTTGTTAAGTCTGTTGTTTTGTCTGTTGTTATGTCTGTTGTTCTGCCTGTTGTTATGTCTGTTATGTCTGTAGTTCTGCCTGTTGTCTGTTGTTCTGCCTGTTGTCTGTTCTGCCTGTTGTTCTTTCTGTTGTTCTGCCTGTTGTCTGTTCTGCCTGTTGTTCTTTCTGTAGTTCTGCCTGTTGTCTGTTCTGCCTGTTGTTCTTTCTGTTGTTCTGCCTGTTGTCTGTTCTGCCTGTTGTTCTTTCTGTTGTTATGTCTGTAGTTCTGCCTGTTATCTGTTGTTCTGCCTGTTGTTCTGCCTGTTGTCTGTTGTTCTGCCTGTTGTCTGTTGTTCTGTCTGTTGTTCTGTCTGTAGTCTGTTATGTCTGTTGTTCTACCTGTTGTTCTGCCTGTTGTCCGTTGTTCTGTCTGTAGTCTGTTGTTCTGTCTGTTGTTCTGCCTGTTGTCTGTTCTTATGTCTGTAGTTCTGCCTGTTGTTCTGTCTGTTGTTATGTCTGTTGTTCTGTCTGTTATGTCTGTTGTTCTGTCTGTTCTGTCTGTTGTTCTGTCTGTTGTCTGTTGTTCTGTCTGTTGTCTGTTGTTCTGTCTGTTGTTCTGCCTGTTCTGTCTGTTGTTTGTTGTCTGTTGTTCTGTCTGTTGTCTGTTCTGTGTATTTTTCTGCCTGTCCTGTCAGTTGTTCTGTTTGTTGTTTGTTCTGTCTGTTGTCTGCCCTTCTGTTTGTTGTCTGCTGTTCTGCCTGTTTTTCTGTCCTTTTTGTCTGTTCATTTTTGTTTGTCTGTTTATCTATCTGTTCTTTCATTTTGTCCATTGCCTGTTCTTCTGTCTGTTTTTCTCAGTTATTTGTCTGTTGTCTGTTCTTCTGTTTGTCTTTTGTTTTTGTCTGTGTTCATCTGTCTGTTTTTTCTGTTTGTTTGTCTGTTCTTCTGTCTGTATTGTCTGTCTGTTTTTTCTGTCTGTCTGTTTGTCTTGTCTGCTCTTTTGTGTGTCAGTATGTCTGTTCTTCCATATTTTTTCTGTCTGTTGTCTGTTCTGCTCTCTGACTGTCTTTCGTCTGGTATTCTGTCTGTTGTCTATTCTGCTCTCGGTCTGTCTGTCGTCTGGTATTCTGTTTGTTGATCTGTCTGTCTGTCTGTCCATATGTCTGTTTGGCATTCCGTCTGTTTTATGTCTGTTCTGCTTTCTGTCTGTCATCTGGTATTCTGTCTGTTGGTTTGTCTGTCTGTCTGTCGTCTGATGGTCTGTCTGTCTGCGTCTAATATTCTGTCTGTTGTCTGGTATTCTGCCGGTTTGTTGTCTGTACTGCTCTCTATCTGTCTGTCGTCTGGTATTTTGTCTGTCTGTTGTCTGTTCTGCTCTCTGTCGTCTGATATTCTGTCTGTTGATCTGTCTGTCGGTCGTCTGGTATTCTGTCTGTTGGTCTGTCTGTCGGTCGTCTGGTATTCTGTCTGTTGTCTGTTCTTCTCTCTGTCTGTCATCTGGTATTCTGTTTGTTGATCTGTCTGTCCGTCTGTCTGTTTGGCATTCTGTCTGTTTTATGTATGTACTGCTTTCTGTCTGTCGTCTGATATTCTGTCTGTTGGTCTGTCTGTCTGTATTTCTGTTTGTCGTCTGGTATTCTGTCTGTCTGTTGTCTGGTATTCTGCCGGTTTGTTGTCTGTACTGCTCTCTATCTGTCTCTCGTCTGGTATTCTGTCTGTCTGTTGTTTGTTCTGCTCTCTGTCGTCTGATATTCTGTCTGTTGGTCTGTCTGTCGGTCGTCTGGTATTCTGTCTGTCTGTTGTCTGTTCTGCTCTTTGTCGTCTGGTATTCTGTCTGTTGGTTTGTCTGTCGGTCGTCTGGTATTGTCTGTTGTCTGTTCTGCTCTCTGTCTGTCATCTGGTATTCTGTTTGTTGATCTGTCTGTCTGTCCATCTGTCTGGCATTCTGTCTGTTTTATGTCTGTACTGCTTTCTGTCTGTCGTCTGGTATTCTGTCTGTTGTCTGTTCTGCTCTCTGACTGTCAGTCATCTGGTATTCTGTCTGTTGATCTGTCTGTCTGTCCATATGTCTGTTTGGCATTCTGTCTGTTTTATGTCTGTACTGCTTTTGTTGGTTTTTTCTGTTGGTCTGTCTGTCTGTCGTCTGGTATTCTGCCGGTTTGTTGTCTGTACTGCTCTCTATCCGTCTGTTGTCTGGTATTCTGTCTGTCTGTTGTTTGTTCTGCTCTCTGTCGTCTGGTATTCTGTCTGTTGGTCTGTCTGTCGGTCCTTTGGTATTCTGTCTGTTCTCTGTTCTGCTCTGTCTGTCGGTCGTCTGGTATTCTGTCTGTTGGTCTGTCTGTTAGTCTGTCGTCTGGTATTTTGTCTGTTGGTTTGTATGTCTGTTAGTCTGTCATCTGGTATTATGTCTGTTAGTCTGTCGTCTGGTATTCTGTCCGTTTGTTGTCTGTTGTCTGTTCTGCTCTGTCTGTTGTCTGGTATTCTGTCTGCTGTCTGTTTGTCTGTCTGTTTGTTTTCTGTTGGTCTGTCTGTCTGTCTGCCGTCTGGTATTCTGTTTGTACTTTTTTATAATTTTTTGTCTGTATAGTGTGTGTTCGTCTGTCTTTCAGGTGTATTAATGTGTGTTGTGAAGAACAACAGGTCTCTCACACAAACACACACACACTCTCTCTCTCTCTCTCTCTCTCTCTCTCTCTCCTTCTCTCTTTCTCTGTGGTGATAATAGGATTTGTCCCATTAGCGTTTGATTTCGGTGGTTCTGTAATTAAGGTGTGTGTGTGTGTGTGTGTGTGTGTGTGTGTGTGTGTGTGTGTGTGTGTGTGTGTGTGTGTGTGTGTGTGTGTGTGTGTGTGTGTGTAAGGGCCGGGTCCCTCAGCAGCGGGACACACTGCAGATTAAACTCATTACAACATTACAGACTGAGAAAATCAAGAGCTTCAGTGACGTCCCACAGAGAGACGGCTGCTCCACACACCTGTGCACCGCAGAACACACGCACGCACATACACACATCGCTCACACACTGCTAGAGACATCAGGCATAATAAGAGCTCTTGAAGGACTGTGATGCAGTGTGTAGCGCTGGTGTGTTATTAATGCCGTGGTGTTGTGTTTCTCTCAGGCTTCTGGTTCAGCCCCGAGTGTGAGTTTGTGCGCGAGTGTGTGGAGAGATCTCAGAAACACGTGGAGGGACGAGTCCAGCTCTCCGTCTACAAGGGACAGGTGTACATCCTGGGCCGAGAGTCTCCCAAATCACTGTACAACGAGGAGCTGGTCAGGTGTGTGTGTGTGTTTGTTTCTCTATATGTGTTTGTGTCTGTGTGTGTTCATGAGCATGTGTGTGTGTGTGTATATGACAGTAATGATGTCATGTGTGCAGTGTATGACCTCTGACCCCTGTGTGTCCTGAGGGCAGATCAGCTGTTCTCAGATTAGTCCAGATGCTGAGCGCTGCTAATGGCCTCCGCTAGCGTTCAGGGGAATCAGGCGTTTGGTTGCGCTTAAGTGTGGAAGTGTTCGGTCGAGAGGTCAAACCCTGTGCTGTAGCTCGAGGCCACATGACGGCAGACGATCATTATCAGCCTCGAATTACTCTAAACGGGAGACTTACACTGGACTGATCCCATAGGCTGGGGTTTAAGGGCACAGTGTGTCATTTTGGCCACTAGAGGGCGGATATTCACAACAAACAAAGGGAATTTAAAGTCTGCATAAACCGGTAGCTGCAAGTAGTTTTTTTTATATTGTGTCGCAGTTCCTGGAGAAACGGAATATTAAATGTGGAAACAGTGGGCGTGGCTTGTTTTTTTCTCCTGCAAGCTGATTGGATGTAGTTAAGTAGGCGTTTCATTCAGAAAGATGGGGAAAAGGGTTTGGGGGGAGTTATTACAGCCTGACAGACTCCTCCTCACCATTTAGGTTTGATGTCAAAACTGACAGCTGGAGGGGCGTGGTTAAGTATATTAGCCACACCCAATACCTCAGACAGACCTAATCTGAGAAGGAAGTGCAAACTACTTTAATTTCTAAATAGCATGCACAGATGAACAGTTCAAAACTAGCTATGCAACTAGCATTCATATTTAATGACATTTTAATTACCAGTTCAGCTTGTACCACTATAGTTGAGGTCAGGGGCGTCGCTAGACCCCCAGGTACTGGTGCACGTGACCCAGTATAAATTGCAGGGCCCCAGTAAATGCTTTGAGATAGGATTTACTTTATAATATATTATAATATAATATTTTATATTATATTTCATTAATATATTTACTTTTCTATATATATATATATATATATATATATATATATATATATATTTAGTGTATTTATTAATCCCAGAATAAAGACGTTATTCTCTATGTGCAACTCAACCAAGCAACTCAAGCAAACTGAGTGTTTTGCGCAGAAAAAAACATACATGTGCCTCATGCACGGCTCCTGCTTGACACTGACGCGCTGCTCTGCTCACGGTGTAAATCCCAGTTTTGAACGTGCACGCTGAAAAAATAGCAGTGCCACTCATGCGTTGTGAAACCGGCGTAACAGTCTTTTATGCAGAGGTGTCGGCATGCAGTGAGTTTCGCAAGTCGACAAAACAAAGTTTAAATATTATGATGGTGATCTTATTTAGACTAAGCATGGCTCTTGATAGATTTTTTTGAATGAAGCAGAAAGGAGGGATGATGAGTCAGGGAGGTAAGACTTCTAGGCCATGAGTCGGGTCTAAGACAACACACAACAGATAATTCTAAACATCTTTTTCGTATTCTATAGTATTGTCTATAGAATTTAATTATAATGAAATTAATATTCATGAAAAAGATTAAATCATCTTAGCATCACTCCAGTTGTGTCTTTAGAGTTGTTTTTCTGTTACATTTAGGATTATTTCTGTTATTCATTTACAATAATAATTGTATAATAACAATAATACTGTTATTTATTTATAATTATATATACTTTTTTGTTATATTCAGTCAATTTTCTGTCAATATTCAGATTCAGCTGGAAATACGTTATTATACTGAAATAAAATCCCGCCCCTACTAAATATTCAGTTTCAGCTGGAAATACATCATCATACTGAAGAAAACCCCGCCCCCTACTCAATATTCAGATTCAGCAGGAAATATGTCATCATACTGAAGTAAAACCCCGCCCCCTACTCAATATTCAGTTTCAGCTGGAAATACATCATCATACTGAAGTAAAACCCCGCCCCCTACTCAATATTCAGATTCAGCAGGAAATACGTCATCATACTGAAATAAAACCCCGCCCCCTACTCAATATTCAGATTCAGCAGGAAATACGTCATCATACTGAAATAAAACCCCGCCCCCTACTCAATATTCAGATTCAGCTGGAAATACGTCATCATACTGAAATAAAACCCGCCCCCTACTCAATATTCAGTTTCAGCTGGAAACACGTCATCATACTGAAATAAAACCCCGCCCCCTACTCAATATTCAGATTCAGCTGGAAATACGTCATCATACTGAAATAAAACCCGCCCCCTACTCAATATTCAGTTTCAGCTGGAAACACGTCATCATACTGAAATAAAACCCCGCCCCCTACTCAATATTCAGTTTCAGCTGGAAACACGTCATCATACTTAAATAAAACCCCGCCCCCTACTCAATATTCAGATTCAGCTGGAAATACATCATCATACTGAAATAAAATCCGCCCCCTACTCAATATTCAGTTTCAGCTGGAAAGACGTCATCATACTGAAGAAAACCCCGCCCCCTACTCAATATTCAGTTTCAGCTGGAAACACGTCATCATACTTAAATAAAACCCTGCCCCCTACTTAATATTCAGTTTAAGCTGGAAATACGTCATCATACTTAAATAAAACCCTGCCCCCTACTCAATATTCAGTTTCAGCTGGAAACACGTCATCATACTTAAATAAAACCCTGCCCCCTACTCAATATTCAGTTTCAGCTGGAAACACGTCATCATACTTAAATAAAACCCTGCCCCCTACTCAATATTCAGTTTCAGCTGGAAACACGTCATCATACTTAAATAAAACCCTGCCCCCTACTCAATATTCAGTTTCTAACTGAAACTAAATGTTGAGTAGGGGGTGGGGTTTTATTTCGGTAAGATGATATATTTACAACTGAAGCTGAATATTGAGTAGGGGGCGGGGTTTATTTAGGTGTGATGATGTATTTCCAACTGAAACTGAATATTGACTATCCAGCATGATGATGTATTTCTAGTGGAAACTGAATACTAAGCAAGGGCTGGGTTTTATTTCAGTATGAGTACATTTATGGCGGTAAAAATGTTGATTAGGGGGCGGGGTTTCATTTAGCATGATGACTTATTTCCAATTGAAACTGAATATTGAGTAAGGGGCAGGGTTTTATTTGTTGCTCCGCCTCTTATCATTCAGTCTCATTCTAGCAGTTGGAGGGGCGTGGCTAAGCTTATTTTTCTCATTCAGAGTTATCAGATAATGACTGATGTTCCAGAGCAGAAGCAGATGGGCAGATTTTAACTAAAGATTGACAAAAAAAACTGATATTTTTCACAGGATTAGTCGTTCACATTAAGACTAACAATCTGCTTAGCAAAATAGACATTGTCAATTTAGATTTCCTCCAGGCTTTAATGTCTGTGTATAGGTGTAATCGCAGCAGGACAACACTGTGACATTTGTCTGAGATCAATGATGGAAGAAACTGCTGTGTTAATAATAATGATGATGATAACACAGTGTTACGTCATCAGAGAGCAGCAAAATCATTATCAAAAAGTGTTTACTGTAGAGAGCAATCCCAACATGCATATCTTAATATAAAATCCTCAGATTTACACAAAGAAAAGCTGCAGAACATCTAATATAAATATGAAAGCAAAGGTAAATTGTCATCTTGTGTACTGGAGTATTTCTGCTTTTCATTAACCCATTAAACTTTATATCTGATGGCCTTTTTTATTTAATATTTTTTGCAAGGAAAATATGATTATATTATACATCAAAATAAAGAACCAAGCCTCTGCTGTTATACAATAAAAGCTTTTTATTCCATCTTCATGTGTTCATATTTAAAAATCACTCTAATGTAAATAGGTTTAATCAAAAGTGCCAATTTTGTGACAAAACGGAGGAAATTATTATTTTTATTGTATATAGATTTACTGAGTGAACAAATGCTTTTAATTAAATTCTAAAAAGACGATAAGGTACAATGGGTAACAAGAGTCTCATTAGTAAACGTTAAAATCAAAGTAAATGAAAATAAAATAACAGCTGAATGTTATTAATGTTTATGACAATAGCCCCTTTTACACATACAGACCTTTTCGGAAAAATACCGGCAATTTTCCGGAAAGGTCTGTATGTGTGAACAGGCCCTTTTTGAAAACACTGGTAAATTCATTCCGGCTATTTTCCGGAAAGAGAAGTTGTACAATTAGCGGTGATTTCCTGGAATGCTGTGCTGTGTGAACGCAGGAAGATTTCCGGAATGAGTGCGTGCACATCTAGAATTGCTGACGTGAGATGTCTACTCCAGCCAATCAGAACACTCAGGCGCATTCACATCCGTGCTGTTTATAAAAAAATATATATTTGAATATTTTTCCAGACACAATTCTGAAATAAAACCCCGCCACCTTCTCGATATGTAGTTTCAGTTGGACATGTCATCATATTGAAATAAAGCCCCGCCTCCTCCTCAATATTCAGTTTCAGCTGGAAATACGTCATCATACTGAAATAAAACCCCACCCCCTACTCAATATTTAGTTTCAGCTGGAAATACGTCATCATACTGGAATAAAACCCCACCCCCCCACTCAATATTCAGTTTCAACTTTAAATATGTTATCACACTGGAATAAAACCCCCCCCCCCCCCCCCCCCCCCCCCCCCACTCAATATTCAGTTTCAGCTGGAAATTTGTCATCATACTGGAATAAAACCCTGCCCCCCCACTCAATATTCAGTTTCAGCTTTAAATACGTCATCACACTGGAATAAAACCCCGCCCCCTACTCAATATTCAGTTTCTGCCGGAAATACGTCATCATACTGAAATAAAACCCCGCCCCCTAATCAATATGTAGTTTCAGCTGGAAATACGCCATCATACTGGAATAAAACCCCGCCCCCCACTCAATATTCAGTTTCAGCTTTAAATACGTCATCACACTGGAATAAAACCCCGCCCCCCACTCAATATTCAGTTTCAGCTTTAAATACGTCATCACACTGGAATAAAACCCCGCCCCCCTCTCAATATTCAGTTTCAGCTTTAAATACGTCATCACACTGGAATAAAACCCCGCCCCCCTCTCAATATTCAGTTTCAGCTTTAAATACGTCATCACACTGGAATAAAACCCCGCCCCCCACTCAATATTCAGTTTCAGCTTTAAATACATCATCACACTGGAATAAAACCCCGCCCCCTACTCAATTTTCAGTTTCAGCTGGAAGTTTGTCATCACACTGGAATAAAACCCCGCCCCCTACTCAATTTTCAGTTTCAGCTGGAAGTTTGTCATCACACTGGAATAAAACCCCGCCCCCTACTCAATTTTCAGTTTCAGCTGGAAGTTTGTCATCACACTGGAATAACCCCCCCCCCCGCCCCTTCTTCTTATTGGCTATTCATTTAATGCACTTGAGCTCAATCGCTTATATAAAAAAATATATATTTATATGTATATGTGTGTATATATGTATAATTATATATGTTATATGTATATTGCTGTTGTAATATGAGTGTGTGTGTGTGTGTGTGTGTGTGTGTGTGTGTGTGTGTGTGTGTGTGTGTGTGTGTTTAAGGCTGTGTTTATAGTTGTGTTCTCCTGTGTTTGTGCTTGTGTTCTGCTGTATTGATGATGTGATTAGTGTATTGATCATTGATCTGTTGTCATGTGTTGTTGACAGTATGGATGTTCAGGGCGACTACGACCCCTGCGACGCCTCGGGCTTCATCAAGATCAATGCTGTCCGGTCAGTAACACTGCAGAGAGAGAGAGAGAGTGTGTGTGTAAATGTGTGTGTGCGTATGCATGTTTTTTGTGTCCATCTCTGTGTCTGAGTGTATGAGAGAGAGAGTGTGTGTTTGTGTGAAAGTGAGAATGTGTGTGTTTGTGTTAGTGTCTGTGTGTGCGTTTGTTTTTGTTGGTGTGCATGCATGTGTGTGTGAGAGTGTCCTTGTCTGTCTGTGTGTTTTTTGGGAGTTTGAGTGTGTGTGTGTGTGTGTGTGTGTGTTTTGTGTTAGTGTGTGTGTATGTTTTAGAGAGAGTGTGTGTGTGTGTGTAATTTTGCGTTAGTTTGTGTGTTGGTTTGTGAAAGTGCCTGTGTGCGCGTTTGTTTGTGTTGGTGTGTATGTATGTGAGAGTGTGTGTGTGAGAGTGTCCTTGTCTGTCTGTCTGTGTGTGTGTGTGTGTGTGTGTTTTTGGGGTGTTTGATTGTGTGTGTGTGTGTGTGTGTATTTTTGCATTAGTGTGTGTGTTGGTTTGTGTAAGTGCCCGTGTGTGCGTTTGTTTGTGTTGGTGTGTGTGTATGTGAGAGTGTGTATGTGAGTGTCCTTGTCTGTTTGTTTTTGGGGGGTTTGAGTGTGTGTGTGTGCATGTGTGTGTGTTTTACAGTGTGTGTGTGTATATTTTTGTGTTAGTGTGCGTTTTGGTTTGTGACAGTGTCTGTGTGTGAATTTGTTTGTGTTAGTGTGTCTGAGAGTGAGAGAGTGTTTGTGTGTGAGAGTGAAAGAGAGAATTTATGTTTGTGTGCGTGTGTGCATGTGTGCGTGTGTGCGTGTGCGTGTGTGCGTGTGTGCGTGTGCGTGTGTGTGTGTGTGTGTGTGTGCGTGCGTGTGTGCGTGTGTGCGTGTGTGTGTGTGCGTGTGTGCGTGCGTGTGTGTCTTTCAGTGCAAGTATGTGTGTGTGTGTGTGTGTGTGTGTGCGTGTATATATATTGGAGTCTATGTGTGTGTTAGTAAGCTCGTTAAGTGTGTTTGTCTGTGTGTGTGTTTGTGTGTGTGATGGAGTATCTTGTGTGTGTGTTTCAGGCTGAGGGAACACAACCGTCTGCAGGGAGCCGCCCTCAGCAAACACAACGTCTGATAAACACAGCTCATGTGTGTGTGTGATTGGAGGATCAGCAATACACACGTATAATCACACATACAGGGAACGTTGTCACAACGTTCACACAAGGTTTCCTCAACGTTATGAACACAACTCTTTCAGTAACAGCAGCACATTGAAGATTATAGTGGATCCCTGTATAGTGCACTCACTGAACAGCTCATTACAAGACCAGCAACAATCATTCAGTCATTCCCCATCAGCTTAGACCTTTATTCATCAGGGGTCGCCACAGCGGAATGAACCGCTAACTACACACCCATACACACTCATTCTCACACACACACTCATACACTACGGCCAGTTTAGTTGATCAGTTCCCCTATAGCGCATGTGTTTGGACTGCGGGGGATTCCAGAGCACCTGGAGGGAACCCACGCCAACACAGGAAGAACATGCAAACTCCACACAGAAACACAAACTGACCCAGCTGAGGCTCAAACCAGCGATCTTCTTGCTTTGAGGCGAGAGTGCTTACCACTGAGCCACCATGTCGTCTTACTTTTAAACCTTTATAACTTCACTACATAACTATAATGTAGTCATTGAAGTGTCCATATATGGAATATATATAATTGGTCGTTAATTCTGTAGCGCTTTTTACAGTGTAGACCGTCAGAGCAGTTTAACAAGGATGAAGAATACAGAGAATAAAAGCACAGGAGGTCAATAAAAGCTCAAACTCCACCACTTGTCTTAGAATAGTAAGAACAATGTTGAAAATTAACATTCCTTTAATGTTTTTAAAGGTCCTGTGAAATTAAATTGACGTTTTTTTAAATGTTAGTATCAATATGTTAATTTAAAGCATATCCATAATCTAGTGTGCTCTAAGATTCACATGTAGAAGATATAAACCTGATATAAACATCTAAAGCTTGCAGTTTGTTTCTCGTAAAATTTTCTGACCAATCAAATGGTCTTTTGTGTGTGACAAGCCCCGCCCCTTCTTCTTATTGGCTATTCATTTAAAGCGCTTGAGCTCAATCGCTTTTACTGGCTGAGCTGAGGAAAGACAGCACTATTGGCTGTTTTTAAAAAGGGGAGGGGCTTCTATATGCCCCGCCCCCTCTCTTTGTTTTAGTTGAACTTGTCAAATAAAAGCGCACATTTCAAAGCACTTCGAGACCTTTAAATTAGTAAAAAGTGGCATTTAATTGAACGAACTGTACTCTAAGTTAATATTCATTCATTCATTCATTTTTTTGTCGGCATAGTCCCTTTATTAATCCGGGGTCACCACAGCGGAATGAACCGTCAACTTATCCAGCAAGTTTTTACGCAGCGAATGCCCTTCCAGCTGCAACCCATCACCGGGAAACACCCACACACACATTCACACACACACTCATACACTACGGACAATTTAGCCTACCCAATTCCCCTGTACTGCATGTGTTTGGACTGTGGGGGAAACCGGAGCACCCGGAGGAAACCCACACAAAGGCAGGGAGAACATGCAAACTCCACACAGAAACGCCAACTGAGCCGAGATTCGAACCAGTGACCCAGCGACCTTCTTGCTGTGAGGCGACAGCACTACCTACTGCGCCACTGCCTCGCCCTAAGTTATTATTTCTCCAAAATATGCTTAAATGTGCTATCCGCTATTGTCGTCATACTTCAGTTTCTCATCAAATCATCTGACCTATCGGATGTTCTCTGGTGTTAGACATGCCCCGCCCCCTTCTTCTCATTGGCTGTTCATTTGATGCACTTGAGCTTAACCACTCTCACCGGCAGAGCTGTGAGAAATCTGAACGCTGTTGGCTGATTTTTGAATAAGTGAGGAGCTACTGTATGCCCCGCCCTCTCCATGTTTCAGTTTAAATTACGTCAAACATCCAATAAAAAGTGCACATTTCAAAGCACTTCCAGACCTTTAAAATAATAAAATGTGGCGTTTAATAAAGCAAACTATACTCTTTTAGTTATTGTTTCTTCAAAATATGCTTAATTTGTGTTATCCGTGTCATGATTTCTGAACAGATGTGATCATATAATTATCTTTTATGATGCTGAACCCCAAGGAAACCTTCGCTGAATGTTGTGAAAAGGTTCTCTTAAAGTTATGAGTGAATATTCTTCCAGTATCATTAACTCAGTGTTCTGAAATGTTCTGAAATGTTCAGAGAAGATTGAAATGTAACATTCCTGTAATGTTTTCAGAATAATAAAGCGTAATGTGTGATCTAAAGTGCACCTTATTTGTTGTTATTCCACAAAATAAAAGGTAAACAATGAGAAATGTCAAAAAAAAAAAACACAATGTAAACAGTAAACAATGTGTCTCCATATGCGTTTTTATTTATAAGCAAATTCTGCCAAATGAGGTGGATATTTAAAATCACCAAAACAAACACACCCATAACTCAACAGGCCACGCCCCCTTTTGAATATCTGTGCTTAATTGGTGAAGAGACAGCCTCCTTAAGGCTGATTGGCTGCAAGTGTGTTTTCAAGCTTTAACTATAGGAACCTTAACTGAATGTTCATCAGCCAATCAGAATCAAGCGTTCAGCAGACCTGTGGTGCATTCACTTTTTTCCTTCTTATAGTTTTTTATATTCTTATAGTGAACAGAAATTTGGAAACTCTTAAAAGTTTTAGTAAAACGGTACAAGCGCGCTCGTGCTCAATCTGCAGTGAGTTCATATTATTAACCTTGTATATGCATGTCAGATTTAAGTTTTAATTTGTGTCAGCCTAATGTGTGATTTATAATCATGTGTTTGACTTTAATGTTTAATCTGCATCGGAAAGTCATCTGCAGGTGGGGTCAGTAAAATAAATAACCTTGCTTTTGGTTTGAAATCAGTTTATTTGGCTTCCCTCATTGGCAGATTATTAAGCTTGCTTTAAGGGAAAACTCACTTCATTTTGTTTCTGAAAACATTCTTTGTTTTGCTTGTCTAAAAATGCTTCTTGCTTCAAGACTTGTTTGCCGTTTGGACTAGAAACAAGACTCAGAGCGTTTTTGTGCAGTGTATACAGACTTATATTGATCGGAAAGTTAGACATCAGGTCAGTGACGTTTTAATTTGTCATGATTTCTCTTTAACTTGATTGTTTGTTTTTATTTATTTGATTGTTAGTAAGTTGGTTATTTTCACAACAAAACATTTAGAGAAGAATGAGAAGTTTAAAAACCCCTTATAAGCAAAAATACACTGCAGGCTGTGACGTTTACCGATATGGAGCAGACCCTGGAGCCAGGCCTGGGGTTGGGGCTTGTATGTGTTCCTATCTCTCACGGCCCATTCACACGGGGCATCAACTTCAATGCTTCCCATTCACTTTGAATGGGTTACGTCAAGTGTTGCCAAACTGCATTGTGGATCCGTCAGCGCCACTACAGTGGTGTTGCTCGCTGCAGAAGTTGGTCAACCTTTCAAGCACCAATAAAATCGTCAGCTAATATACCACAGCATATACCACAGCTCAGACAGTAGCTGATTGCAGACTAATTTCATTGGCTGACGCTGCTATGACTATCGTGTCAGCCTCAACTTCAGACACATCTTCAGTCAAGCGTTGACGCCGAAGCCCCGTGTGAATGGGGAGTCAGAATCCGGCCGGGCTCAGCCCGAAGGATCGACGTGGGACCATCCTCCTGCTGGCACCACCACCTGCAGGGAGAACCATAATGGGCTGGTGCATTATGGAACAAGTGTGGTTGAAGGTTAGGACCACGACAACCCGATCGTCAGTCCCAGAAACTGGCTCTTGGAACTTCAATTGACGACTGTTCCATTTATCCCTCTAAACAGGTTAAGAGTCTGGGTGTCATCCTTGATAGCACCCTATAACGTCACCCGGTCTGCTTAATTCCACCTACGCAACATTAACCGTCTCCGCCCTTCTCTTACCCCTCATGCCACTGCTGTTCTCCTTCATAGCCTTGTCACATCTCGTTTAGATTACCTCAACTCTCTTCTCTTTGGTCTCACTCATAAATCTCTCCGTAAGCTTCCGTTGGTCCAGAACTCAGCTGCCCGTATCATCACCAGAACCCCTTCTTCTCATCACATCACCCCTGTCCTGCAGCAGCTTCACTGGTTACCTGTTCATTTTCCAATTGACTTTAAAATCTTGATGTTAACATTCAAAGCCATCCACAGTCTCGCCCCTCCATATTTCTCTGCCTTCATCCACATTTCTGTTCCTTCTCGCACCCTGCGATCTTCTTCCTCCCTCCACTTGTCTGGTTCCTCTTCTCGCCTTTCAACTATGGGCAACAGAGCATTCAGCCGCTCTGCTCCGCGGCTTTGGAACTCACTACCACCTGCCATCAGAAACATCGACTCCCTCAAAACCCACTTATTCAAGATGACTTTTAATCCTTAATTTTATTTGCACTATTGCTGTGTATATTTTATTATTTCTCTTGTTGTTTTATTGCTCTTGTTGATTGTACAGTGTCCTTGAGTTGCTAGAAAGGTGTCTTTAAATAAAATGTATTATTATTATTATTATTATTCTGTAATATCACCTCACTGGGTGTGAAAGAGCCCAAGCTTGTGCGGGAGGTTGAACTGTATCGACTAGAGCACAGGCGTCAAACTCAGTTCCTGAAGGGCCGCAGCTCTGCACAGTTTAGTTTCAAATTCTAATTAAACACCTGATCAAACTGATTCCTTATAGGCTTGTTTGAATCTTACAGGTAAGTGTGTTGAAGCAGGGTTGAACTAAACTGTGCAGGGCTGCTGCCCTCTTGGTACTAAGTTTGGTTGGACTAAAGATAGTCGGGCTTACCTGCATGCACAGCTTGGGCTCTGGAACTCAACTCCTTGAGAAGGGCTGGACAATGCAGATTTTGTCCAGGCTGTGGCACACTGGACAAAATCCAACCCAAGCTCATTCTGGAAATGTAGCCCCACGGACGTTTCTGGAGTCCGCGATTTACTGCCGCGTTTAGTTTTTTCCGAGCGAACACTGCGGGGCGGTGTGGCGCCGCTCCTCCTCTTCGCACTCACCGGCCGACGGCTTGCCTCCGAGTGGAGGGCTTTCCCGATGCAATCAGTTTGTCCGCTTAGCTCACAGCGTTGCGTTGGCGGAGCAGAGGCCCCGGAGGAGGAGGAGGAGCCAGCCGCGGGGACGACGACCAGGATCGAGTCCGGGGAACAGCGGTTCCAGAAATCAGGTGAGATGAAAAACAGAATCCGAAAAATAAGGGCGAGAATGCGGTGGGATCCGAAAACGCGGTCGAAATCGAAGACGAGGGCTTTTGCTTTTTTTTTCTGGGCGGCGTTTGCAAACCGTCGCTTGGGTTTAGGGAAGGAGGAGGAGGAGGGCGGCCGGGTCGGCCGAACCGGCGGCTTTTTGCGCGAGAACAGCGCGGGCGCGAACGGCGCGCGCTCCCGAGAGGCGCCCGAGACGAGAAAAAGCGCGCACAGCGGCCTCTCGCGGATCCGCGAAAACAAAAACCTCTCGAATACGTACCTCCCGGGACGTATCTCGCGGTCCACAAAAACGCCCGCGGGGCTACGTTTCCACAATGAGCCCGGTTTGACAAAATCTATACTCTCACTAGGATGCTCAAGGGTTCATGAGAGCATGCCCAGCCAGTCCACGTGTGTTTTGTGGACTTGGAGAAGGCATTTGACCATGTGCCTTGTCCAGTTCGGGGAGCACAGGATTTCATCTCTGTTTTTCGCAGATGATGTTGTTCTGTTGGCTTCCTCAGACATGGACCTTCAGCATGCACTGGGGAGGTTTGCTGTAGAGTGTGACGGAGCTGGGATGAGAATCAGCACCTCCAAGTCTGAGGCCATGGTGCTACAGTGGAAGACGGTGGTTTGTCATCTCCAGGTTGGAGGAAAGTCTTTACCCCAGGTGGAGGAGTTCAGGTATCTCTGGGTTTTGTTTACGAGTGAGGGAAGATGGAGTGTGAGATAGACAGGCAGATCAGTGCAGCGGTAATGTGGTTGATGTATCGGTCTGTTGTGGAGAAGAAGGAGCTGAGCCGATCAATCTACGGTCCGACTCTCACCTATGGTCATGAGCTGTGGGTCATAAATAAAAGGACAAGATCTCAGATACAAGCGGCTGAAATGAGTTTCCTTCACAGGGTGGAAGACGCACCCTTATAGACAGGGTGAGGAGCTCTGACACCCGGCAGGAGCTCAGAGTAGAGCCACTTCACATCAAGAGAAGTCAGCTGAGGTGGTTTGGGGATCTGTTTCAGATGCCTCCTGGACGCCTGCCTATGGAGGTGTTTCAGGCATGTCATTACCAGGAAGAAGCCTCAGGGAAGACCCAGGACACGATGGAGGGACTGACCCGGGAAAAGACTTGGGATCTCCTCGGAGGCGCTGGAGAAAGTGTCTGGGCAGAGGGAAGTCTAGGGTTCTTTCATGAGACTGCTGCCCCCGTAGCCTGGCCCAGAAGAATTCAATTCAGCTTTATTTGTATAGCGCTTTTACAATGTAGATTGTGTCAAAGCAGCTTCACATAAATGGTCATAGTAACTGGATCAGGGTAGTTCCGTTTTTAGTGTTTAAGTTCAGTTCAGTTTAGCTCAGTTCAGTGTGGTTTAAATCATTACTGAGAGTCCAAACACTGAAGAGCAAATTCATCGATGCGTAGCTCTACAGATCCTAAACCATGCAAGCCAGTGGCGACAGCGGAGAGGGAAAAACTTCACTAATAGTAGAGTGAAGAAAAAAAAACCTTGAGAACCAGACTCAGTTGGGCACGACCATTTTAATTTCTCCGCTGGCCAAAAGTCTTGTGCAGAGCTTCAGTCACCGCGGTGGAGGCTGGAAGATGGCCTCAGCGAAGACTCGTCTGTCCCTGGAGCGTCGCTGGAATCAGACTCATGCTCTCCACTCCCCCATGACCAACAGCGCAGCAGCTCAGGATACGGCCTGGTCCCGGATATGGACACCTTGGGATCATCTCATTGCTGGTCTTGAATCAAATCAGTGACTCTGCATAATCTGAGGACCTCGGGATGAGTATCCCCAGGTGGAAATAGAGAATAAAGAGAATAATTAGTGTAGCTGCTGTTCATAGTGTATATAAACAAGATGCAGAGACCTGTCTGGAAACCCGCTAGGTGATGCATTGAGTGTATGCTTTACTAAACAGACAGGTCTTTAATCTAGTGTTGAACTGAGAGAGTGTGTCTGAGCCTCGGACGTTATCAGGAAGGCTATTTAATAAGAGGAGGAAGATGAACAAATCAGAATTTCTGTTGTTTTTTGTTTTCATTTTAATTTATTTGTATTAATTTGTCTGTTTTTATTTGTTTCTTAGTAAATTATTTATTTTTTTACAAAGATATTTAGAGAACCATGAGAAGTTGATTTGTTTTTTCGTATTTTGTTGGTTTGTTTTTAGTTTAGTTTACAATAATGAACGTTTTTAATTTGTTTGTATTTATTTGTCTGTTTTTATTTATTTGTGAGTTGGTTTCATGATGTAGAGTAATAATTTTAATAGATTTGTTTGTTTCTATTTTATTGTTTCTTAGTTTATTTTTCACTTATTTATTTTCACAACAGAGAAACTATTAAATTTGCATTTGTCTGATTCATTTTATTTATTTGTTAGTTTCACAGTAATGAGACTCTTTAATTATTTGTTTGTATTTTGTTTAATTTAGTTTAGTTTGATCATTTATTTGTTTTATTTAGTTTGTTATTTTCCCAACGGCGTACATTAATCAACATTCCTCAAGAATGTAAATGTATGCAAAACACCCCTAAAAGCTAGTTGTCATTGGTGGTCCCTTTCCCAGATGTCCCAGGGGTGGGCAAATTCAGTCCTGGAGGGCCGGTGTCCTGCACAGTTTAGCTCCAACTCTAATCAAACACACCTGCTTATAGATTTCTAGTGATCTTGAAGACACTGATTAGCATGTTCAGGTGTGTTTGACTAGTGTTGGAACAAAACTCTGCAGGGACACCGGCCCTCGAGGATCAAGTTTGCCCATCCCTGTTCTAGGCAATATTACATTATTATACTGTACAATAATACACCGTAAGGGCCTTGAGTGCATGCGGAGCTTCAGCGGATGCAGACTGTGATATTAAAGTCGGTCGCTGTGCTGTTATTTATTCTCACATCTTCACATCTCACAGCTTTTAAAGTGAAGCGGATGAAGAAATAGCCCTCCGTTTGAGCCATTTTCTCTGCGGCGTCGAACACCCTGCGCTGGTGTGTGATTGTGGATCTGCTCCCCCCTGCTGATGTGATGGACGCCGGCGTTTATTTATTTATTTATTTAGTGTTTTTGCTTTTTTAGATGTTGCAGAAGATGCTCGATTACTCCACAGTGGCCGGTGTTTATGTACTGAATTATCAGCAGTCCTAAACATGCTTTCCCAAAACTGATGTCTTTTCTCTTTGTCATGATGACAGCACATAATATTAGACTAGATATTCCTCAAGACACTAGTGTTCAGCTTAAAGTGACATGTAAAGGCTTCACTAGGGTAATTAGGGTAAAGTTAGGGTAATTAGGCAAGTCATTGTATAACAGTGGTTTGTTCTGGAGACTATCCAACACTAATATTGCTGAAGGGGCGAATAATATTGAGCTTAAAATGGCTTTAAAACAATTAAAAACTGCTTTTATTCTAGCCGAAATAAAACAAATAAGATTAAATAAGATATATTCACGTACTGCTGACACACAACTGTGTTTTAGCCAATTATACAAGTGTTTTTTGCACAGTAGGTGCCTTTTTAATGTTTGTAATAAATAAATAAACAAACATGTTTTCATTACTCTCCAGATCAGTTTGGCGTTTGTGTTCTGAACATAAGCATTTCTGTATTATATACTGCAGTAAATCAGCTCTAACAAGAGCTCAGTGTCATTATGCAGATCAATACCTGTGTAAAGTTCATCAATTATGAAACGACTTCAGTGTCGGGCCTAAAACACTGACAAAGGAAAACAAGCACTCTCAAATAGCTTGTAAACTTTAACAAACAACTGCTCACAGCACTGAATTAAAGAGAGAATGCATGCTTTAGTGATGCTTAATTCACATCTGTGACTGAAAGTGTTCAGCTGAATTAACTGATCTTTTAAACAAAGTAAAATAAACCAAAAACTGGCATTTTAAATCAAAATATGTCCTTGATGTACACTCACTGGCCACTTTATTAGGTACACCCGTCCAACTGCTCGTTAATGCA
Source organism: Danio rerio (assembly GCF_049306965.1). NCBI lineage: Eukaryota > Metazoa > Chordata > Actinopteri > Cypriniformes > Danionidae > Danio > Danio rerio. Next base: position 1,486,022 of record NC_133180.1, on the reverse strand, counting down.
AGTTTCTAATCAGCCAATCACACGGCAGCAGCTCACTGCATTTAGTCATGTAGACATGATCAAGACGATCTGCTGCAGTTCAAAGCGAGCATCAGAATGGGGAAGAAACGGGATTTAAGAGACTTTGAACGTGGCATGGTTGTTGCTGCCAGACGGGCTGCTCTGAGTATTTCAGAAACTGCTGATCTACTGGGATTTTCACGCACAACCATCTCTAGGGTTTACAGAGAATGCTCCGACAAAGAGGAAATATCCAGTGAGCGGCAGTTCTGTGGGCGCAAATGCCTTGTTGATGAGGCCAGAGGTCAGAGGAGAATGGCCAGACTGGTTCCAGCTGATAGAAAGGCAACAGTAACTCAAATAAGCACTCGTTACAACCGAGCTCTGCAGAAGAGCATCTCTGAACACACAACACGTCCAACCTTGAGGCGGATGGGCTACAGCAGCAGAAGAGCACACCGGGTGCCGCTCCTGTCAGCTAAGAACAGGAAACTGAGGCTACAATTCACACAGACTCACCAAAACTGCACAATAGAAGATTGGAGAAACGTTGCTGCTCTGATGAGTCTCCATTTCTGCTGACACATTCAGATGCTCGGGGCAGAATTTGGCCTCAACAGCATGAAAGCATGGATCATCCTGCCTTGTATCAGCGGTTCAGGCTGGTGGTGGTGGTGTAATGGTGTGGGGGAGATTTTCTTTGGGTCCATTAGTACCAATTGAGCATCAACGCCACAGCCTACCTGAGTATTGCTGCTGACCATGTCCATCCCTTTATGAGCACAGTGTCTCCATCTTCTGATGGCTACTTCCAGCAGGATAACGCAGCATGTCATAAAGCTCAATCATCTCAGACTGGTTTCTTGAACATGACGATGAGTTCACTGTACTCAAATGGCCTCCACAGTCACCAGAGCTCAATCCAATAGAGCAGCTTTGGGATGTGGTGGAACGGGAGATTGGCATCATGGATGTGCAGCTGACAAATCTTCAGCAACTGTGAGATGCTATCATGACAATATGGAGCAAAATCTCTGAGGAATATTTCCAGTAGCTTGTTGAATCTACAACACCAAGGATTAAGGCAGTTCCGGAGGCAAAAGGGTCCAACCTGATACTGCTGTATAAGATGTACCTAATAAAGTGGCCGGTGAGTGTATGCAACAGTTTTTGTGTGTATTACCTGTGCAAACTTCTACAAAATTGTTTTAGTTTTCTTGTGTGTGAAAATTACTGGTAATTAATAATTTTATTCCACAGGTCTGCTGAGTGCTGGATTCTGATTGGCTGTTGATCACTCTAAGGTATTTGGTAATTTTCAGGTAAAGGCACAGCTAAAGTAGTTCTGGCAGGTTTTGAGGGCATTCATTCATTCATTCATTTTCTTGTCCGCTTAGTCCCTTTATTAATCCGGGGTCACCACAGCGGAATGAACCGCCAAATTATCCAGCAAGTTTTTACGCAGCGGATGCCCTTCCAGTTGCAACCCATCTCTGGGACACATCCACACACACATCCACAGACAATTTAGCCTACCCAATTCACCTGTACCACATGTGTTTGGACTGTGGGGGAAACCGGAGCACCTGGAGGAAACCCACGTGAAGGCAGGGAGAACATGCAAACTCCACACAGAAACGCCAACTGAACCAAGGTTTAAACCAGCGACCTTTTTGCTGTGAGGCGACAGCACTACCTACTGCGCCACTGCCTCGCCTGTTTTGAGGGCATTACAGTTCCATATCACTACGCTAAATTATTTATTTCAGGCCTGCAATTGTCAAAATATCTGTTTTTGGCTACCTGAGAGACAACTAAATAGGTTAGATCTGATTTATAAACAAAATAAGTGAAATGCACATGTTTGTCATTCCTACTGCATATTAGTCCTCAGTGTGCAAAAAAGCATGCATTTAAGTTGATCTCTCTTATTTTGTCAATGTTCTGTCGCGGAGTTGTTAATTACTAGGCCCCCAGGGAAACAACTAAATATGTAAATCTGATTTGTAAACAAAATTAGGTGTAATGTGCATACTTGTTACTCTTAATGCTCTGTGTATCAGCCGTCCTCAGTGTGCAAGTAGTGCACCATCATTTTAAAGTGCTTTTCCCCTAGTAATGTCTGGGTGTGTAAACATTTAAACAGGATGATTATAGTCAATCGGACTTTATTTATTTTTAATTTTTAAACGGTAAATCTGATTTGTCAACAAAATAAGGGAATTGCACATATTTGTTTCGATGGTCAAAAGTGTTCACCCCCTCACTCCCAATGCATTTCAGTGAAAATCAAGTCAAGAAAGCATGCATTTATTTGAATGAGCTCTTATTTTTCTAAAAATTATTATTATCTTGTTTTTCTCTCTCTTAATATTCTCAAAATTATTAGCTAAAATTAACGAGTGCACCATTATTTCAAAGTGCCTTTCGAATAGCAATGTCTGGGGGTGTAAACATTTGAGCAGGATGATTTTAGACAAATTTGCTTTATTTTTAGGCCCCCTGAGAGATAACTAAATGTGTTTAATTTGATTTGTAAACAAAATGATTGAAATGATTGAAATGCACATAATTGTCAATCTGTCAATCTGGTTAAAAGTTTTCACCCCCCTACTCACTCCTAATGATTTGCATATTGGTCATGCAAAAAGCATGCATTTATTATGTATAGAAACAACTTAATATGTTCAATTTGGTTTGTAAACAAAATAATTGAATTGCACATATTTGTCTCTATGGTCAAAGGTTTTCACCCCCACACTCCTAATGCATTAAATATCTATCTTCTTAGTGTAAAATAAATACCAAACATAATGCTTTTATTTTAAAGATCTCTCTTATTTTGTCAGAATGTTCTGTCCCAAAATGTTAAATTATTATTTGCTAGAATTAAAATTAGCTAAACTGAACTTAAACTCTGGAAACTGAACTACACTGTTTCAATTCACTATGATCTTCTATGTGAAGCTGCTTTGACACAATCTACATTGTAAAAGTGCTGTACTAATACAGAATTGAATTGAATTAAAAGTAATGAGTGCACCATCATTTCACATTGCAATGCCTGGGGGTGTAAACTTTTGAACAGGATGATTGTAGACAAATAGACTTGATTTTTTAGGTCTTCTGGGAAGCAAGTAAACATGCTGAATCTGATTTGTCAACAAAATTACTGAAATCCACATATATCACAATGGTCAAAAGTGTTCACCCCCCTGACTCTTAATGCATTTTTTGTCATCCTCAGTGTGACAATAAAGATACGAAAGCATGCATTTATTCTAATGATCTCTTATTTAAAAAATAATAATTATTATTATTATTATCTTATTTTTCTCTCTTAATATTCTCAAAATTATTCGCTAAAGTAAATGAGCGCACTATTATTTTAAAGTGCTTTTCGCATAGCTATGTCTGGGGGTGTAAACCTTTGAACAGTATGATTATAGTCAATCTGACTTTATTTTATTTTTGAATATGTTAATTCTGTTTTGTAAACAAATAATTGACATCCACATATATCACAATGGTCAAAAGTGTTCACCCCCTGACTCCTGATGCATTTCAGTCGTCCTCGGTGTGAAAATCATGTCAGTAAAGCATGCATTTATTTTAATGATGTCTTATTTTTCTTAAAAATATTATTATCTTATTTTTCTCCCTCTTATTATTCTCAGAATGCTTAGCTAAATTGAATGGGCGCACCATTATTTTCAAGTGCCTTTCGCATAGCAATGCCTGGAAACATTTGAGCAGGATGATTTTAGACACATTTGCTTTATTTTTAGGCCCCCCTGAGAGATAACTAAATGTGTTCAATTTGATTTGTAAACAAAATATTTGAAATGCACATAGTTTTCACTGTGGTAAAAAGTTTTCACCCCCCTCCATCTTTATAGAATATGAGTGAAATGTGCATATTTGTCGTTCTGGTTCCACACACACTCCTTCCCAATGCATTGTGAAAATAAATACCAAACGTCATGCATTTCTGACTTAATGATCCCTCTTGTTTTGTCTGAGCGTTCCATCCCAGAATGCACTGCTGTGTGTGTGTGTGTCTGAATAGTGTGAGATGGATGCAGTGTTTCCTCTTCCTGTGTCTCGTGTGTCTCAGTGCAGATCTAAAAGGTGAATTAATGATGGTGACCTTGCCTCAATTACACCTCATTACTACAGACCTCAGGGATTCTGCACACAAAGAGAAGAGCAGAGTGACCCTTAAACCAGTCCTGCTGCTGTCCGTCACACACACACACACACACACAAAGAGCAGCTCTGTTGTGCACAGTAAACTCTCATGACTTTTCTGCACTTGTATTAGCTGTATTAACCCAATGTTGGGTCAGGTGTGAGCAAAAACAACCCATCTGTTTGTTTAGAGTGTGAGTTTACTTATTTATTTCATTCAGTCATTTTCCTTCAGCTTAATGCTTTATATATCAGGGGTTGCCACAGAGGAATGAACCGCCAACTATTCCAGCATATGTTTTACACAGCGGAGGCCCTTCCAGCTGCAACTCATCAATGGGAAACACCCATACACACACTCATACACTATGACCAGTTTAGTTGATCAGTTCCCCTATAGCGCATGTGTTTGGACTGTGGGGGAAACCGGAGCACCCGGAGGAAACCCACACCAACACGGGGAGAACATGCAAACTCCACACAGAAACACCAACTGACCCAGCCGGGACTCGAACCAGGGACCTTTTTGCTGTGAGGCCACAGTGCTAGCCAGTATGTCACCGCACCACTTAGTCAGACTAAGGTCATCAGATTTTCCCGGGTTCAACGGCTCATATATATCAATGTTTTGTATTGATGTCGATATGAGACGGCTAAAGATTTGAACTCCAGGCGATTCGTATATTTGACTCTGAATCGACACCTTTTTTTATTTGATTTGAGAATCAATAGTTTTAGGCACTATCGATTCTTAAATCAATAAAAAAAGGAGTCGATTCAGAGTCATATATGAATCATTTCAGAGAATTTGTTCAGAGCGAGTCTCCAGTGCACAACTGACTCATTGACTCATGCACAGTGACTTATTTAAATCAGCGAGTTGTTTACTGGAGACTCACTCCGAATGATTGTTTACTGGAGATTCGCTCTGAACAAATCATTTGAATCAGTGAGTTGGAGGCTCGCTCTGAACAAATCATTTGAATCAGTGAGTTGGAGGCTCGCTCTGAACAAATCATTTGAATCAGTGATTTGGACACTCGCTCTGAACAAATCATTTGAATCAGTGATTTGGACACTCGCTCTGAACAAATCATTTGAATCAATTAGTTAGACACTCGCTCTGAAGAAATCATTTGAATCAATGAGTTAGACACTCGCTCTGAACAAATCATTTGAATCAGTGAGTTGAAGACTCGCTCTGAACAAATCATTTGAATCAGTGATTTGGACACTCGCTCTGAACAAATCATTTGAATCAGTGATTTGGACACTCGCTCTGAACAAATCATTTGATTTAGTGAGTTGGAGATCCGCTCTGAACAAATCATTTGAATTAGTGAGTTGTTTACTGGAGACTCGCTCTGAACAAATCATTTGAATTAGTGAGTTGTTTACTGGAGACTCGCTCTGAATAAATGATTTGAATCAGAGAGTTGGAGATCCGCTCTGAACAAATCATTTGAATCAGTGAGTTGGACACTCGCTCTGAACAAATCATTTGAATTAGTGAGTGGAAGACTCGCTCTGAACAAATCATTTGAATCAATGAGTTAGACACTCGCTCTAAACAAATCATTTGAATCAGTGAGTTAAAGACTTGCTCTGAACAAATCATTTAAATCAGTGAGTTGGACACTCGCTCTGAACAAATCATTTGATTAAATGAGTTAGACACTCGCTCTGAACAAATCATTTGATTAAATGAGTTAGACACTCACTCTGAACAAATCATTTGAATCAATGAGTTAGACACTCGCTCTGAACAAATCATTTGAATCAGTGAGTTGGACACTCGCTCTGAACAAATCATTTAAATCAGTGAGTTGGACACTCGCTCTGAACAAATCATTTAAATCAATGAGTTAGACACTCGCTCTGAACAAATCATTTGAATCAGTGAGTTGGACACTCGCTCTGAAAGAATCATTTGAATTAGTGAGTTGAAGACTCGCTCTGAACAAATCATTTGAATCAATGAGTTAGATACTCGCTCTGAACAAATAATTTGAATCAATGAGTTAGACACTCGCTCTGATCAGATCATTTGAATCAGTGAGTTGGACACTCGCTCTGATCAGATCATTTGAGTCAGTGAGTTGGAGATCCGCTCTGAACAAATCATTTGAAATAGTGAGTTGAAGACTCACTCTGAACAAATCATTTGAATCAATGAGTTAGACACTCCCTCTGAACAAATCATTTGAATCAATGAGTTAGACACTCGCTCTGAACAAATCATTTGAATCAGTGAGTTGGACACTCGCTCTGATCAGATCATTTGAATCAGTGAGTTGGAGATCCGCTCTGAACAAATCATTTGAATTAGTGAGTTGAAGACTCACTCTGAACAAATCATTTGAATCAATGAGTTAGACACTCCCTCTGAACAAATCATTTGAATCAATGAGTTAGACACTCGCTCTGAACAAATCATTTGAATCAATGAGTTAGACACTCGCTCTGAAAGAATCATTTGAATTAGTAAGTTGGACACTCGCTCTGATCAGATCATTTGAATCAATGAGTTAGACACTCACTCTGAAAGAATCATTTGAATTAGTAAGTTGAAGACTCGCTCTGAACAAATCATTTGAATCAGTGAGTTGGACACTCGCTCTGATCAGATCATTTGAATCAATGAGTTAGACACTCACTCTGAAAGAATCATTTGAATTAGTGAGTTGAAGACTCGCTCTAAACAAATCATTTGAATCAGTGAGTTGGAGATTCGCTCTGAACAAATCATTTGAGTCAGTGAGTTGGACACTCGCTCTGAACAGATCATTTGAATCAGTGAGTTGGACACTCGCTCTGAACAGATCATTTGAATCAGTGAGTTGGACACTCGCTCTGAACAGATCATTTGAATCAGTGAGTTGGACACTCGCTCTGAACAGATCATTTGAATCAGTGAGTTGGACACTCGCTCTGAACAAATAATTTGAATCAGTGAGTTGGACACTCGCTCTGATCAGATCATTTGAATCAGTGAGTTGTTTACTGGAGACTCGTTCTGGACAGATCATCTGAATCAGTGAGTTGGAGTCTCGCTTTGAACAAATTCTCTAAAATGATTCATATCTTTGGCTCTGAATCGACTCTTTATTTATTGATTTGAGAAACAATAGTTTTAGGCACGGTGCTCTTTCAGATGTAACCCTCAGCTGGATGTTTTTCCTTCTCTTATGTGACATGTAATAGGGGCTCTTTAATGTTGAGTTGCTCTTATCTGTGTGATCTGGATGGAGCAGATCTCTGATGATGAAGATTGTCATGTGAACCTGAGACGCGTCTCTTTCTTCTGCCGGTACAAGTGAAAGCGCCGAATAATTACTGCAGACCCTTCATTATCCGCTATTAGAGAAACTCAAGACTTCAGACTCAAACACACAATCAGCTCCAGTGTTCAGTCACAAACCACAGCTGGAAAAACACACACACACACACACACACACACACACACACTGGACCTGAAGTCTGTCCATCTGAGAGAGCGGTTCTGCTGAACTGAATCAGTTGTTAGCTGGAGACTCGCTCTGAGTGCATCATTTGAATCAGTGAGTTGGAGACTTGCTCTGAATGGTTCATTTGAATCAGTGAGTTGTTTACTGAAAACTCACTCTAAACTAATTATTTGAAACAGTGAGTTTTTTACTGGAGATTCACTCTGAATGGATCATTTAAATCAGTGAGTTGTTTTCTAGAGACTCGCTCAGAACGGCTCATTTGAACCAGTGAGTTGTTTATTGGAGACTCACTCAGAATGGCTCATTTAAATCAGTGAGTTGTTTACTGGAGACTCGCTCAGAATGGCTCATTTGAATCAGTGAGTTGTTTACTGGAGACTCGCTCAGAATGGCTCATTTGAGTCAGTGTGTTGTTTACTGGAGACTCACTCTGAACTAATTATTTGAATCAGTAAGTTGTTCACTGGAGACTCACTCTGAATGGATAATTTTAATCAGTGAGTTGTTTACTGGAGACTCACTCAGAATGGCTCATTTGAATCAGTGAGTTGTATACTGAAGATTCACTCAGAATGGCTCATTTGAATCAGTGAGTTGTGTACTGAAGAATCACTCAGAATGGCTCATTTGAATCAGTGAGTTGTATACTGAAGATTCACTCAGAATGGCCCATTTAAATCAGTAAGTTGTGTACTGAAGAATCACTCAGAATGGCCCATTTCAAACAGTGAGTTGTGTACTGAAGATTCACTCAGAATGGCTCATTTGAATCAGTGAGTTGTGTACTGAAGATTCACTCAGAATGGCTCATTTGAATCAGTGAGTTGTGTACTGAAGAATCACTCAGAATGGCCCATTTGAAACAGTGAGTTGTGTACTGAAGATTCACTCAGAATGGCTAATTTAAATCAGTGAGTTGTTTACTGGAGACTCACTCTGATTGGCTCATTTGAATCAATGAGTCGGAGACTAGCTCTGAACAAATCATTTAAATCTGTAAATTGTTTACTGGAGATTTACTCTGAATGGATCTTTTGAATCAATGAGTTGGAGACTAGCTTTGAATTGGTCAGTTGTTTACTAGAGACTCACTCTGAATGCTTCATTTGAATCAGTGAGTTGTTTACTGTAGATTAACTCTGAACAAATCATTTGAATCAGTGAATTGTTTACTGAAGACTCACTCTGAACAAATCATTTGAATCAGTGAGTTGTTCATCGAAGACTCACTTTGAACAAATCATTTGAATCAAAGAGTTGGAGACTCGCTCTGAAAAAATAATTTGAATCAGTGAGTTGTTTACTGAAGACTCACTCTGAACAAATCATTTGAATCAGTGAATTGTTTACTGAAGACTCACTCTGAACAAATCATTTGAAACAGTGAGTTGTTTACTGAAGACTCACTCCAAACGGATCATTTGAATCAAAGAGTTGGAGACTCGCTCTGAAAAAATAATTTGAATCAGTGAGTTGTTTACTAAAGACTCAGTCTGAATGGATCACTTAAATCAAGCTCAGAAGTCAGCAATCATACAGCACCCTTGCTAAAAAATCCACCTTAAACCAGCCGAGGATGGTTGGCTGGTTTTAGCTAGTCGACCAGGCTGGTTTTAGAGGGGTTTTGGCCACTTCCAGGCTGGTTTCCAGCGATTTACAGACAGGTTTAAGCTAGTCAGGCTGGGAGCCCAGCCAAAACCAGCTATGTCCAGCTTAAACCAGGATGGTCAAGCTGGTTTTAAATGGTTTTAGCTGGTCACTTTCCAGCCTGACCAGCTAAGACCAGGCTGGAAATGGCTGGAAACCAGCCTGGAAGTGGCCAAAACCCCTCTAAAACCAGCCTGGCTGACCAGCTAAAACCAGCCAACCAGCCTAGACTGGTTTAAGCTGGGTTTTTCAGCAGGGACCATATACTGTAATCTATCAACAATCTATCAATCTATCAACTTCTGTATTTTGGAAATCTGAGGTAAAAATACAGTATTTGATTTGAGTTGTAAAGGTAGAAATGTCCTAAATTGAGAATACTCATAGTACAGACAGTGAAATGAGCTTAAATACAGTATAGTGCAGTAAAAATCTTTATTTCCAAACACACACAGGTCAGTTGTTGGCTTGCTGGAGTTTGTTAAGCGTGCAGATTACACCGCAGTAGCAGTACGGCTGTATAATAGCGGCTCTTCTGGGCTTTGTGAGTCTGTGTGCACTTTAAGATGCTCTGGAGGTTTGATGTGAAGACTAATGGCTGGATATGAGCTCATAATCTGCTCTGATCAGAGATTTATGACGCTCACACATCATCCTTTCACTGCTTTAAAAGCCTGGTTAAAGCATAAAGTGATGCATTATGAGTTTAGGTTTTACACGCGTGTTTATAAACCACTAACACTCATTGTTCACGCTAGTATTGTTATTTATGCACATGCTAACGCAAGTTTCTAATCAGCCAATCACATGTCAGCAGCTCACTGCATTTCGGCATGTAGACATGGTCAAGAGGATCTGCTGCAGTTCAGACTGAGCATCAGAATGAGGAAGAAAGGGGATTTAAGAGACTTTGATCGTGGCATGGTTGTTGTTGCCAGACGGGCTGCTCTGAGTATTTCAGAAACTGCTGATCTACTGGGATTTTCACGCACAACCATCACTAGGCTTTACAGAGAATGCTCCGACAAAGAGGAAATATCCAGTGAGCGGCAGTTCTGTGGGCGCAAATGCCTTGTTGATGAGGCCAGAGGTCAGAGGAGAATGGCCAGACTGGCTCCAGCTGGTAGAAAGGCAACAGTAACTCAAATAAGCACTCGTTGTGGTTAAATATATGCATATATATATACATGTGTGTGTGTGTGTGCGCGTGTGTGTGCGTGCGCGTGAGAGAATGTATGTTTGTATGTGTATAAGTGTTAGAGTGTGTGTATGTGAGAGTGTGTGAGTGCATTTGTGTGTGTGGTGTGCGCTTGTGTTTGTACGTGCATACGTGAGTGTCTGTGTGAGTGTGTGTGTGTTGTATTTTTATGTTTGTTTGTGTTCGTGTGCTTTTTTTTGGGGGGGGGGGGGGGGTGAGTACGAGTTTGTCTGTGTGAGTGTGTAGTGTATGTTTATATGTTTGTGTGTCCATGAGTGTGTGTGGTGTGTGTGTTTGTAAGTGTGTGTGTGTGTGTGTGTGTGTGTGTGTGTGTTTGTTTGTGTGTGAGTGTGACTGTGTTTGTGTGTAAGAGTGTCTGTGTGTGGTGTGTGTGTGTTTGTATGTGAGTGTGTGTAAGTGTGTTTGTATTTGAGTAGGTGATGTGTGTGAGTGTGTTGTGTGTGTAAATGCATGTGTGATTGTGTTTATGCGTGTGTGCGTGTGTGTGTGTGTGTTTGTATATGTGTGTGCTTCTGTGATTTCCAAAATCCGCTGCTGTTGCTCATCTGTCATTTGACTCCAGCCTTCATATAAATGTGTGTGTGTGTGTGTGTGTGTCTCCAGACGTCTGCTGCTGCTGTCAAAGGCCAGAGCGCGTCTCTCTCTCTGTGATCTGTGTAAGCAGATGGGGCTCCATTACTCTCTGAGCGGCTCTATCTGTGTTTCCGGCTCTGCGCGTGATGAAATATTGATGGAAACACAGCAATATTTTGTCTCCCATCTGAGGGGGTTAATGAGGGATGGAGACCCCGGCTCAGGTTACTGGAGCTGCAGTGTTCTGTCAGATTCAACACCGAACCCCGAGGAGCCGCTGATCGATCCATCATCATCATCATCATCATCAGCACAGCAGAGCCACTCTTACAGACAGAAACACACAACTGAAGAGGAGGATCTCAGTGCAGGATGATGATGGTGATGAAGATGATGGACATAGTGATGATTATGATGATGATGAAGATGATGATGAGGATTATGTTGAGGATTAATTTTATGATGATGATGATTATGAGGATGAAGATGATGATGATTTTGATCATGATGATGATGATAAAGATGATGATTAGGATGTGAATGAGGATGATGAAGATGAAGATGATGAAGATCTGATGGTTATGATGATGATGAGGATGATGATGATGATAAGGATGATGATGAAGATGTGATGGTTATGATAATGATGAAGTTGTGATGATGATTAAGATAAGGATGATGATGATGATGATGAAGATGTGATGGTTATGATGATGATGATGATGATGATGAAGATGTGATGAAGATGATGATGATGATGAAGATGATGATGTAAGGGTTATGATGAAGATGATGATGATGATGATGATGATGATGATGATGAAGATGATGATGATGTAATGGTTATGATGAAGATGATAATGATGATGAAGATGTGTTGGTTATGATGATGATGATGATGATGAAGATGATGATGATGAAGATGATGATGATGATGATGATGATGATGATGATGATGAAGATGATGATGATGATGTAATGGTTATGATGAAGATGATAATGATGATGACGATGATGAAGATGTGTTGGTTATGATGATGATTATGATGATGATGATGAAGATGATGAAGATGATGTAATGGTTATGATGAAGATGATAATGATGATGACGATGATGAAGATGTGTTGGTTATGATGATGATGATGATGATGATGATGATGATGATAATGATAATAATGATGATGATGATGATGATGATGATGATGATGATGATGAAGATGATGATGATGATGATAAGGATAATGATGATGATAATGATGATGATGATGAAGATGATGATGGTGATGATGATGATGATGAAGATGTGATGTTATGGTGATGACGAAGATGATGATAATGATGATAATGATCAGGATGTGTTGGTTATGATGATGATGAAGAAGAAGAAGATGATGATGATGATGATGATGAAGATGATGATTAGGATGTGATGGTTATGATGATGATGATGATGATGATGATGATGATGAAGATGATGAAGATGAAGATGTGATGGTTATGATTATGATTATGATGATGATGATGAAGATGTGATGTTGATGATGATGAAGATGTGATGATGATGATGATGATAATGATGAAGATGAAGATGATGATGATTTGATGGTTATGATGAAGGAGATGTGATGATGATGATGATGAAGATGAAGATGATGATGATGTGATGGTTATGATGAAGATTATGATGAAGATGATGATGAAGATGAAGATGATGAAGATGTAATGGTTATGATGAAGATGATGATGAAGATGTGATTATGATGAAGATGAAGATGATGATGATGATAATGATGATGATGATGTTATGCTTATGATGACGAAGTGTTGTTGTGCTGGTTGTAAAAGGCCTCAGTCCTCCGTCAGTCCGTCATCACAGTGCTTCAGTATTCTTCTTCTTCTGTTATTCTCTCCAGATCTGTCTTTATCATCTCTGCGCTCTCGTCTCACGCCTCCAAAAGCCACCGCGTTCACCGTGCGTGGTTCATTGTAAATGTTTTATGCAGTATTATAGTTTTGAGCTTGGTCTAATCTGCATCTGTGGATGTCATACACACAGCTGGTGTTCAGTCTGATAATCTCATCAATATATGCAGAAACCTGTTCGTCAATGTGTAATCGCTAAGAAAGCGTCAGGTCTCCTGCTGTCATCTGCCTTTTTTGGGTGATTATACCGGTCAATAACCTCACGCTAACACACTCTACTGTCAGCAGGACATTTCACAACCACAGCTAATTCAACGTCAGCCCAGAAATCCTCCCGTTTTCCTGATGAATGCATGCTTTACTAGGCTGCATGTGTGTGTTTTACAACCTGTTAATTCAGTTTGTTCAAGTATTGCACTTATATTAAGTCCTTCTTTATATGTCAGCAGCTTTTACACGTTTGCTCAATGCTTTAGACAGCATAAATAGACAATTTACTTGATTTAATATAACTTTAGTCAGTCTATAGTACTCTGAATGTCTTTATCTGATTAGTAGAGCTCAGAACTTGACAATGATTGATCATTTTCACCATCAATAATCACATCGATATGTCAGTTTGGGTTTTGGTTACACTCTACTCTTCAACATGGCCGACTGATGATGAAAAGCTTCTATTGTGATGCAGAAAACTGCAGATGATGGGATGAAATCTAAATGTCGCTCCGGATGTTTCTCTGAAGCTTTCAGCCCAGAAATCATCCGGTTTTTCTCTGATGAATGCATGTGTGTGTGTTTCACTATGGAGAAAGCTTTCTCTGCGTGTCCAGTTCCTCCCACACGGACTATAATCGGCGTAAGAGACGTCTGTCCCTGTGAGAGACCAACACAAACAACTGCATTTACCTGTTATTACTCCCAGCCCATACAATGAACACACACACACACACTCCGGCAGCGGGACAGGTGCACGGCAGACAGCAGGACGGGTCAAACACACACTGAGGGAAAACATCCGTCATTTTCACCGCGGGGTCTCTGTGTAATTGAGTCTCTGAAAGTGTCTGTGGCGCAGGAATCAAGTAAAGTGGAGGAGAAAAGAGCTGAAAACCACACTCTTAAAAGCAGAGCGCACATCTCACAGCACTAGATATTCCTCATCCTTCAGTTTGTCTTCAATGTCTTCAATACGTTTTTGTCTCGTCTCGAGTCTACAAATCTCAAAACCAGCATGAAAACATACTACATGTGACACTTGGGTTTATTTACCTGATTAATATATTATCTGTGTATTATCAATACTTATAAAGTACATCTAAAAATCCAAAAACCAACATGAAAACATCGTTAGGACAGTATGGACAATTAAAAACAATCGCAAAAATCGCAAAATCGCGAGTTTTTGTTTACGGGAGCACGCACCGTTTGAGCCCGCGCTGTTCTCGCGTGAAAAGCCACCGGAGGCCGCTGTGAAGCGACCGTTCGTTTAGCTGACTGGCTGTATAATTGAACGATCGATCGGCCGACCCAGCCACCCTCCTCCTCCTCCTTCCCTAAACCCATGCGAGGATTTGCAAAAGGCGTCCAGAAAAAAAAAGCAAAATCCCTTGTCCGATTTTGACCGCATTTTCAGATCTCGCCTCGTCGCGAACTCGTTCGCTTTTATTTTTTTGGATTGTGTTTTTCATCTTACCTAATTTCTGGAATCGCTCTTCCCCAGACTCGATCCCGGTCGCCGCCTTGGCCGGCTCCTCCTCCTCCGGGCCTCTGCTCCGCCGACTTAACACTGCGAGCTAAGCGGACAAACTGGTTACGGCGGGAAAGCCCTCCACACGGAGGTGAGCCAGCGAGCGCGAAGAGGAGGAGCGGCGTCACATCGCCCCGTATTGTTCGCTCGATAAAAAACAAATGCGGCCATACATACCTCCGGCCATGTAAATCGCGGACTCCAGAAACGTCCGCGGGGCTACGTTTCCAGAATGAGCTTGGGTTGATTAAAAAAAGAAAGTAGTGATTTCCAAATGTACTTTGACTTGTATTTCATTGCAAACAGGGCCGGCGCGTCCATAGAGGCAACCTAGGCGGCCGCCTATGGGCACAGTATAGAGAAGGTGGCGTCTGCGACACCTCGCTCAACACCCACTTTCTCAGTTATATTTGCGCATAGGCGACAGAATAGAGAGGGCGGCGTCAGCGACACCTCCATCAGCACCCGCGTGTTCTCAATTATATCCACGCATAGGACGGCAGAATAGAGAGGGCGGCGCCCGCGACACCTCCATTAGCACCCGCGCGTCCTCAGTTATATCCGCGCATAGGCGACAGAAAAGAGAGGGCGGCGTCAGCAACACCTCCATCAGAACCCTCGTGTCCTCAGTTATATCCGAGCATAGGCGACAGAAAAGAGAGGGCGGCGTCAGCAACACCTCCATCAGAACCCTCGTGTCCTCAGTTATATCCGAGCATAGGGCAGCAGAATAGAGGTCCACGACACCCGCACGTCCTCAGATATATCCGCGCATAGGACGGCATAATAAAGAGGCGGCCTCAGCGACACCTCCCTCAGCACCCGCGCATCCTCACTTATATCCGCGCATAGGGCAGCAGAATAGAGAGGGTGGCACCCGCGAAACCTTCCTCAGCACCCGCACGTCCTCAGTTATATGCATTCATAGGACGGCAGAATAGAGAGGGGGCGCCCGCAAAACCTCCCTCAGCACCCGCGCTTCCTCAGTTATTTCCGCGCATAGGGCAGCAGAATAGAGGTCCACGACACCCGCACGTCCTCAGATATATCCGCGCATAGGACGGCATAATAAAGAGGCGGCCTCAGCGACACCTCCCTCAGCACCCGCGCATCCTCACTTATATCCGCGCATAGGGCAGCAGAATAGAGAGGGTGGCACCCGCGAAACCTTCCTCAGCACCCGCACGTCCTCAGTTATATGCATTCATAGGACGGCAGAATAGAGAGGGGGCGCCCGCAAAACCTCCCTCAGCACCCGCGCTTCCTCAGTTATTTCCGCGCATAGGGCGGCTGAATAGAGGTCCGCGACACCTCACTTCTTTTTCATAACTGGTCACTTTTGTTTTCACATTGGGGTTGAGGGCGGCGTGATCGTCCTCTGCCTAGAGCGGCAGTTCAGCTTGCTCCGGCCCTGATTGCAGACGATACAAAAGCACATTATTTATAGTGTTCCTCATGATTTTTATTGTTTGTTTTGAATTTTTCTAAATAATCGTATATTCCAACTTTGGTTCTTGCAACACATTTCAAAATAAGTTGGAGCAGTAAAGCATTTAGCACTCTGTAATGTTGCCGTTGTTTTTCAAAACACTTCAAGATGTTCAGGGGCTGAAGACAGCAAGTGCTGAAGAGTATCAGGTGTAATTTTGTCTCATTCTTCCTGCAAACAAGTCTTAAGGTGGGCAACAGCACGGAGTCTTTAATGTCACATTTAAGCTTTAAAATGCGCCACTCATTCTCTATTGGAGACAGGTCGGGACTGCAGGCAGGCCAGTCCAGTCCTTGTCTCCTCTTCCTCGGCAGCAGGACTCTGTAATGTGAGCAGAATGTGGTTCTGCATTGTCTTGTTGAACTCTGCATGGGCGTCCCTGGAGAAGAAGGCAGCATATTGAGCTCCAGAATCTCTCTGTACTCTCTGTTACCTTTGCCAAGGACACTAACACAACCCCAGATCATGACAGACCCTGGCTTTTGGACTTGTTGCTGGTGACAGTCTGGATTATCCTTTCCTTCTTTGGTCTGGAGCACACGGCGTCCATTTCTCCTAAAAACAGCTGAAACACTGCTTCATCTGAGCACAGGACACGTCTCCACTGTGTGATGCTCCATCCCAGATGCCTCCGAGCCTAGAGAAGTCAACAGCGTGTCTGGACACTGTTAACATAGGGCTTCCTCTTGGCACAGTGCAGTTTTCACTGGCATTTGTGGATGTAACTCTGTATTGTGGTGCTTGACAAATGTAGTCCTGAGCCCATGTGCTGATCTGGCTTATAGATGAATGAGGATTCTTGATGCAGCGCCCCCTGAGGGATCGGAGGTCACGGTTGTTCAGCTTAGGCTTGCACTCTTGTCCTTTACGCACTGAAACTCCTCCAGATTCCTTCCGTCTTTAATGATGTTCTGCACTGTTGAAGGTGAAATATCCACATGTCTTCCTCTCTTTCTCTGAGGAACATTGTGTTTAAATAGTTTTCTCTCGTATTTGTTGGTAAACTGGTGATCCTCGATCCATCTCTGCTCCTAAAGGACTAGAGCTTTACTGATGCTGCTTTTGTTCTAGATCATCATCACCTGTAGACATCACCTGTGTCACATCACATCATTATTGAGCAGATCACCTGATCACTGCCCTAGACTGCTCCTGTCACTGTTTCTGGAGTGTGCTGCAGCTCTGACTGACAGGAGAGGATGGGGGAATGAAATGAACCAGCTAAAACATCAAACATTGTGTGTTCATATTGTCTGCAATCAAATACAAGTCAAAGTCAATTCTAGAGTTGACACTCAGCTGATGATTGATGATAAAGCGTGTTTGGCATGCTGTCCTGGGAGAGAGCCCTGAGCTCATAAGATCCTTAAGCCTGGGGCTCCCTCCCGTTTGCAAGACGAGAGGGGAGTTTGAGCTCAGGTAGATCTGGAGAACTCCCCTGCTGTAGTAGCTAATGAACAGATAGTGATCGCTCTTCAGAGATAACTACTGACTGCAGCATGTCTATGGTACGGTGGCCGGGAAGTGCAAAACAACATTACAAAGTTTGAAACACTTTTACAAAGCTCGAGACAAATTTACATTTTGACAAACATGTTTACCTATCATCAGACACAATTACATAGGAAAAACAATTTTACCAAGGACGAAACAAATTTACATTTTAGAAAACAAATTAACATGACGCAAAACACTTTTACAAACCCCAAAACAAATTTACAATTACAGATTCCCTACAGAAAGGGAATGTACCACACCCCGGAAGTGACGTAGAATGTACCACACACCGGTAGTGACGCGGGGGAACGTTGTTGTTGTTGCTGGTGAGCGCGGTAAATTCGCACTGTGTGGAGTACATCCTATCCCTCTGCATTTATTAGGTTTTGGTGAACTGTCAATTGATCAAAAACCTGTTGTTAAACCTTGGGTTTCATTTCGACAGTGATCTGAAATTTAACAAACAAGTAAATGCAGTTGTAAATCAAGATTTTTCATTTACGACTTGTGGCAAAAGTGAAGTCATTTCTCTCTTTTAATGACCTTGAGAAGGTGATCCATGCTTTTATTCTGGGAAGACTTGACTATTGCAACTCTCTATGTGTGGGAATTAGTCAAAATGCCCTGAATAGATTGCAACTAGTACAAAATGCAGTTCTTTCCTCTCTGGGCCGGCTGCCTGTTAGGTCACGGATTGATTTTAAACTATTCATTTTTGTTTTTAAATCCTTAAATGATCTGGCACCACTTCACTTATCAGACATCCTACATGTGTATAATCCTGGTAGGTCACTGAGGTCTTCTGATCAGTTTATTCTTTCTGTACCAATGTCCCGGTGTAAGCAAAATGGGGATCAGGCTTTTGCTGTTATCAGAACGGGCTTCGACCCCACATCAGACACGCTCCAACTCTCTGTTTTCGAAAAGCGTCTGAAACTCCATCTGTGTTTTTTAGCATTTGAGACTTCTTAATGTTGAGGCGTTTGCCTTATGTTTTAATTGTTATGTATGTGATGTAGGTTTTATCTTATTTAGTATTTATTGTGTTCAGCACTTTGGGCAACGTTGTGTTGTAAAAAATGTGCTGTATAAACTAACTAACTAACTAACTAACTAACTAACTAACTAGTGTGGAAGATCAGAAGGTTTGTGTGTTTTCCCACAGTTAAATATCCACATGTTGGCCATGCGACTGCAGACGGAGAGACACCTGGACAAAATCAGCACTCTTTCTCTCTCTCTCTCTGTCTGTCTCTCTCTCTGTCTCTGTCTCTCAAATCAATTCAATTTAATTCAATTCAATAATTGCTTTAATGGCATTACAAATATATTGTCAAAGCATTTATAAAGTTTACATTTAATAAAGAACATGCACATACAGTTGAAGTCACGATTATTAGGCCCCTGTTTATTTTTTCCCCTAATTTCTGTTTAACGGAGAGCAGATTTCTCCAACACATTTCTAATCATAATAGTGTTAATAACTCATCTCTAATAACTGATTTATTTTATCTTTGTCATGATGACAGTAAATAATATTAGACTAGATATTCTTCAAGACACTTCTACACAGCTTAAAGTGACATTTCAAGGCTTCACTGGGGTAATTAGGGTAACTAGGCAGGTTAGGGTAATTAGGCAAGTTATTGTATAATGATGGTTTGTTCTGGAGACTATCAAAGAAAAATATAGCTTAAAAGGGCTAATAATATTGACCTAAAATGGCGTTTAAAAAATGTAAAACTTTTTCTATTTTAGCCGAAAAAAACAAGACTTTCTCTAGAAGAAAAAATATTATCAGACATACTGTGAACATTTCCTCAATCTGTTCAACATCATTTAGGAAATATTTTAAAAAGAAAACAAAATTCAAAAGAGGGGCGAATAATTCTGACTTTAACTTTATAACAAAAAAAACACAGTAAATAGTAGTAGTAGCAGTAAAAAATGTCTTTCACACACACATTCAGCATTCAAACACACATTCACACACTTTCTCTCTCTCTCTTTCCCCTCTCTGTGTCTTTCTCTCTTTTTTTTCTCTCTCCCACACACACACACACACACACACACACAGACACACTCTCATTATACATGCAGACGGGGATATTTGAGCTGTCATAAGTGTTTGCAGCAGACACACACACACACACACATCTGTACTGATAGACTCAGCGTTCGCACCTGCACATCTGGAGGATTCTGAGAATTATTCTGCAGATTAGCTGTGATGTGTGATAAAATGCCCCGGGTCAACATGTGGATGTAAATCTATATCTGTCTGCAGGCCTGTTTATTCTTAAACCCGTCCAGGAAAACCATCTCTCTGTCTGCACGCATTTGAAGACGACTGGAAATGATTTGCAGGTGATTTGCAAAAATGCATAGAAAATCTAAATTAGTTTTCCATTCATTTTACTTCAGCGTAGTCCCTTCATTCATCAAGGTAACCACAGTGGAATGAACCGCCAACTTATCCAGCATATGTTTTACATAGCGGATGCCCTTCCAGCCACAACCTAGTACTGGGAAACACCCATACACACACACACACACACACACACACACACACACACACACACACACACACACACGCACACACACGCACACTCATACACTACGGTCAATTTAGTTTATCAGTTCCCCTATAGCGCATGTGTTTGGACTGTGTGGGAAACCGGAGCACCTGGAGGAAACCCACGCCAGAAAAATTCAATTCGTAAATTCAAAAAACTACTCGTAAATAAACATCCAATTCGTAAATTCAACACATGATTCAAAAACAAACAAAAATTAGATTCGTAATTCAAAACCTGATTCAAAAGTACACAATTTGTATTTGTATTTCAATTTGTAAATTCAAAACACAATTCGTAAACTCAGAACACGATTCTAAATACACAAATCCAATTCATAAATTCAAAACACGATTCGTAAATTCAAAACACGATTCGTAAATTCTAAACACGATTCGTAAATACACAAATCCAATTCATAAATTTAAAACACGATTCATAAATTCAAAACACGATTCGTAAATTCTAAACACGATTCGTAAATACACAAATCCAATTCATAAATTTAAAACACGATTCATAAATTCAAAACACGATTCGTAAATTCAAAACACGATTCGTAAATTCTAAACACGATTCGTAAATACACAAATCCAATTCATAAATTTAAAACACGATTCATAAATTCAAAACACGATTCAAATATACACAAACCCAATTTGTAAATTCAAAACACAATTTGTACATTAAAAACATGATTCAAAAAACACAATTCGTAAATTCAAAACATGATTCATCAATACACAAATTTAATATGTAAATTCAAAATACGATTTGTAAATTCAAAACACGATTCGTAAATACACAAATTTAATTTGTAAATTCAAAACAGGTTTGTAACTTCAAAACATGATTTATAAACACACAAATTTAATTCATAAATTCAAAACACGATTCGTAAATACACAAATTTAATTCGGAAATTCAAAACACGATTCGTAAATTCAAAACATGATTTATAAACACACAAATTTAATTCGTAAATTCAAAACACAATTTGTAAATTCAAAACATGATTTATAAACACAAATTTAATTAGTAAATTCAAAACACGATTCGTAAATACACAAATTTAATTTGTAAATTCAAAACACGATTTGTAAATTCAAAACATGATTTATTAACACACAAATTTAATTCGTAAATTCAAAACACGATTTGTAAATTCAAAACATGATTTATTAACACACAAATTTAATTCGTAAATTCAAAACACGATTTGTAAATTCAAAACATGATTTATAAACACACAAATTTAATTCGTAAATTCAAAACACAATTTGTAAATTCAAAACATGATTTATAAACACAAATTTAATTAGTAAATTCAAAACACGATTCGTAAATACACAAATTTAATTTGTAAATTCAAAACACGATTCGTAAATTCAAAACATGATTTATTAACACACAAATTTAATTCGTAAATTCAAAACACGATTTGTAAATTCAAAACATGATTTATAAACACACAAATTTAATTCGTAAATTCAAAACACAATTTGTAAATTCAAAACATGATTTATAAACACAAATTTAATTAGTAAATTCAAAACACGATTCGTAAATACACAAATTTAATTTGTAAATTCAAAACACGATTCGTAAATTCAAAACATGATTTATAAACACACAAATTTAATTCGTAAATTCAAAACACGATTTGTAAATTCAAAACATGATTTATTAACACACAAATTTAATTCGTAAATTCAAAACACGATTTGTAAATTCAAAACATGATTTATAAACACACAAATTTAATTCTTAAATTCAAAACACGATTTGTAAATTCAAAACTTGATTTATAAACACAAATTTAATTAGTAAATTCAAAACACGATTCGTAAATACACAAATTTAATTTGTAAATTCAAAACACGATTCGTAAATTCAAAACATGATTTATAAACACACAAATTTAATTCTTAAATTCAAAACACGATTCGTAAATTCAAAACATGATTCGTAAATACACTAATCCAGTTCGTTAATTGAAAACGCGATTCGTAAATTCAAAACACAATTCAAAAATACACAAATTAGAGTCATAATTCACAACAAGATTCAAAAATACACAAATCCAATTCACTTGGGGAAAATATTTATGATTTTTACTATATTCACATATTGTGTGTTGTATTTACGAATTTTGCTTAGAATATACAAATTGGATTTTGTAAATGTGAATTGTGTATGAAGTTTATTTCATAAATGTATTACTCTTGAGACTAATCTAACTCCATACCAGACAGCCCTTAACAAAGCCCTTCTCCAGGTCCACCAAACACATGTGGACTGGTTGGGCATACTCCCACGAACCCTCCACGGCCTGGATGAAACCCGCATTGTTCCTCCTGACCCATCTAGCAGCAGTATTGGGCCTAGGGAACACCATGATATTGAGTCCAAACCATGACTGATCCACCCCCATGCTTCACTTTGGGCGTCAGCAGTCAGGGTGGGATGCTTCTTTGGGGCTTTTCCACACCATAACTCTACTGGGTGTGGGAAGGTGACTTCTCCTCTGGTCTCCAGCACCGCTGTTGAATCCACTGAGATGTGTTTGAGAGTGTGATAGTCAGGTGTGTGTCCTCCTCAAGCTTCTTTTGTGTGTAATACTAGTGTCCTTTACATCTCCTTCTGTTGTGTTCTGCTGTGAATTCTGACTGTTGTAGCTGTTGAATACCTCTAATCATTCAGCGGAGTGATATAGATCTATAATGCACTCTAAACCTGCTGGAACTACTTTAGCTGTGCCTTTACCTGACAATAACCAAACACCTGAGAGTGACCATCAACCAATCAGAATCCAGCATTCAGCAGAGCTGCATTATAAAGCAGTGTAGTCAGCTGTTCTTCCGATAAATGGTGTTCAGACTGTGACCTACACCTGATACTCTGTCTGTCATTCACACCACTGAACCAATCTGCATAAGCAGCTCCAAAATCGATGGCAATTTAAATGTCTTTAACTTGTGGCCCGGCCAGAACCGCAGATGTTGCCAGATGTTCTCAGATGCTTCCACATGTGCTGAAAGAGTTCACTCAGAGTCAGTAGCTGTGTTTCAGCGGAATGAACCGTCAACTTATCCAGCTTTTGTTTTACACAGTGGATGCCTTTTCAGCAATGACCCAGCACTGGGAAACACCCATACACACTTATTCACACACACACACTCATAAACTAAAGCCAATTTAGTTCATCAATTCCCCTATAGCGCATGTATTTGGACTGTGGGGGCACCCGGAGGAAATCCACAGCAACACAGGGAGAACATGCAAACTCCACACAGAAACGCCTACCCAGTAAACTATAAACTCACCGGCTATTTTATTAGGTACACCTCACTAGTACCGGGTTGGACCCCTTTTACCTTCAGATCTGCCTTAATCTTTGGTGTTGTAGATTCAACAAGCTGCTGGAAATATTCCTCAGAGATTTTGCTCCATGTTGTCATGATAGCATCACACAGTTGCTGCAGATTTGTCGGCTGCACATCCATGATGCCAATCTCCCGTTCCACCACATCTGCATCTGAATGTGTCAGCAGAAATGGAGACTCATCAGAGCAGCAACGTTTCTCCAATCTTCTATTGTCCAGTTTTGGTGAGTCTGTGTGAATTGTAGCCTCAGTTTCCTGTTCTTAGCTGACAGGAGCGGCACCCGGTGTGCTCTTCTGCTGCTGTAGCCCATCCGCCTCAAGGTTGGACGTGTTGTGTGTTCAGAGATGCTCTTCTGCAGATCTCGGTTGTAACGAGTGCTTATTTGAGTTACTGTCGCCTTTCTGTCAGCTGGAACCAGTCTGGCCATTCTCCTCTGACCTCTGGCCTCATCAACAAGGCATTTGCGCCCACAGAACTGCCGCTCACTGGATATTTCCTCTTTGTCGGAGCATTCTCTGTAAACCCTAGAGATGGTTGTGCGTGAAAATCCCAGTAGATCAGCAGTTTCTGAAATACTCAGAGCAGCCCGTCTGGCAGCAACAACCATGCCACGTTCAAAGTCTCTTAAATCCCCTTTCTTCCCCATTCTGATGCTCGCTCTGAACTGCAGCAGATCCTCTTGATCATGTCTACATGCATTGAGTTGCTGCCATGTGATTGGCTGATTAGAAATTTGCATTAAGGAGCAGTCGGACAGGTGTACCTAATAAAGTGGCTGGTGAGTGAATGATGGAATAGTTGGAGGTTCATTCCGCTGTGGCGACCCCTGATAAATAAGGGACTACGCCGAAGGAAAATGAATGAATCAATGAATGACCGTCTTACAAATAATTAGGCTGTTAATTCTGAGTTTACCTCAATAGGCTAAATTGTAATGTTTTCACGGGTTTCACTCAAAATTCTGATGTTGTTCTTGCATTTCTGAGTTTAAATCTGGCTAATCGAAATATCTTTCCCCTTAAATTCTGAATTTTAATATATAATATCTCAAATATTGTATTTTCCTTCTCAGATTAATGAGTTGAGCGCTGGAAATGCGCTATATTAAATACACAAATTATATCCAGCAATCATAGGTTTCTCTGTTTTTATTCTGTAGCTGAAATAAGCTTTAATAGTTTAGAAATAAACATTTTGCCCCACGCAGTGATCACTGAAAGTGCTTTACATAACCGATAATTAGTCATTAATGTAAAAACACTCCAAAAGAAGTGAATCAAATACACATGTACATTAAATAAACACATCTTAACCGTACACATCAGATCAGTTTAAGCTCTTTAATTAATAAATATGAATCTCATGAACTCTTGATTCAGTACAGCATCTGCTGAGGAACCACGTGTGTGAACTCTCGCGGAGTCTCGCGCCTCTCTGAAGTCTCGCGTTGCTCCGCGGCCTGTTTCCTGTTCCGGGGTCGGTCGTGTGCGCTGTGTGTGTGTTTATGTGGCCGTGTGTGTCAGTGTGTGTAAGTGTGTGTGATGATGATGATGGCGGAGCTGGTGCAGGGACAGGCCTCGGTGGCTCAACCCGGGATGAAGGCGGACGGATTCACGGACCCGTTTCACCGCGCGCGACAGGTACGCGCTCCCGCGAATGTGTGTGTGTGTAGGAGTGCGTGTATGAGTGTGTGTGTGTGTTTAATGAGTGCGCGTTTGGACTGAGTGTGTGTAGCCTGTTAGCTGCTACTGCTGCAGGAGCTTTAAAACTCCAGCACACACACTCACACACACACACACTCGCACAGATTAAGGCCACAACACAACAATCGTCAAACACGATGTTCACACGCACACACACACACGCCTGACAGCAACTTTACTCGCACAAAAAACTACAAAACACTAGCAGCACACTGAGACTACTTGTTGCTGACACACACACACTCTCACACACTCAAAACTTCTTTCGACTCACACTGACTGAACACACACACACACACACTCCACGCGTCGCGCAACAGTCGCGAAGTTTGCGTAGTGTGAAGTTTGTTCATGTACTGCACACACACACACATGATCATGTGCTCGCAGCGGTTTCTGGACTGAGGAAAGATCTTCAGCTGTCAGAGAGCGTGTGTGTGTGTGGCCTTATCACTTCCATACTCATTTAACAGTGCATGTGTGTGTGTGACATGAGCATTTCTTAGTGTTATAATCTGATTTTACCCTTGCATATATAATTTCATGACTTAAATCAGCTTTATAATCGTCAAACATGCTAATTTCTATATTTTAAACAGTGTGGCATGTTGTACATGTGCTCAGATTAGCACTTTTTATGCTTAAAACTCTTTAATAGTACTAGTATTACATGTATATCTACTAATAGCATTTTTAGTAGCTGTAATCTTACAATCATCCAAAATTGTACGTGTAATCCTATATCTAGTCATAAAATTAAGATTATAATGAATGAAAATGCTCGTTTTGATGTTTCTTACAGTGTATTATGCTGTATATATGCTCAGATGAGCTCTATATATGCTCAAAATTCTTAGTTTGTCCTTTAAAATGAGTATTATTGCATATACACCTACTTTATGTTCGTCTTTCAGTAATTGTAATATTATTTTTGTCTCAGATTCTACATGCAATACCATATCTAGTCAAAATTAAGGATATAGTTAATTAAAATGCTGATTTTGACATCGCAGTACAGTAAAACATGTTGTACATGTGCTCAGATTAGCAGTTTTATGCTTAAAACTCTTTAAAAGTACCAGTATTACATGTATATCTACTAATTATAGCATTTTTAGTAGTTGTAATCTTACAATCATCCAAAATTGTACGTGTAATCCTATATCTAGTCCTAAAATTAAGATTATAATGAATGAAAATGCTCGTTTTGATGTTTCTTACCGTGTATTATGCTGTATATATGCTCAGATGAGCTCTATATATGCTCAAAATTCTTAGTTTGTCCATTAAAATGAGTATTATTGCATATACACATACTTTATATTTGTCTTTCAGTAATTGTAATAATATTTTTATCTCCACATGCAATACCATATCTAGTCAAAATTAAGGATATAGTTAATTAAAATGCTGATTTTGACATCGCAGTACAGTAAAACATGTTGTCCATGTGCTCAGATTAGCACTTTTATGCTTAAAAATCTTTGAAAGTACCAGTATTACATGTATATCTACTAATAACAGCATTTTAGTAGCTGTAATCTTACAATCAAGCATAATTGTACGTGTAATCCTATATCTAGTCATAAAATTAAGATTATAATGAATGAAAATGCTCGTTTTGAGGTTTCTTACAGTGTATTATGCTGTATATATGCTCAGATGAGCTCTATATATGCTCAAAATCTTAGTTTGTCCATTAAAATGAATATTATTGCATATACACCTACTTTGTTCGTCATTCAGTAATTGTAATCATATTTTTATCTCCACATGCAATACCATATCTAGTCAAAATTAAGGATATAGTTAATTAAAATGCTGATTTTGACATCGCAGTACAGTAAAACATGTTGTCCATGTGCTCAGATTAGCACTTTTATGCTTAAAAATCTTAGTTTGTTCATTAAATTTACCAGTGTTGCATGTAGATCTACTTATAATAGTATTTTTAGTAGCTGTAATCCTACTATCATCAGAAGTTCTATGTGGAGAACTACATGTACGCAAGATCAAGGTTATAATTAATTAATGTTCATTTTGGAGGTTCATACAGTAGAGCATGTTGTACATGTGCACAGATCAGCTCTTTTTATGCTCAAGTCTTAGTTTGTCCATATTATTTCATATGTACCTACTTTATAGTCACTTTTCAGTAATTGTAATCTTATTTTTATCATAAATTCTACATGCAATACTAAATCTAGTCAAAATAAATGTTTTAATTAATGCTGATTTTCACATTGCAGTAGAACATGTACATGTGCTCAGATTAGCACTTTTTATGCTTAAAATCTTTAAAAGTACCAGTATTACATGTATATTTACTAATTATAGCATTTTTAGTAGCTGTAATCTTACAATCATCAATACTATACATTACAATACTATATCTAGTCATAAAATTAAGGTATTAATGAAGGAAAATGCTCATTCTGACATTGCAGTGCAGTAGAGCATGTTGAATATGAGCTCAGATGAGCACTTTTTATGCTCGAAGGTCTAATGCTGCGTTCACACCAGACGCGGAACGTGCGGATAAATTGCGCTATTCGCGCGTAAATAGCCGTGTGAACATATGAGGTTACTCGCTTCATTCGCGCGTCAAACCCCGCTTCATTCGCGTGTAGGGTTGTAACAATATACCGGTATGACAGTTTACCACGATTTGAACGTGCACGATTATCATACCATGAACAATTGCATATCAACGGTTTTAACCCTTAAAGACCGAGACAGCCGCCCGCGGCTAAAAATAAGTATTGCTCTTAAAAGTTTAATAACTTTTTTTTTTTGCATTGCAGACAACCATATCCAAATCCATATCCATAGACAACCATATCCATGCTGGCACATAAAACCTAAGGATGTTCCATATTGAATCTAGTTTCGTTATGTAACTATTTATAGTATAGTAAATATTTATATCTATTTTTTTACTGAGGATTTGCACCATGTTTATTTGGACTTTATTTGGACTTTGACACATTATTTATTATTTTCTTATTTTTTATTTGTTCATTGTAAGTGGTGTTGTTTATAGTAACTAAAAATATAATATTTGGAAAAAGTCAAATTTGCTTCACTGTTCTATTATTTTGTAACATTTGTAACATACCGTATACCGCGAAACCGTCAAACCGTGGTATTGTTTTAGACGATTATCATATCGTAAAAAATTCATACCGTTACAACCCTATTCGCGTGTCAGTTTCACTTCAGAACAGACGTGGATTCGCGTGATGGGCAGGGCTTCTGTCTGCCCGGTGACTCTAGCTTCGTAGCTAAATGGCTAACATGGATTTTATTGATAAAATTTCTGTTTATGTGCTTTATGAAGACTAGAAAAGCGTCAATACGTATAGGGTTGTGTCTGAGTCCACTACATCATTTCAGAGGTGCAGCAGCTCTGTGAGCTCAAACTCCTCCAGAAACTGAACCTGGCTGACAGAGGCTTTCAGCGGTGCTTCTGACTGAGCCCAGCCCAGTATGATGAACTTCTTGTCGGTGTCTGCTGGGGGATTTCCTTTGGGACACCCACAACAGGCGATACATCACAATCACGCCCCCACAAGAGCAAGCTCCTGATTGGTTAACGCGGCGCGAATATCCGCTGAAGTTCAGATTTTTGAATTCGAGCGATTTGCGTGAAACGCGCGTTAAGCGCTGCAAATGCGCAAAACGATCAATCGATTCGCACCGCGCCATTCACGCGTATCGCACCACAGGATGTCTATTCGCGCGTTTGCATTAACTTAACATGTAAATCACTTGCGCTTGACGCGTCTGGTGTGAACGCAGCATTAGTTTGCCTATTTAAAATGATTATTACTGCATATACACCAACTTTATTAGATTTTTAGTAATTGTAATCTTATCTTAAATTCTACATGTAATACTACATCTAGTCAAAGTTAAGGATGTAATTAATTAAATGCTAATTTCTGACAAGATCTTAATTTGCGCCGGTGCCAATAGCCTAGGTATCCAACCCTATTCAGTGGTAGACGTAAATAACTCAAAAACCTCTACCCTAAAAAGATCTAAAGTGTGTTTCCTACAAAAAGACAAAGCTGGTTATGTTTCACAGCTGTCTTTTTTCTTTTTTATCGCTCGATATTACAACCACTGCTCCCCTTAAGCCCTCGCAATATGCGTTTAGCCTGTCAGAAAAGTGCTTTGCTCCGCTCATCGCAAGCTCTCCCGGCTAAACGCATATTGCAAGGGCTTAAGTGTGTCTGTGTGTGTCTGTAGCTATGTTTCCATCCAAAAATGCCAATAAACTTTATGCGCAAAACTGGATTATTGCATAAAAGTTGTGCGAATGAAGCAGCGTTTCCATCCAACGAGTCAAAACGATCAAAGTCGTCACTTCCTGATTAACTGGCGCCAAATATCAACAGTAAAAACTGCATTTGCTGCAGTAGGAGAAGCTGCATCAATCTTTTCTAAATGAATGCGCCTCAGAAGACAATCCTGACGAGCAGTGAGCGCGCAGTGGCGGACGCGCAGTGTCAGACGCAGAGCACAGGCGCTCTTGATTCTGGAGGTCATTAATAATATAATAACATTAATACTGAAACGGTAAGGCGTTTTATAATGACGAAAACAACAGTTCAGATGTTTTATAATGTGCTCAGCCTGACGTTTTATCCATTTACACACATTTTAAGCATCACATGATCTCTTTCAACAAAGTCACATGATCTTTTTTTAGTGCACATGCTGGAGTTTGTGCGGTAAAAGTGTTTCCATCACAGTTTATGCGCATCTTTCCTTATCAAATAAAAAGTTTATCCTACCAAGTTAGGCACATACGTTTTTTATGCGCATTTTCAAAATATATGCGCATCATGGCGTTTCCATCAACTGTTTTTTTTTATGCACATTTGCAAAATCAATGCACCGTGATGCACCGAGATATCGAATTGAACCGAATCGATGGCATTATAATCGTAACTGAACCGTGAGACCAGTATAGGTTTACACCTCTAATATATATATATTAGAGGTATATATATATATATATATATATATATATATTAGAGGTGTATATATATATATATATATATATATATATATGTATATATACCTCTAATATATATATATATATATATATATATATATATATATATATATATATATATACCTCTAATATATATATATATATATATATATATATATATATATATATATATATATATATATATATATATATATATATATATATATATATATATATATAAATATACATATATATATATATATATATATATATATATAAATGCAATTTAATACTCATTATTATAATTTTAATATTGCACATTGTGTTACAACTCTTATATGTGAATAAATGGGCACTTTGAATACTCATAATCCTAATAATTTAGTGTTGTTACTGTTGTATGTTATAAATATTGCCATTTGAATACTCATAATCCTATTTTTTCTATTCCATGCAGTGTTGCAGTTATTGTACGTAAAAAAAAGACTTTTAATTCTCAAAATCCTAATTTTACTGTTGCATATAGTATTTTATTTATTATATGTGAAAAAATAAGCATTTTTATTACTCATAATCTTTTTTTTTTTTTTGCAG
>NC_133180.1:1435000-1450000 GCF_049306965.1 Danio rerio | reverse complement strand
GGTGTCAATGCTCAGAAAATAAACTTTTTGAAATCCAGCCAGAAATAGGAAGAAAATCTAATTGATTATTCACCTCAAGACACGATGATTTATTGAAGATGCCGCATTGGACACACAAGACTCACACATTAACATTTACTTAAAGGAGAACCACCACAGGGTTCAACGCTAAGGATTTATTCTACTCTGCCGATTGGGCCAGTGGTTGAGGTTTTTACTTGCCCTGTCAAAATTTTCACTGGCCCCCCCTAAAAAAAAAAAAAAAAGTTAATAGCTAGTTCTTAGCCACATATTTTAAATAATATGGCAAAATAATGTCTATGAATCTAGAATTTAAACATTTAAAAAAAGTTTAATAAATGTATAATGAACAAAATTAGTTTGATTTTATGCAAACAAAAGAGCAGTATGAAAAATTTGCTGGTATTTTAGTGCAATTCTAAATTATTTTTATAAAAATGGCTTGCCAAACTGACAAATCTTTTTTTTTTTTCTTTTTTTTTTCCTTTTTTTTCCCAGTTTCTTAATTTAGTACCCATTTAATTGTTTGCTTCCAAGACTTTAGAAACTGACGTTTTCTTTTAGCCTCATAGTTAGATGTTGCCATCTTGTCGCTGTAATTGTTGTTACCATGTTACGAAAAAAATTGCATGCTCACCGTTACTGGCCGATAGGGGCCAGTAACAATCCTGTCTACTGTCCCGAGTGTCTTTCACGCTGGCCCCGGGCCACCGGGCAGTCCTTATTGTTGAGCCCTGCACCACCAAAATGTCTATATTGCAACAGAAACCAAACTGTTAAGCATATACTTGTGTGATGCCCTATTTTAAATGTTATCAGACAACAATTTTTATCTGTAGAGACTTTAAATAAAATATTTTAAATGTGAATCCATCTAAAATTTTTCGATTTGTATCAAAAGTAAACCTTAAAAACTGTTTCAGATTTTTATCTTATGTATTAATTAGTATTTGTTTTTTATCTTGTGTATTATTTATTGCTGTTGGTGACGTTTAATTGTTAGAATATTTTTTTATAACTATAGAAAAGTGGTATTTATAAAATGAGATCTGTTTTTTTTTTTTTTTTTTTTTTGCTATGACATAGCCAAAGAAGCTGAAATGTCAATAAACTCAATTCTCTCTCTCTGTTACCTGCAAGCTCCGTCACTCGGGCTTTACAGTGAATGCTGTAGTCATTTGCATTGCTTTAACTTGCCGGAGGTCTTTTATCCACTCTTTGAAAAGTGTAAACTGATCAGATGTGCCGTGATTTGTAACTTTAGGTGTAGGGATGGGTATCATTAAGGTTTTAACGTTATTACTACTTTTATCGATACCACTTATCGGTTCGGTACTTTAACGGTTCTCTTATCTGTACTTTTTATAGTGCTTTTTTAAAATGAAAGCAACACTTTATTTTGTTATTACATTTATAATTAAAAAAATTGGGCGAAGCAGTGGTGCAGTAGCTTCACAGCAAGAAGGTTGCTGGTTCGAGCCTCGGCTCGGTTGGTGTTTCTGTCCGGAGTTTGCATGTTCTCCCTGCCTTCGCGTGGGTTTCCTCTGGGTCCTCCGGTTTCCCCCACAGTCCAAACACATGCGGTACAGGTGAACTGGGTAAGCTAAATTGTCCATAGTGTTTGAGTGTGTGTGTGTGTGTGTGTGTGTGTGTGTGTGTGTGTGTGAATGTGTGAGTGGATGTTTCCCATAGGTTGTGGCTGGAAGGGCATCCGCTTCATAAAAACTTGCTGGATAAGTTGGCGGTTCATTCCGCTGTGGCGACCCCGGATTAATAAAGGGACTAAGGCGACAAAAAAATGAATGAATGAATAAAAAAAACTGATGTAAAACAATTAATTAACATTTTCCTGTAAAAGAAAATACAATAGTTTGAAGGACAGTAACATGTTTGCCTTTTCTGGCAGTAGTCGGGATCTTTCTTGGTTTCTTGTGCTCCTGCAGTTGAAAATAGCCTCTGAGTTGCAAAATGCAGTTAAATAATCGGATAAGGTTCATGATTTTTCTTTAACACATTCACATTAATGAGTTAACAGTGTTTTGGGAGTTAACAATGTAAAAATAAGTTGCTTTAATTTATTAATAAGCATAGTTTAATATAAGGCTATTCATAAGCTATATTTGTAGATACAGCTGATTTATTTCTTTAATGTTTAAGATTTATTTAGAGTGCTGTCACCTCACAGCAAGAAGGTCGCTGGTTCGAACCTCGTCTCAGTTGGTGTTTCTGTGTGGAGTTTGCATGTTCTCCCTGCCTTCACGTGGGTTTCCTCCGGGTACTCCGGTTTCCCCCACAGTCCAAACACATGCTGTACAGGTGAATTGGGTAAGCTAAATTGTCCGTAGTGTTTGAGTGTGTGAGTGGATGTTTCCCATAGGTTGTGGCTGGAAAGGCATCCGCTGCATAAAAACTTGCTGGATAAGTTGGCGGTTCATTCCGCTGTGGCCACACCGGATTAATAAAGGGACTAAGCTGACAAGAAAATGAATGAATGAAAGATTTATTTAGGCTACTACAGAAAAACATACTGTTTCTCTGTTTTGTAACCGAATGTTTGTTTATTAAACTAACATTATACTAATTTAGAGAGACATTGGGCCCTATCATACATCCGGTGCAAGGCGTGACGCAATAGTTGTTTGCAAGTTTCAGCTTATCGCAAGAGTCGTTTTGATGTTTTGCAGCACACTGTTTAAATATCACATGCATTTGCGCTGATATGTGCGCCCATAGGTGTTCTGCTCTAAAAAAGTAGGTGTGTTAAGACGCATTGTTGACGCATTGCTATTTTTAAGATTTAAAATAGTCTGCTCAATGGACCAGCTAAGAGATGGTCTAAAGTCCAGCGCAAAGCCCGTTAGTTGTGCGCCTCGCTTCAACATTTCTTAATACACACAGGGTGTACAGCAACACACAAATATCTTTACAAATGGAAAACAATTAAAGGAATAAAATATTACAAAAATGATTATTTTCTACATAAATATAAACACCACTGCCTCCATACTTTCATCTCAGGGGGCTTTTTCAGTTTATTCATGACAATTTGCTTTTGTTTAATGTTATTTTATGTAGTATTATTTATTATATGCTGATTTTTATATTTGTTTTATTAAAAACAAGCTTAGATTTGTCCACCTGTCAGGTTTTGGACCACATGGAGCACAGCACGTGTGTTTGGATATAACTCAGGTTTTTGAGCACACTTCATTATTATTGTTCATTTATTCATTTGCTGGAAATTAGAACTGAATTTAGAAACAGTTTTGAAGCAAATCATTGTTCTTAACAAACTAAATTAATTATTTGTAGGCTAATGGATGTCTGTGCGTACAACACGTTTCCTTATCCACGGTAGAGAGTTAAAGTTGATAATGAGGAGGCTCATCTCATTCTGGCGCCGCAGATGATCTGTTCAACTGTTTTCTCGCTAGTGAAATTTCCACTGCATATGCGACCAAAACGGTCACAATTTCAAGCCCTGCATAAAAGGTAACTGTAATCTGATTAGAAGTAGTTTACTCCAATTACAAGTACCAGATTTTTGTAATCTGATTACGTAATCCAGATTACATGTAATCCAATACTACCCAGCTCTGCACAGCACGTACAGGCACGACTGAAAGGGAATTACTGGGTTGTACAGAGTGTGTGTGGTGATGTTAATGCAGTGTGGAGTGTGTTGTCTCTGAACGGCTGCTTGTTGCATGACTTCAGTGGAAAATCTCCAGAGTGTCGGAGCTTTAAGGAGGCGCCGGATGGATCAATAATACTCGCAGAGCTGTTACTGTACGCCTCAGACTGTGTCTCTTCTGCTTTCAACACTAATGAGAGTCACAATCCTGAAGAGTTTTAAGAGAGCTTAATATATAATATATGCCTGTTGTATCGATTACATTTTTGCTATAACAGTATATGCAATATTCGGTGATGCATTAAGTTTATTTTGTTTGTCCTGCATCCGTGGGTTGCATGCATGCGTTGTTTATTCAAATCCGACCAATCAGATGGGAATGTGATATCTTTAGCCCCGCCTTCTTAGTAGATGCTATTGGACAGAGCGCCTCAACGGTGAACATAGAAGCGAAATAAACTAATGGCGAAACAATCCACCTGAAAAATAGTGTAGTAATTTATAGTTAATACTTAATACTTCAGTGTCTTAGAAGCGTTCCATAGTAAACTTCTTAATCTGTGTATTTGTTCAAAATTGTATTGAATTGCATGTAGTATATCAGTGCAAATGAGCACTTTCATACATTTTATAATAATTTTGCCATTGCACATTGAATTCCATGTAGTCTATCTGCTCAGATGTGCACTTTGATTAATTTAAATAATCAATTTGCCAATATGTATTAAATTGCATGTACTATCTGCTCAAATGAGCACTTTTATTACATTGAATAGTCATTTTATCTTTACATATGTTGCATTAGTGCAATAAGCACTGAACTGAATTGCGTATACTACATCTAACTGTATATTCATGTATTATTTCTGCTCAAAAAAGCACTTTGATTATTTTTTCTAATCATTTTACCATTACATATTAAATTGCATGCAGTATATTAATGCAAATAAGCACTTATTACATTTAATAATCCTTTTTAGATTTACATATTGAATTGCATGTAGTATATCTGCTCATACATGCACTTTTATTAATTTTAATAATCAATTTGCCAATATTTATTAAATTACATGTACTATATCTTCTCTAATAAGCACTTTTATTACAATAAATATTTATTTTACCTTTACATATTAAATTGCCTGTAGTATAAAAAAGCTTTTATTATAAAAAAGCTCTTTTATTATTTTTTATAGTCATTTTACCTTTACATATTAAATTGCATGTAGTATATCTAACTATATGTCCTGTTGTTAAATTGCATGTACTATATCTTCTCTAATAAGCACTTTTATTACAATAAATATTCATTTTACCTTCACATATTAAATTGCATGTAGTATACTACTACAAATAAGCACTGAATTGAATTGCGTATATTAAATCTCACCATATATTCATGCACTGTGCTCAGAAAAGCTATTTTATTATTTTTTATAGTCATTTTACCTATTGAATTTCATGTAGTATATCTGCTGAAATATGCACTTATTTAATCAAATAATCAATTTACTATTACTTATAAAGTTCAATGCAGCCTATTAGTCAAGCACTGAATTGAATTGCATGTACTGTATCTGCTCAAAGGGACTTATTTTTCTTTTCATTTTACTATTACATATTGCATGTAGTATATCAGTGCAGGTAAGCACTTTTATTACACTTAATAATTATTTTAATATTGGATATTGAATTGCATGTACTATATCTGCTCAAATATGCAGTTTTATTCATTCAATTAATCAATTTACCATTACACATGAAATTGCATGTACTATCTTCTCAAATAAGCGCTTTATTTACATTTAATAATCAATTTACCATTACGTATTAAATTGCATATAGTATTTCAGTGCAAATAAGCACTGAATTGAATTACATATAGGATATCTGACTATACATGTCCAGATGTTGAATTGCATGATTTATCTGCTCAAAAAAAGAGCACTTTTATTATTTTTTTGTAGTCATTTTACCATTACATAATAAATTGCTTGTAGTATATATTCTCAAACATGCACTTTTATTGCTTTAAATAATCAATGTACCATTACATATTAAATTGCATGTAGTATACGGGTCCAAATAAGCACTGAATTGAATTGCATGTACTAAATCTGCTCAAAAAAGCACTTTTTGTAGTCATTTTACCATGACACATTTAATTGTGTGTAGTATTTCAGTGCAAATGAGTTTTCTCTTAATTTTATAAGCTTTAGTAAGTATTGAAAGTATCTTGCAAACTTTAGACTCCATGGCCTCCATTTCATAGCTTGTTTTTCGTTGTTTGAGAAGCACATGGCCTTGTACACACACATGCGCACACACACACACACACACAGTGGACAGCTGTGACCGGTTGTAGGTTTCACTACAGTTTTAAGCTGCTGGACGCTCTGTGTGCGCATTGAGTTTATCAACTGCTGAGGAAAAGCATAGAGCTGGGCTCAAGTCCAGCATCACAGGCCCGTTTTACAGCCTGTGTGTAAAACACTGTCTACTCCCTATCGTTTTGACACAGTTTGCATGGTTCTGGGGTTAAAGAAATGCTTGTTTGTGTTCATGCGCGAATGATGAAATTGCATGCTTTTAAATCAGCATGTTTGGTTGTCCGCCGTACAGATGAGGTTACACCGGAAAGACTATCAGTTAATGAGCAGTTGATTCACAGGGGTTTATTTGTGATGGTGAATTGCATTATGGGATGTTGATCTCTGCTCTGTCCACTTCTGATGTTGAACATTTAAATCTGCAGTTTAATAAAGGGACTTTTGTTGACATTTTAGTCATTTAAAATAATATTATAATGTATAAGAGATATGAACGCATTAAAGCTTTCCTGTAAAATATGGTGGGTTATTGGGGATGTTGAGGGTTTCTTGGGTTATTAAAGGTGTTTTCTGTCTCTTGTTTAGCCTGATTCAGTGTAAGCTGCACAATTAATCATTAAAAGATCGGGATCTCAACACCCACGCAACATCAATTATAAATGATGCTGATTTGCAAATGTTTATCGATCCTAAGAGATTAAATCATTTAATGACACTCTGAAATAAAAGTTGTAGGCAGCGATTACAATAACAACTCGCCATCAGAAACACACCACTGAATAATTCTTCAGAAATGATCATCTAGCGATGAAACATGAAGATTTATGAGTGAATAACTGCATCATTTATTGGAGATGAGACTGGAAATAAACATGATAATGTTAATTTCTACATTCAGTGTTATCAGCTACTCTAGGAATTCTTCTCAGCACTGAATATTTCCGTTTATTGTTATTCAGCTGATTATGTCTTCATGCAGTGCTGTTTCTGTCATAAATGCAAAGCAAATGACATTAGTCTCCTCCCCTTTTCGGCTGATGTGAAAAATGGTTTGATCCATGGCTCGATGAAACCCGAACTGTGAGATTCGTGATCCGTTTCACCACTAGTCAACAGTCATCATTAAATCCCTGAGCATGTAAAAGTGAGCAGTCTTGTTTTCTGCGCTGCTAGGTGTTAGCATGAACACACGCCGGCCTGCTTGTTGCATCATGGGTAATTAATGGACTCCATTGACCTACATTGAGTTCAGTGTAAACAATCATTTGTGTGTGCGCGCATGTGTGTGTGGGCAACAAGTGTCCAGTTGTTGGTCTGCATTGCTGTTTACCTACTCGAGCGCTCGGCTGCAGTTTTTCCCTCGGGTCGCTCATTTATTCCACTCTCACATAGCTGACATTCCTTCCCAGCATTCCCCAGAAAGAGGCTTTAGCTGGAGGGAAGAGAGAGAGAGAGAGTGTGTGTGTGTCTTGTTCACTTCATACACTCAAAATGGCCTCTTGCTTTGAGTTTAGCAGTGTTGATGATATTGTGTGCACTGTTGAAATGCAGTCGGACACGTTTAAAGGGCACCTCTTATGCAGAAATGACTTTTGTAAGGGGTTTAAACACAGTAATGTGTGTCAGCAGTGTGTGAATATCTCCAGTAGACTCTGATGATGAAGCATGAATTATTGTGTTTGTTCTAATCAGACTTGATGAATGAAACACTGTGATTGACATTCTCTCTTTGTACGTGTCTTCAGAGGGGGAAAGCCCCGCCCACTAGTGCCCATCTCTCCCTCATTTGCATAAACAGCAGCCCTGAGTGAGAAGCAGTTGTCCATTAGAGTGCATTACAATGCTGATATGGCATTAAACATGAATAACTGCCATAAAAATAACCTAAGATGCTGATTTGGCATTTAAATAAATTAATTCATTCATTATTAATCAATAAAATTACGATGCAAATAGCAGAAGCCGGCATGGCATTAGGAAAATTTCTCAAATAAATAAATTTATTAAATTAAATTAAAATTGCCACGAAAATAGCCTAAGATTCTTATGTGGCATTAAAATAAATGAGTAAATAAAATAAAATACAATTGCCATTAAAAATAGTCTAAGATGCTGACATGGTATTTAAAAATAAAAATTAAATAAATAAATAAATAAATTTTTTTCCCTGAAAATAGTCTAAGATGCTGTCATGCCATCAAAATAATATATAAATAAAAATAAAAATATTTTTACTTGCCGTAAAAATAGCCGAGATGCTGATGTGGCATAAAGAAACTAATTTGCCAAACAAATAACCTGAGCTGCTCACATGGCATTTTAAACAAATGTATTAAGTAAATAAATAAAATAAAATTGCCATGAAAATAGCCTAAGATTCGTATGCGGCATTAAAATGAATAAGTAAATAATATAAAATACTATTGCCATTAAAAAATAGTCTGCTGACATGGCATTTAAAAATAAAAATTAATTAATACATTTAAAAAATAATTTTTTTTTCCATGAAAATACGCTAAGATCCTGTCATGGCATCAAAATAATAAAAAAATAAAAATAAACTTGCCATAAAAATAGCCGAGATGCTGGCATGGCATTTAATTTTTTTTTTTAAATTTATTAAATAAAATAAAATGCTGGCATTTAAAAATAAAGATGTATTAATTAATTTGTTAAAATTGCTATTAAAGTAGCCTGAGCTGCTGACGTGGCATAAATAAATAAACTGAAAATAATCAAATAATTTAAATAAATTGCCATAAAAATAACCTGTTATATTGAAATGGCATTTAAAAACAAGAATTAAATAAATAAATGAATAAAATAAAATTCCTATGTAAATAGCCTAAGATTCTGACATGGAATCAAAATAAATAAATAAATAAATAAACTTGCCATGAAAATGGCCTAAGATGCTGATGTGGCATAAATAAACAAATTTGCTATAAAAATAACCTGAGCTGCTCACATGGTATTTTAAACAAAAATGTATTAAATAATTAAATAAAAAAATTAAATTGCCATGAAAATAGCCTAAAATTCTTGTGCCATTAAAATAAGTAAATAAAATAAAATAAAATACAATACAATTGCCATTAAAAATAGTCTAACATGCTGACAGGGTATTTAAAAATGAAAATTAATTAAATAAATAAATATTTTTTTTGGCATCACAATAATAAATAAATAAACAAACTTGCCATAAAAATAGCCGAGATGCTGGCATGGCATTTCTTTTTTTTAATTAATTGAATAAAATAAAATTTCCATGAAAAGAGCCTTAGATGCTGATGTGGCAATAAAATAAATAAGTAAATAAAACAAAATTGCCATAAAAGTAGCCTCAGATGCTGACATGGTATTTAAATAATAATAATAATTATTTAAATAAAATTAATAAAAAAAACTCTTTCCATAAAAATAGCCTGAGATGCTGGCATGACGTTTTGAAATAAATAAAATACAATTGCCATGAAAATAGTCCAAGATGCTGATGTGCCATTTAAAAATAAAAATGGATTAATTAAATTATTAAAATTGCTCTGAAAATAGCCTGAGCTGGTGACGTGGCATAAATAAATTAGAAATTGCCATAAAAATAGCCTGTTATGCTGACATGGCATTTAAAAACAAGAATCAAATAAATGAATAAAATAAAATTCTTATGAAAATAGCCTAAAATGCTGACATAGAATCAAAAAATAAATAAATAAACTTGCCAGGAAAATAGCCTAAGATCCTGATATGGCATCAAAATAATAAATAAATAAATGAACTTGTCATAAAAATAGCCTAAAATGCTGACATGGCTTTCAAAAAAATGTAATGAAATAAACTTGTGTGAAAATAGCGTAAGATGCCGATGAGGCATAAATAAAGAAATGAAAAAATAAGTTAAATTGTCATATAAATAACC
This sequence comes from Danio rerio, assembly GCF_049306965.1. Classification (NCBI taxonomy): domain Eukaryota; kingdom Metazoa; phylum Chordata; class Actinopteri; order Cypriniformes; family Danionidae; genus Danio; species Danio rerio. The sequence goes on along the minus strand of NC_133180.1, from coordinate 1,440,099 downwards.
TGAGATGCTGATGTAGAATGAATAAAAGAAGAAAAAATATTAAATTATGAAAATAGTCTGAGATGCGTGTGAGAGACTTTCATGGCATTTAAAAATACAAAAAAAATTATTAAATAAATAAATTAATATTGCCATAAAAATAGCCTGAGACGCTGACATGACATTTAAATAAAGAAAGAAAAAAGAAAAGAAAAAAAATGCCATGAAAATAGCCTGATATGCTGACATGACATTTAAAAATAAAAATGTTTTAATAAATTAAATGAAATTAAATTAAATAGCCTAAATTGCCTAGGATGCTGATGTGGAATAAATAAATAAATGAATTAATAAAATTAAAATTGCAATGAAAATAGTCTGAGATGCTGTCAGGCATTTAAAAAATTAAAACTATATATTTATTAAATAAATTAAATTGAATTTCCATGAAAATAAATAGTGTAAGCTTCTTACATGGCATAAATAAATTTGCCATAAAAATAGCCAGAGATGCTGACATGGCATTACAATAATAAATAAAATAAAGTAGTAAAAAAAAAAAAAAAAAGAGTCTAAGATTCGAAAATGAAATAAATCATTAAATACAATGATGAATGACGGTTACAGAATTAAAGAGATGGTCTTGACACGAGGACGGCCAAGTAGCCACACGGTCCTCCAGAAGCTAGCCCAACACTGAAATGGCAAAAATGGCTTTAAAATATTCTCAACACATTATGACAGCTTTCATGGATCAGGGTCACACTTTACCTGTTAGAATTGAGTCTTTCATAATGTAGGATGAGAGTTTGTGTGTTTGCGTTGCGTTTGCACACTGCAGTGTTGTGTATTGTGTGTTGATCTGTCTTTTCTCTCTGCTGTTTGCAGATTAAGATGGGTGGCGAGCCGCTGCCGCACATGAATAACTCGTCTCCAGTGGTCGATGCTTCGCTGTACGGATACGCTACACAGAAACGCTCGCTGGATGAAGGAGGTGAGATGCTAAACATCATTAATACTTCACTTTATACACGCTTTCAATACTGGTGGCAATAAAAGACTCATTTAATAGAGGTTTTGATTCAATCTTGCTGCAAAACATGAAATAATTTGTGGCAATATTTTTATTGATCGGAAATATTAATAAAAATAAAAGATACAGACAACTTTAGACTCAACTAAAATATAAGTGATTAAAGCGATGCATTTAATGCTCATGAGCGTAAACTAAGATGCTGAAATGAATAACAAAAATGAAAAAAATAGACAAATGAAATAGTTCATCATGCAAAATAGCCCAAGAAACTGACGTACAATAAATAAATAAATAAACAAATTATCACCATGAATACAGCTTAAGATGCTGACATGGCATACAAATTATAACAATAAAAAATAAATAGTTTTTTTTTGCCATGAAAATAGCATAAAAAAATTATGTAAAAAAATACAAACAATTTTTTTAAATTAGTCATGCTAACATTTGCAATAAATAAATACAAATAAAAATAAATAAAAAAAAAATACATTTTCTTTATACAAAAATAGCCTGATGTAAAGATGCTCACATGGCATTAAAAATAACTAGTGTACTATAAAAAAGTAAAAAATACATAATTTGTTTGCCATGAAAATACACTCACCGGCCACTTTATTAGGTACACCTCACTAGTACCGGGTTGGACCCCATTTGCCTTCAGTTCTGCTTTAATCCTTGGTGTTGTAGTTTCATCAAGCTACTGGAAATATTCCTCAGAGATTTTGCTCCATATTGTCATGATAGCATCACACAGTTGCTGCAGATTTGTCGGCTGCACATCCATGATGCCAATCTCCCGTTCCACCACATCCCAAAGCTGCTCTATTGGATTGAGCTCTGGTGACTGTGGAGGCCTTTTGAGTACAGTGAACTCATCGTCATGTTCAAGAAACCAGTCTGAGATGATTGAGCTTTATGACATGCTGCGTTATCCTGCTGGAAGTAGCCATCAGAAGATGGAGACACTGTGCTCATAAAGGGATGGACATGGTCAGCAGCAATACTCAGGTAGGCTGTGGCGTTGATGCTCAATTGGTACTAATGGACCCAAAGAAAATCTCCCCCACACCATTACACCACCACCACCAGCCTGAACCGCTGATACAAGGCAGGATGATCCATGCTTTCATGTTGTTGAGGCCAAATTCTGACCCGAGCATCTGAATGTGTCAGCAGAAATGGAGACTCATCAGAGCAGCAACGTTTCTCCAATCTTCTATTGTCCAGTTTTGGTGAGTCTGTGTGAATTGTAGCCTCAGTTTCCTGTTCTTAGCTGACAGGAGCGGCACCCGGTGTGCTCTTCTGCTGCTGTAGCCCATCCGCCTCAAGGTTGGCCGTGTTGTGTGTTCAGAGATGCTCTTCTGCAGAGCTCGGTTGTAACGAGTGCTTATTTGAGTTACTGTTGCCTTTCTATCAGCTGGAACCAGTCTGGCCATTCTCCTCTGACCTCTGACCTCATCAACAAGGCATTTGCACACACAGAACTGCCGCTCACTGGATATTTCCTCTTTGTCGGAGCATTCTCTGTAAACCCTAGAGATGGTTGTGCGTGAAAATCCCAGTAGATCAGCAGTTTCTGAAATACTCAGAGCAGCCCGTCTGGCAGCAACAACCATGCCACGATCAAAGTCTCTTAAATCCCCTTTTTTCCCCATTCTGATGCTCGCTTTGAACTGCAGCAGATCGTCTTGACCATGTCTACATGCCTAAATGCAGTGAGCTGCTGCCATCTGATTGGCTGATTAGAAACTCGCATTAACGAGCAGTTGGAAAGGTGTACCTAATAAAGTGGCCAGTGAGTGTACATGCATGTGCACACATACATACAATTTCTTACCATAAAAATACCCTAAGATGCTGACATGGCATTTAAAAAAATATGTATAAAAAATGAAAGTAGCCTGTGCTCAAGTGGCATGAATAAATAACAAACATACTCAAATTCTCACTGTTTAAATAGCTGAAGACACTCACTTAGCTTTAAAAATAATACTACCACTAGTGATAAAGTTTATTTATCAAGTATATTTGCCTTGCCCTATATACTGACATGAAATTTACAATAAATAAAAATAAATAATGTTGCATCATGAAAATGATCCCAGAAGCTGGTCCTATATTAAACTATCAAGCATGAGTGCAAGTAAAACAGCAGCAGAATATTCCTCCATGCAGGACTTGATGTTTGTGCATTGACTGGAGTTTCTGCTCTTCTGCTGCTTGCGAAACTTCATGAAACAGTCAGAAAAAGCAGCGCTAGAGTCGAGCTTCAGGAAGTGAAAGCTGTGTGTGTGTGGTCAGAGCTCAAACACACTCGAGCTGCACTTCAACAATCTGTGTGTGTGTGTGTGTGTGTGTGTGTGTGTGTGTGTGTGTGTGTGTGTGTGTGTGTGTGTGTGTGTGTGTGTTGCATGATATTGTGTAATGAATTTCCTCCAGTATAATTAAGACATATATTCATTAGGCATTGCTTTCTTGATTTGTGGTGGCGTTGGGCAGGAATGTGTGTTTATTTTAATGTCCTAAAACCTTCAAAAATGTACTCCTGAAACTAGGTTTCCTTTAAGACTATTTATATTTTTTTTCTTTAATTTTTATCGCAAGAATGGGTCACTTTTGTTTTAGATTTGCTCATTTTAATTAAGAAACTATAATAATAATACTTTATCAAAATAATTGTTAATATTATTATTATTATTATTATTATGTAAAACCACAGAGCCGAGGTTTAAAATATGTTTTTTCATATTTATTCAGTAACCTGCATCATTTTAAAGAAGTCAAATTGTAATTTTTCAAAGTGCAAAATAAGTTTAAGTTTCTATCAGAAAGTGTGTGTGAAAATCCAAACACCATGCTTTATTATTTATTTATTTATTTATTTATTTATTTATTTATTTATTTTATATAATAAAAGCTCCTTTTTAGGGTGAACACAAAAGAATGTGCTATTTTTTTTGTGTTTCTATTTTGTGTGTTTCTTTAAATGCAAATGAGATTCAGCTCCCCGCCCCCCTTTCCAGAAGTGGGCGGAGCCATTACAGCATGTGCTTCAGATTCTCTGACAACAACAGACAGTGCTTTAAAACACTTTAAACCTCCTTATATGTGGATTTCATTTTAGTTTTTTATAATACAGGTTATGAATGTTTGTTTCATCAGCCAGACTGTCAAATTATTTTTTGTATTTTTGACAGTAATATTAATATATAAGTTTTGTTTCCTGCAGTGGCAAACCAGCTTGGTGCAATGGTACATGGTACAAGGTGAGTTTTATTCTATTGACTCTCTTATTCTCTGCTATTATTGTGTGTTTCTGCATGTTTGTAATGCTGATGTTGTTGTGTAGGGCTATAATAACAGAAGACTTCAAAGTGCCTGATAAGATGGTTGGATTCAGTAAGTATTGCAGATGAGGATTCATTCATTTATTATTGTGGAAACACATGGGCTTTACGATCAAATGGCTCTAACAGGGTCCCCGCGGGGTCTTAAAAAGTATTAAAGTCTTAAATAAAAAAATCTAAATTCCTTAAATTCTAGGTCTTAAATATTTTTGCACAGGTCTTATTTTTGCGATGTCCATGTAACGCTACATCTAATGCTCATTTAAATTATTTTTGTTGTTGTTGCTTGGTTTTTGGGGTGTTGTAGTTCATTATTTCACAAGTCCAATTGTAATTTGCGATATTACAACTACAAAAAAGTCAACTTGCAATAGCCAATCAGCTTTGTGTTATTAAACTCAGTGCGCGTGGCGAATGTGACGTCATCGCTGTGTTTGCGGAAGTTCGATTTGAGTGCGCGCGACATTATTTCGGCTGGCAGAGTATGCCGTTATTTCACTGACACATGTCGCAAGCGCAGTTTTATAAGTCGGGAGCGTTGTAATGCGAGAGAGCGAAATTTAAATAACTTTATTTTACCCCTAATTTTGTGCTTTTACATTTTCTCTCGCGTGTTTTTGATATTGCGATATAGGTCTTAAATTTAATACTTAATGGTCTTAAAAAGGTCTTAAAAGGTCTTAAATTTTACATTATGAGACCCTGTCTAATTGTTTAATATGAAATACTGCTTT
>NC_133180.1:1350000-1430000 GCF_049306965.1 Danio rerio | reverse complement strand
TTTTCATCTGCACTCTGCAAAATGAAAATAAATATAAGTGTAACATGAAAGATACCTGCACTGTAAAACCCAACAGTCAACTTTATCAATTGAAATGAGTGTAGTTAACTCAAAATTGACTGAAAGTTAATTCTACTCATTTGAAAAGAGTTTTGAACTCAGTGTTGAAGATAATGAGGTAATTAAACACGTCATTACTTCAACTTAAATAGAGGAAGTTCACAGTACTCGTATAGCAGCCTACTATCAAGTAGTAGCCGGCAGCTAGCTCTCTGCAACTCTCACATGGTCGCCCACTGAAGCTAAGCAGGGCTGCGCCCGGTCAGTACCTGGATGGGAGACCACATGGGAACACTAGGTTGCTGCCGGAAGTGGTGTTAGTGAGGACAGCAGGGGGCGCTCAACCTGCGGTCGAAGGACATCCTTGGATTTTTAACGACCACAGAGAGTCAGGACCTTAGTTTAACATCTCATCTGAAAGACGGTGCTCACTGAGCAGTGTAGAGCCCCCGTCACTATACTGGGGCATTAGGACCAACACAGACCACCTGCTGACCTCACTAACACCACTTCCGGCAGCAGCCTAGCTTTCCCATGTGTTTTCCCATCCAGGTTCTGACCGGGCGCAGCTTCAGTGGGCAACCATGTGAGAGATGCAGAGAGCGAGCTGCCAGCAATATGATGTATATGCATGCAAATATGGAATTGACGCATTGTGTGTGTGTTCCAGCAAGCGCGAGAGCTGGTGGTGGAGATCATCCGGGAAAAGGATCAGGGAGATTTCAGGAGCGGACGCAGTGATTTCGGTTCCAGACTCGGCAGCAGCATTGACGTAAGAGCGCAGGCTAAAGCTAATGTGTTTAAGTTTTGTCATTTTATTGTGCGTTTATTAATATTATTAGTAGTAGTAATATTCTGTGCTAAGTTCACAGCAGGAATATAATTTTAAAAGGAGTATAAGCCTACATAGTTTTTTTATTTTATTTTTTTTTTACTACTTCCGGCCATTTTTATCTTTATAACACCCAGGTAATATATTGGTGGCTATCAATAATGAGTGTCATCATCATCAGGCCAATTTCTTTAAGCCGGTAAATAATGTATTGTTTACACTGGTTGAACCACTACACACACTTTTTGTGCCACTTTTTTATAATTTTTCTGATATTCTTGTAACGTTGCAGATTTAAGCAACACATTTTTAAAAACTGCATCTCTTAGTCAAAAAGCTAATGGTAAACCGATATATCGGCTCATGTTTTTTTGCTTTTTATTACTGGATCCACAGTTTTTCTTAATGATCAAACTGTATTAAAGGTTGTTGTTGTTATTTTATTATTTATTTATTTTTATTATATATATTAAGGGTGGAGCCGAACCCGAATACGGTATTCAGAAAGACACGAATAGCGTGTTTTTACGAATACTTATTTCGAACAAATACTTGAAAAATTATTTGTATTCGGGAGCAAGAAAAGCATTATATCAAAAAGCTGCGTTTCCTCCTGAGACCGCAGTGCGTGAGTGCGTGAGTGCGTGAGTGAGTGAGTGAGTGAGAGAGAGAGAGGCTCAGTCGGAGGGCGGGGCGGAGGTAAAAGGTCTCTGGCACAGGCTTCTCCACAGCAGCAGACAGAGAAGGCTCGGCTGAGCGAAAAAAAATACTTTACTGCATCACTATTTTTGTTAAATAGATTTTTGTACTTTAATTGGGTTCCAGATGCAGTTTATAAACTTGTAGCGGAGTTTGTTCGGGATTTTCCCTGACGCTGCACTTTTGAAGTTTGCAATCGGGTGCTCTCTGTTTGCGCAACGTTAGCTCTGTTAGCGCGGTAATTCAGACAATAGACTGTTGACAGAGTAACGTTAACGTTCGTTTATAAAGGTTAAAATGATGCTTTTGCAGTTGTGTCGAATAGTATGCACTTTTGGGAGTTATATGGTACGTCTACATTACTGTCTTTTGCAGACAGCAAGATATATGCTATAGGCTAGTTAACCTTAGCATAGCTTCCCGTCACTTTTTATTAACTTGAAACTCCTCAAATACATTTGGGCACCCGAATAGAAAAAGAGTGAGAGTGCTGCTGAGCCATTTCTTGGTCCTCCACCAGTAAAAAAAATAAAACTTCATGTTCTGTGTGGAAGCATTTTACAGTCAGTGGAGCTGCAGATAAAACAAAGTGACACTGTATAATGTGTGCAAAAGTGAAATCAGCAGAGATATTAAACATCTGTCAACATCTTCTATCCATAATCATGTATTCATTTCTTTTCGGCTTAGTCCCTTTATCAATCTGGGGTTGCCACGGTGGACTGAACCACCAATTTATCCAGCATATGTTTTACGCAGTGGCTGCCCTTCCAGCTGCTACCCAGCACTGGGAAACATCCATACACTCTCTTTCACACACATACAATAGGGACAATTTTGCTTACCCAATTCACCTGTATTGCATGTGTTTGGACTGTGGTGGAAACCGGAGCACCCGGAGGAAACCCACGCCAACATGGGGAGAACCCAGTCAGGGCTCGAACCAGCAACCTTCTTGCTGTGAGGCGACAGTGGTACTCACTGTGCCACTGCGCAACCTTCTATGTAATGTATTATCACATGCACTAAAAGCATCCTCTCCTGATACTGTCTGTGAACCCCCCACAAGCATCAATCCCCTCAATCAGCACAGCTATGTTCTGCTAAATCCTCCACAAGCACCAAACCATCAACACAGCCACATTCTGCACCAGCAAGTCAGTTTCAAACATAAAAAAGTAAAAAAAAGTTTTGTGGCAGGCAGATGACAATAGCAGGGCTGTATCTTTTAGTATTATATAGAATTCTTTTGTTCTGCCAGATCTCCCGGGCAGGGTTTTATTTATATTTATTTAGTTAATTTTAGTTTTTGGAATTCTGTGCATTGGAAAGAAGTTCTTTCAGAAGAAGAACAGTTTTTTGAAGTATTATTTGTTTTTATTCTGTCTATTCAGTGTCCTTCAACAAGAACGGTGGTGGTGGGGTTCATAATATTCACAATGGTATTTTATTAGTTGTTGGTTTAACCATGGATGAGATAATGGCTTCTATGTTATTTTCTTTTCAATGATATTTCTTATCACATGTTCAAAAACAACAACCATTAAAGCTGCAAGCAGCGATGATAGGGACCTCGCACCCGGGCTCACCGCCGCCCGGTGGCCTCAGGATGACAGAGAACAGCGAACAACCTTAATTTAAGCCGATATATATAAAGAACCTGAGAAAATCACAGATTTATGCCGAACTTCCTCCTGTCAGCAGGTGGCGCTATAACTGTGACTCAAGATTGTTATGTAGATGCCTTCAGTAAAGGAATCTTATCAACCATGTAAATTTTCAGGCAGATCGAATATTGTTTGGCTGAGTTATAAGCCAAACTTCTGGTTGCCAGCAGGTGGCGCTATGACTGTGACTCATTATTGTTTTGTAGATGTCTTCAGGAGTGGATTTTAATTAACCATGTGAAGTTTCAAGCTGTTCAGACACTGTCTGGCTGAGTTATAAGCCAAACTACCTTCTGCCAGCAGGTGGGGCTATGACAGATTCAATATTGGCATGTAGATGTCTTCAGGAGAGGAATTTAATAAACCGTTAAGTTTCAGGCTGATTGGACATTGTGTGGCTGAGTTATAAGCAAAACTTCCTTCTGTCAGTAGGTGGCGCTAGGACTGACTCAATATTGGCACGTATATGTGTTCAGGAGATAAATTTAATCAACCATGTGAAGTTTCAGGCAGATCGGACATTGTGTAGTTAAGTTATAAGGACTTCCTGTTTCATGGCGAAGCGTTGAGGTTTGTCATGCCGCCACGGACACGCCCCTCTGCGAAAACTCTAGATCTTCACATTATATCATCGCTAGAGCTTTCAGATGACACAACCCAAATTTGGTGCTGATACGAAAAAATTTGTGGAAGGAGTTTATTACTCTGTAAATCATGTCATTTTCTGTGGCCAGCAGGTGGCGCTATAACTGTATCTGGATATTGGCATGTAAACGTGTTCAGGTCAGGACTGTTATTAAACGTGTGAATTTTGAGGCAGATCGGATAATGCATGCCTGAGTTATAATGACTTTCGGTTTTGTGGCGAATCGTCAAAGTTTGCGAGGCCGCCGTGGACACGCCCATCGACAAAAACTCTAAAGCTTCGCAATTTAACATCGCCAAGGCCTTTAGATGACAAAACCTAATTTTGGTGTTGATCGGATAAAATGCCTAGGAGGAGTTCGTTAAGATACAACGCCTGGAAATGTCAAAAATGGCACTTATACGCCGTAGGAAGTTAAAAATATCCGACTTCCTGTTGGGTTTGAGATATGGCTCCAAGAGACTTTTTCGTATGTTTTGCCATGTTTGAGGTGTGTGACAGTTTTCGTGCATGTGCGTGATTCGTAGATCGGGGGCTCGTCCGTTTAATTTGTTTAGGTGGCGCTGTCGAGTCATTTTGCCACGCCCACTTCAATATTGTTATGTAGATGTGTTCAGGAGAGGACTTTTAACAACCATGTTAAGTTTCAGGCAGATCGGACATTGTGTGGTTGAGTTATAAGGACTTCCTGTTCCTTGGCGAAGCGTTGAGGCTTGTCATGCCGCCACGGACACGCCCCTCTCCGAAAACTCTAGATCTTCACAATACATCATTGCTAGAGTTTTTAGATAACACCACTCAAATTTGGTGCTGATACGATAAAATTTGTGGGAGTTAGTTTGGTACAGTGTAAATCATGTCATTTCCTGTGGCCAGCAGGTGGCGCTATAACTGTCTCTGGATATTGGCATGTAAACGTGTTCAGGTCAGGACTCTTATCAAGCGTGTGAATTTTGAGGCAGATCGGATAATGCATGCCTGAGTTATAATGACTTCCTGTTTTGTGGCGAATCGTCAAAGTTTGTGAGGCAGCCACGGACACGCCCATCGACGAAAACTCTAAAGCTTCGCAATTTAACATCGCCAAGGCCTTTAGATGACAAAACTTAATTTTGGCGTCGATCGGATAAAATCCCTAGGAGGAGTTCGTTAAAATACAACGCCTGGAAATGGCAAAAATGCCACTTTTTCGCCGCAGGAAGTGAAAAATATCCGACTTCCTGTTGGGTTTGAGATATGGCTCCAAGAGACTTTTTCGTATGTTTTGGTGTGTTTGAGGTGTGTGCCAATTTTCGTGCGTGTGTGTGATTCGTGGATCGGGGGCACGTCCGTTTAATTTTTCTAGGTGGCGCTGTCGAGTCATTTTGCCACGCCCACTTCCGAAGCCCATAACAAACGTAAATTTTCGCCACTTCTGAGGCGTGTGCAAAGTTTCGTGAGTTTTCGGGCATGTTTAGCCCCTCAAAACCGCGATTCATTCCGCGGAAGAAGAAGAAGAAGAAGGATAATAATAAACGGAGCAATTCCAATAGGGCCTTGCACCGTTCGGTGCTCGGTCCCTAAATATTGCATATCTATAATTTATATAATGGGTATAATTAAACAAGACTTTCACTATAACGTAAATTAGAAGTGTAATAGAAAAAATATATATTTTTGCGCCATTTTGAATTTTACTCGAATACAAATACAAATACAATTAAAGCTGCAAGCAGCGATGAAAGGGACCTCGCACCCGGGCTCACCGCCGCCCGTTGGCCTCAGGATGACAGAGAACAGCGAACAATATTAATTTAAGCCGATTTATATAAAGAACCTGAGAAAATCACTTATTCATGCCAAACTTTTTCTTGTCAGCAGGTGGCGTTATGACTCTGTCTCAAGATTTGCATGTAGATGCCTTCAGTAGAGGAATCTTATCAACCATGTGAATTTTCAGCCAGATCGGACATTGTTTGGCTGAGTTATATGTAATTTCCTGTTGCCAGCAGGTGGCGCTATAACTGTGACTCGCTATTGGCATGTAGATGTCTTCAGGAGAGGATTTTAATCAACCATGTTAATTTTCAGGCTGGTCAGACTTTGTGTGGCTGAGTTATAAGCCAAACTATCTTCTGCCAGCAGGTGGCGCTATAACTGTGACTCAATATTGCAATGTAGATGTCTTCAGGAGAGGAATTTAATCAACCATGTGAAGTTTCAGGCAGATCAGAAATCGTGTGGCTGAGTTATAAGCCAAAATACCTTCTACCAGCAGGTGGCGCTATGACAGACTCATTATAATTATGTAGATGTGCTTAGGATAGGACTTTCATCAACCATGTGAAGTTTCACGCAGATCGGACATTGTGTGGTTGAGTTACAAGCCAAACTACCTTCTGCCAGCAGGTGGCGCTATGACAGGCTCAATATTGTTATGTGGATGTGTTCAGGAGATGAATATGATCAACCTTGTGAAGTTTCAGGCAGATCGCACATTGTGTGGTTGAGTTATAAGCATTTCCTGTTCCATGGCGAAGCGTTGAGGTTTGTCATGCCGCCACGGACACGCCCCTCTGCAAAATCTCTAGATCTTTACAATATGTCATTGCTAGAGCTTTCAAATAACATCACTCAAATTTGGTGCTAATATAATAAAGTTTGCGGAAGGAGTATATTACAATGTAAAACATGTCATTTCCTGTGGCCAGCAGGTGGCGCTATAACTCTATCTGGATATCAGCATATAAATGTATTCAGGTCAGGACTGTTATCAAATGTGTGAATTTTTTAGGCAGATCGGATAATGCATGCCTGAGTTATAACGACTTCCTGTTTTGTGGCGAATCGTCAAAGTTTGCGAGGCCGCCACGGACACGCCCATCGATGAAAACTCAAAAGCTTCGCAATTTAACATCGCCAAGGCCTTTAGATGACAAAACCAAATTTTGGTGTTGATAAGATAAAATCCCTAGGAGGAGTTCGTTAAAATACAACGCCTGGAAAAGGCAAAAATGCCACTTTTTCGCCACAGGAAGTTAAAAATAACCGACTTCCTGTTGGGTTTGAGATATGGCTCCAAGAGACTTTTTCGTATGTTTTGGCATGTTTGAGGTGTGTGCCAATTTTCGTGCATGTGCGTGATTCGTGGATCGGGGGCTCGTCCGATTAGTTTTTGTAGGTGGCGCTGTCGAGTCATTTTGCCACGCCCACTTCAATATTGTTATGAAGATGTGTTCGGGAGAGTACTTTTATCAACCTTGTGAAGTTTCAGGCAGATTGGACATTGTGTGGTTGAGTTATAAGGACTTCCTGTTCCATGGCGAAGCGTTGAGGTTTGTCATGCCGCCACGGACACGCCCCTCTGCAAAAACTCTAGATCTTCACAATATATCATCGCTAGAGCTTTCAGATAACACCACTCAAATTTGGTGCTGATACGATAAAATTTGTGGGAGGAGTTAGTCACACCGTAAAACATGCCATTTCCTGTGGCCAGCAGGTGGCGCTATAACTGTATCTGGATATCAGCATATAAATGTATTCAGGTCCGGACTGTTATCAAATGTGTGAATTTTGAGGCAGATCAGATAATGCATGCCTGAGTTATAACGACTTCCTGTTTTGTGGCGAATCGTCAAAGTTTGCGAGGCCGCCACGGACACGCCCATCGACGAAAACTCTAAAGCTTCGCAATTTAACATCGCCAAGGCCTTTAGATGACAAAACCCAATTTTGGTGTCGATCGGATAAAATCCCTAGGAGGAGTTTGTTAAAATACAACGCCTGGAAATGGCAAAAACTCCACTTTTTCGCCGCAGGAAGTCAAAAATATCCGACTTCCTGTTGGGTTTGAGATATGGCTCCAAGAGACTTTTTCGTATGTTTTGGCATGTTTGAGGTGTGTGCCAATTTTCGTGCATGTGCGTGATTCATGGATCGGGGGCTCGTCCGTTTAATTTTTCTAGGTGGCGCTGTCGAGTCATTTTGCCACGCCCACTTCCGAAACCCATAAAACCCAGCCATTTACACCGTGTTTGGTGTGTGTGCAAATTTTCGTGAGTTTTCGGGCATGTTTAGACCCTCAAAAGTGCCCCGATTGGGGGCGGAATAATAATAATAATAATAATAATAATAATAATAAAAAACGGAGCAATTCCAATAGGGCCTACGCACCGTTTCGGTGCTCGGTCCCTAATTAAAGCTGCAAGCAGCGATGATAGGGACCTCGCACCCAGGCTCACCGCCGCCCGGTAGCCTCAGGATAACAGAGAACAGCGAACAATATTAATTTCAGCCGATATATATAAAGAACCTGAGAAAAATCACAGATTTATGCAAAACTTCCTCCTGTCAGCAGGTGGCGCTATAACTGTGACTCAAGATCGGCATGTAGATGTCTTTAGGAGAGGCATCTCATCTAACCTGTGAATTTTCAGGCAGATCGGACATTGTTTGGCTGAGTTATAAGCCAAACTACCTTCTGCTATCAGGTGGCGCTATGACTGTGACTCAATATTGTTATGTGAGTGTGTTCAGGGGAGGACTTTTATCAACCATGTGAAGTTTCAGGCTGATCGGACTTTGTGTGGTTGAGTTATGAGGACTTCCTGTTCCATGGCGAAGCGTTGAGGTTTGTCATGCTGCCACAGACACGCCCTTCTGTGAAAATTTCAGACCCTAACAAAATGTAATTGCTAGAACTTTCAGATAACAACCAACCAAACTTGGAGCTGATACGAAAAATTTTGTGGGAGGAGTTTATTACTCTGTAAATCATGACATTTCTTGTGGCCAGCAGGTGGCGCTGTAACTGTATCTGGATATTGGCATGTAAATGTGTTCAGGTCAGGACTCTTATTAAACATGTGAATTTTGAGGCAGATTAGATAATGCATGCCTGAGTTATAATGACTTCCGATTTTGTGGCGAATCGTCAAAGTTTGCGAGGCCGCCACGGACACGCCCATTGACAAAAACTCTAAAGCTTCACAATTTAACATCGCCAAGGCCTTTAGATGACAAAACCTAATTTTGGTGTCGATCAGATAAAATCCCTAGGAGGAGTTCGTTAAAATACAACGCCTGGAAATGGCAAAAATGCCACTTATTTGCCGCAGGAAGTTAAAAATATCCGACTTCTTGTTGGGTTTGAGATATGGCTCCAAGAGACTTTTTCGTATGTTTTGGCATGTTTGAGGTGTGTGCCAATTTTCATGCATGTGCGTGATTCGTAGATCAGGGGCTCGTCCGTTTAATTTTTATAGGTGGCGCTGTCGAGTCATTTTGCCACGCCCACTTCACTATTGTTATGGGGATGTGTTCGGGAAAGGACTTTTATCAAGCATGTGAAGTTTTAGGCTGATCGGACTTGGTGTGGTTGAGTTATAAGGACTTCCTGTTCCATGGCGAAGCGTTGAGGTTTGTCATGCCGCCACAGACACGCCCCTCTGCGAAAACTCTAGATCTTCACAATATATCATCGCTAGAGCTTTCAGATAACACCACTCAAATTTGGTGCTGGTACAATAAAGTTTGTGGGAGGAGTTTGTCACACTGTAAAACATGTCATTTCCTGTGGCCAGCAGGTGGTGCTATAACTGTATCTGGATAGTGGCATGTAAACGTGTTCAGGTCAGGACGCTTATCAAGCGTGTGAATTTTGAGGCAGATCGGATAATGTATCACTGAGTTATAATGACTTCCTGTTTTGTGGCGAATCGTCAAAGTTTGCGAAGCCGCCACGGACACACCCATCGACGAAAACTCTAAAGCTTCGCAATTTAACATCGCCAAGGCCTTTAGATGACAAAACCTAATTTTGGTGTTGATCGGATAAAATCCCTAGGAGGAGTTCGTTAAAATACAACGCCTGGAAATGGCAAAAATGCCACTTTTTCGCTGCAGGAAGTTAAAAATATCTGACTTCCTGTTGGATTTGAGATATGGCTCCAAGAGACTTTTTCGTATGTTTTGGCATGTTTGAGGTGTGTGCCAATTTTCGTGCATGTGCGTGATTCGTGGATCGGGGGCTCGTCCGTTTAATTTTTCTAGGTGGCGCTGTCGAGTCATTTTGCCACGCCCACTTCCGAGACCCATAATAAACGTAAATTTTCGCCACTTCTGAGGCGTGTGCAAAGTTCCGTGAGTTTTCGGGCATGTTTAGCCCCTCAAAATCGCGATTCATTCCGGAAAAGAATAATAATAATAATAATAATAATAATAAACGGAGCAATTCCAATAGGGCCTTGCACCGTTCGGTGCTCGGTCCCTAAATACTTTTCCCCCTCAACAAATACAAATACCGGCTGCTCCGCACATCCCTAATATATATATATATATATATATACATATATATATATATATATATATATATATATATATATATATATATATATATATATATATATATATATATATATATATATAAATGACAAGTACAATTACTAAACTTTTGTAACACTTTCATCAGTTTTACCATAATTATTGGTTGACCCGATATATCGGTTTATTTCTTTATTTGAATTCATGCTCCTCCAAATATGTTCTTGTTTGGTGAAGATAACTTTTTTGTATATTTAAGCAATATGCTTTTTAAAACTGACAATGCCTCATCATTTTGCCTTAATATTTAACAGTAAACCGATATATCGGCCCATATTTGATTTTTTTTTTTTTTTTTGTCTTTTTGTTATTGAATCCACAGTTTTTCTTAATAGTCAAACTGTATTGGAGGCTGATTTTTATTTTATTTTTTATTTACAAATGACATGTACAACTTCCAAACTTTTATAACACTTATTTTGAATTCATGCTTCTGTGAATATATTTACTTGTTTGGCCAAGATAACTTTATTGTATATTTAAGCAACACACTTTTTAAAACTTCTCATTATTTTGCCCTAATAGTTAATGGTAAACCGATACATCGGCCCATTTTTGTTTTTATTATTAGGTCCACTGTAAAACACAGGGTTTTTTTTTATATATAAAATTGTACCATTTCTGAACATCTATGATACTTAAATCATGCTTAATGGGCCAAAACGTAATTTAAAGTTAAAAAAACTTTAATTTTACAGTAATAGTTAGTGGTTTTTATATATTTTGTTTTTAATTATCACTTTTATAAATAGGTTTTGTCTGGTTGACCAACTTTTAATTCAAACTTTTAATTAGTGATTTAATTGATTTAAAATTATAAATTTTTTTTGGAAACGTTATAGATATTTTTATTACTTTGTCATTTTAGTAAACAAAGTTAAACTAAAGTGAGAAGTATTTCCACAGCAGCTAGCTGAGAGTTATTGTTTGTGTTATTCTGAGTAGCAGTAGAGGTGTTTGTTAGCTAATATCGCTGTTATATATACACACACACACACACAGGTGGCAGTGCCCAGGTTTGCGGTCGGGATCGTCATCGGCCGAAATGGAGAAATGATCAAGAAGATCCAGAACGACGCCGGCGTAAGGATCCAGTTCAAACCAGGTCAGAGTCACATCAGAGCACTAGCATCACATTTATGCTGATTCAGGTGTGGTTTTTGTATGTGGGCGAGTAACTGTGTGTGTGTGTGTGTGTGTGTGTTTGTACCTGCTTGTGTGTTTTTATACCTGTGTGTGTGTGCGCGATCATCTGTGTGTTTGTATGGCTTGTGTGAGTTTGTGTGTTTGTGTGTGTACACGTGTTTTTGTTTGTATACCTGTGTGTTTGTACCTGTTTGTGTGTGTTTTGTATGGATGTGTGCTTATAAGTGTGTCTGTGCATGTGTGTGTGTTTACGCGTGTGCGGGAGCATCATTTTGTGTGTTTGTATAAATGTTTTTTGCATACCTCTGTGAATACCTGTGTGCACGTCTGTGCACCTGTGTGTGCTCGTACATGTGTGTGTTTACCTGTGTGCACACGTCTGTCTGTGTGTGTTTGTATACCTGTTTGTGCATACCTTTGTGTGTGTGTGTGTGTGAGTACACACGTGTCTGTGTGTCTGTCTGTCTGTCTATCTGTGTGTTTGCATACCTGTGCAAATGACTGTTTTTGTTTTTACCCATGTGTGTGTGTGCGCTCGTGTGTCTGTTTGCTCGTGTGTCTGTGTGTTTTGTGTACCTGAGCGTATACACCTGTACGAGTGTATACTTGTGTGTGCAGCGGATGATCAGATCTCCTCAGACTGTGAGTCGTGCAGGATCACTGCAGCGTTAAGGAGTTTACCAGAGGATTAATCTGCTGTTCTCTCGCATGTTTACACTGTTTACTCTACTCCTCATGAATATTCATGCAGCTCCGCTCTTCTTCTGTAGCACCTGTTGACTTTATTCACCTGCTGCGTTACAAATGCTGGTCAGATTTTAATGCTGTAAAGTAGTACAGTGCTGAATTTGATATAATAATCAGTATAAACAACAAATAAATGTGTAAGCATGTGTGGAATATTGTTTTTTTACATTATAATATGTGAAACTTTGAATTTGTTTGTAGTAGTTAATGTATAATCAATTCTTTTAATGGTAATTAATCAAAATTAAATGCATTTTATTTAATTGTAAAATAGTTAAACATTTTTGTATTTAATGCTTTTAAAATTACTTTTATTTATATTTTAATAATCTACACTGATTGTTCAATTTTAAATGTTGTTTATTGTATTTAATTGTCATTTTTTTCAGTGTAATGAAATGCACCTGCATTCATTTTCTGCACCCGGATGGAAAATGCATCGATATTTTCCCATTTGAATGTCATTATTTATTCATTTTAGCATCAATAAATAATAAGTCATCAGAAAGCAATTAGCTAGACAATTGCGGTGCCGTGTAGCTGAATTAAAGTCTGCTCTGATGGCTGTAAGTTGTGCTTAGTTTAGAGAAGTGGCTTTAATTATCCGAGGATGAAATGTACATCATGCTTAAATGAGGCATAATTCATTTAACTGTATTTTATTGCATTTAATTAAAGCAGTGTTAACTTTGTAAACTCTTTGTGAAGTAAAATAAAACTGATACTAATTCAGACACTTAAAATGAGCAGAGATGTGTGGTTTGGGGTAAATGCTCATATTTGTCACTCATTCTTTTAGATTGGATTAGATTGAACTTTATTGTCATTACACATGTACAAGTACAAGGCAACGAAATGCAGTTTCATCTAACCAGGTGGTGACCAACTTAACTGATGGTAAACGGTAAACTGTAACCAACTTGACTGATGGTAACAAAATTGACTGATAGTAACTGAGTAGACGGTAACAGAGTTGACAGATGATAACAGAGTAGATGGTAACTGACTTGACCATAACCAAATCGACTAATGGTTACGGAGTAGGCATAACCGGCTTGACGATAACAGAGTTGACTGATGGTAATAGAGTAGACTGCAACTAAGTTGACGGTAACCAAGAAGACTGTAACCAACTTGACCGATGGTAAAGAAAAAAAGTAGGTGTAACCGAATTGACTAATGGTAACATAGTACATGTAACTGACTTGACGGTAACAGAGTTGACTGTCTGTAAACGAGTAGACTGTAATGGAGTTGACTGATGCTAACAGAGTAGACAGTAACAGACTTGATGGTAACTGACTTAAGGGTAACCGTCTTGACTGATGGTAACAGTAGACGTAACCGACTTGACAGTAGCAGAGTTGACTGTAACAGTAGACTGTAACCGTCTTTACTGATGGTAACAAAGTGAACAAAACTGACTTGGCTGTTAACTGACCTGACGATAAATGACGTATCTTACTTGATGGTAACTGACTTGACTGATGGTAACAGTAGACTGTAAACGACTTGGGTGAACGACTTGACGGTAACCAAGTTGATTGACGGTAACTGACTTAATGGTAACCGACTTGACAGATGGTAACAGAATAGACTTTAACCAACTTGATGGTAACGGAGTTGACTGTAACTGACTTGACGGTAACCAATTTGACTGATGGTAAAAGAGTAGACTGTAACTAACTTGATGATTACGGACTTGGCGGTAACTGAGTAGACTGATGGTAACAAAGTAGACTGTAACCGACTTAACGTTAACTGACTTGACAGTACCCGTCTTGACTGATGGAAACAGTCAAAGTAACAAAGTAGACTGTAACCGACTTGACAATAACTGACTTGACAATAACTGACTTGATGGTAACCGACTTGACAGTAACCAAGTTGACTGGTGGTAACAGTACACTGTAACCGACTTATTGATAACCGACTTGATTGATGGTAGCAGAGTTGATTGAAGGTAACCAACTTGATGGTAACTGACTTGACTGTAGCCGACTTGATGGTAACTGAGTTGACTGTAACTGAGTTGACTGATCGTAACAGTAGACTTATCCGACTTGATGGTGACTAACTTGACGGTAACCAAGTTGATTGGTAATCGATTTGATTGTAAACGATTGACTGATTGTAACAGGTCAGTTACAGTCTACTGACTTGGCGGTAACGGAGTTGACTGATGGTAACAAAAAAGACTGTAACCGACTTGATGGTAATCGACTTGACGGTAACAGAGTTGACTGTTAGTAACTGAGTAGACTAATCTAGATGACTGGTAACAGAGTAGACCGTAACAGACTTGACGGTAACAACTTCTCTGTATCTGACTTGATGGTAAGCATCTTGACTCATTTTAACAAAAGACGTAAGCGACTTGATGGTAACTGACTAGCAGAGTTGACGGTCAGTAACCAAGTAGACTGTAACCGAGTTGACCGATGGTAAAAGAGCTGACTATTACCGACTTGACTGAAGGTAACCGTCTTGACTGATGGTAACTGACTTGACGGTAACAGAGTTGACTGCTGGTAACTGTAGACTGTAACAGCCTTTGGTGACTAATTTGACGATAAATAAGTTGATTGACGGTAACTGACTTGATGGTAACCAACTTGACAGTAACCGAGTTGACTGGTGGTAACAGTAGACTGTAACAGACTTGATAACCGACTTGACCGATGCTAGCAGAGTTGATTGACGGCAACTGACTTGACTGTAACCGAGTTGATGGTAACTGACTTGACTGTAACAGAGTTGACTGATGGTAACAGTAGACTGTAACTGCCTTGATGGTGACCAATTTGACTATAACCAAGTTGATTGACAGTAACTGACTTGATGGTAACCGACTTGACGGTAACTGACTTGACAGTAACCAAGTTGACTGGTGGTAACAGTATACTAACTGACTTGATTGATGGTAGCAGAGTTGATTGACAGTAACTGGCTTGATAGTAACTGACTTGACTGTAACAGAGTTGACTGATGGTAACAGTAGACTGTAACTGCCTTGATGGTGACCAGTTTGACTATAACCAAGTTGATTGACAGTAACTGACTTGATGGTAACCGACTTGACGGTAACTGACTTGACAGTGACCAAGTTGACTGGTGGTAACAGTAGACTAACCGACTTGATTGATGGTAGCAGAGTTGATTGACAGTAACTGACTTGATAGTAACTGACTTGACTGTAACCAAGTTGACTGTTGCTAACCGTAGACTGTAACCAACTTGACTGTAACCATCTTGATTTGATGGTAATCGACTTGATGGTAACCGATTAACTGATGGTAATAGAGTTGACTAACCAAGTTGACTGATGGTAACAGAGTAGATGGTTCCCGATTTGACTGATAGTAAAAGAGTAGACTGTAACTGACTTGACGGTAACCGACTTGACTAACTCGATGGTAACCAACTTGACAGTAACTGACTTGACAGTAACCAAGATGACTGGTGGTAACAGTAGACCGTAACAGACTTGATAACCGACTTGACTGATACGAGCAGAGTTGATTGACTGTAACTGACTTGACTGTAACCATCTTGACTTGATGGTAACCGATTAACTGATGGTAATGGAGTTGACTAACCAAGTTGACTGATGGTAACCGAGTAGATGGTTCCCGATTTGACTGATAGTAAAAGAGTAGACTGTAACTGACTTGACGGTAACCGACTTGACTAACTCGATGGTAACCAACTTGACAGTAACTGACTTGACAGTAACCAAGATGACTGGTGGTAACAGTAGACCGTAACAGACTTGATAACCGACTTGACTGATACGAGCAGAGTTGATTGACTGTAACTGACTTGACTGTAACCATCTTGACTTGATGGTAACCGATTAACTGATGGTAATGGAGTTGACTAACCAAGTTGACTGATGGTAACCGAGTAGACTGTAACTGGGTAACCTCAACAATACACTGGGCAAATTGACTCCATTATGGTTATGTTCGTGGCTGTTTTTGTCCCATTGAGGTTTATTGCTCTTCACTCTGATCTCATATCCTAATGTGTGTGTTTCAGATGATGGCATCAGTCCGGACCGGGTGGCTCAAGTCATGGGTCAGCCAGAGCGGTGTCAGCACGCGGTTCACCTCATCAATGAGCTGGTGCAGACGGCACAGGTAACAGCTCTGCTTGTATCTTTAGTGAAGTTCAGTGAACTTTAGCTGTGTGTCCTCATGACAGATTCTGCTCACCATCTTAAAACTCTGCTGCTCTTCTTAACTAGAAGATCATCATTACTAAAGTGAAATCAGCAACATAAAAATCGCTGACAAAATCTAAGTAGACATTTACAACTTTTTAAGAGTTGAAAGGATGGAGGTGTAGGTGATGTAAATGTGATCTGCTAGTAAAAGTAAAGTGTGTGTGTGTGTTTGAGAGTCCGACATATGATGCTCAGTGTGTGTATGTGTGTGTGTTTTGCAGGAGCGTGATGGTTTTGGGGGTCCGCTCGGGCCCCGGGGTCGTGGCAGGGGTCGTGGAGACTGGAACATCGGCACTCCTGGAGGCCTGCAGGAGGTCACCTACACAATACCGGCTGATAAATGCGGCCTGGTCATCGGAAAAGGTCAGAACATTCTTCACATCTACAGCTACAGTTTTTCCTTTCCGATACGCACGAGTATTGAACTAATAACTGAGTGTGTATCTGTAGGAACAGTTGTGTATACTACTACTTCTCGCCCTGTATAAATTCACAGAATTGATTTACAGTGTGCTTCAGGCCCTGTCCACACTAACTCTGGTGTTTTCAACACGGCTGGGTTCACAATAAACGTGAAAGACGGAAATAAGGCAAAATTTCGAACATTTGCAGCAAACGCATCACATACTTTGTGTCTTTCACCCACTGGATGATAGTTCGCCTCTGTTCTCACATTTGCAATCTGTGTTTATGTGCTTTACGAAGGCTATAAACGGTGTATATGTTCAATTGGAGCCCAGTAGATCCAGCAGCTCTGTGAGTTCACTCCTCCAGAAACTGTACCCGGATGGTGGAGGCTTTCAGTGGTGCTTTGTGTCGGCAAGAGGATTCCTCCTCGGACACCAACAAGAGGAAAATAAATGGAATGGAGTGTTACTCTCCGCTCAGAGGAATGGACTCTGGGCTTGCGGTATTAAGCAAAGCTTGCAGGCATAAGTCATTTAAAAAGATGATATCAGATTGGTTTATGGCTTTAAATATCGGGAATACTGCAGAAATTCTGGCTATCGGTATCACAGAGCATTTCCGATACTATTATCAGTATGAGAACAACCCTATCTACAGCCACAAAACAACAGTTCACTTGATTTATAGAGAGCATGAGGAGTTTCATGTTTGGTGTGTATTTATTTATTTATTTATTTATTTATTTATTTATTAAATACACTGAAAACATCCCAGCTGTTCAAACATCCATGCAACTGTTTGAGTCTGTCATTTAAAATGCAATTAAGAAAGTCATTGAAAAGTCCTGTCAGAAACGCTCTGAAGGTGTGTGTGTGTATGTGTTTTTGTGACATATCAGGACACAATCTGTATAATGACATGGGTATGACACAGGCATTACAAAAAGGGGGTGAAATATGGGGACATTGGTGACGTCCTCGTTTCTCAAAATGCTTATAAATCCCACAGGATGAGTTTGATCAGAGTAAAGCTGCACACAGTCTTCTGTGATGGTTGGGTTTAGGGGTGGGGTGAGGGCAATACAATATACGGTTTGGACAGTATAGAATGAATGGAAACCTATGTAATGTCCCCACTTTTAACAAAAACAAACGTGTGTGTGTGTGTGTGTGTGTGTGTTCAGGTGGAGAGACCATAAAGAACATCAACCAGCAGTCCGGCGCTCATGTGGAGCTGCAGAGAAACCCTCCGCCCAACACCGACCCCAATGTGCGCATTTTCTCCATCCGCGGATCCCCTCAGCAGATGGAGATGGCCAGACAGCTGATTGACGACAAGATCGGGGTGCGCACGCTTTCATTCCTCACACACACACACACACACACACACACACTAGAAGTATACTACCATTTACACTACATGCTTGATTCTGATTGGCTGATGCTCACTCTAAGATTGGCATCATGGATGTGCAGCCGACAAATCTGCAGCAACTGTGTGATGCTATCATGACAATATGGAGCAAAATCTCTGAGGAACATTTCCAGTCGCTGAATTATTAGTTATTTCACAGCTACAACATTCACACCAGAACACAACTGAAGTCTTTGGAGGAGATTCTTAACATACAATATTATTCATTTATTTTATTTTCTGCTTAGTCCCCTTATTAATCTGTGGTCGCCACAGCGGAATGAACCGCCAACTTATTCAGCATATGTTCTATGCAGCGGATGCTCTTCCGGCTGCCATCCATCTCATATACACATATTCACACTCATACACTACGGACAATTTAGCCTACCTAATTCCCCTATACCACAAGTGTTTGGACTTGTGGGGGAAACCAGAGCACCCGGAGGAAACCCACGCCAACACCTGGAGAACATGCAAACTCCACACAGAATGTCAACTGACCCAGCCGGGGCTCGAACTTGCAACCTTCTTGCTGTGAGGCGATTGTGTTACCCACTGTAAAATCAGCTGTTGTGCCGGAGACCAGATGAGGAGAGCAATAATCCCTTGCGGGATGCTGGATTATTAGACTATAAGGCACAGCTGAGGTGTATTATTTTCTAATAGTTCAACAGCTTGTCGTTTGTTATTCCTTACTTTGGACATGCCTCAACCAATCAGAATCAATTACCGGACACCAAAGATGGTGATTTCTGACATTTGCATTGTTTGTGATGCTTATTTCACCGCTACAACGGTCAAAAATCACATCAGAATATTCAATAGTTGGTTCATTGAGTTATGTAATGTAATAATTAATGATGGGCTGCCTTTATTAATTTCTAGAGCCTGCATTGTTCTTTATGATTTTAACTTCTTATTGATTTATTTGCAAATAATACAGATGAATGTCAAATGCAGAACATTAACATAAACATAACATTAAAATCAAAATAATAATGTCATGTAAATGTAAACGCATTTAATTAAGAAATGTTAATTGGTAAAAACAAAATGCATACGAAGTGTAGAAATGAGTTTCAAGACTATTTTCAATTGTTCAAATTCTAAGATCTACAAAAATAGCCAAAATTGCAAAATTGCCCAATAAACTCGCATTTGTAAAATTTTTGAAAATTAATTCTAAATACAAATAATTACAAGTACCTTTTTTCTCTATCTATTTACTATTTTTCACAACCTTATACAGAGCTTACATCTCAGTTTTCTGCCTTTTTTTTCTTAAAACTGCCAGATTGTTATTGCCACAATAATTTATTAATCGATGCATTTATTTATAAATTAAATTGAAATTAGTTTAATTAAATTTAGTTTAGTTTATTTCAATTAAAATTAAATAATAAATTAAAATTAAATTAACATAAAAATGAAATAAAATACAATAAAAATATTTAAAATTTAATTAAAATAAAATAAAAAATAATTAATGAAAATGAAATTAACATAACATAATAAAAAATACAATAAAATAGTTAATTAAATTTAATAAAATTTTAATTAATTAAAATAAATTAAATTAATTAAAATTAACATACCATAACAATAAAATAAAATACAATAAAAAAATTAATGGTTGAAATTTAATTTTTAAAAATTGAATTAAAAATAACATAACACAGACCTATACAAGGCTTACATCAGTTTTTTATTACCACAATTATTTACTAATTAATAAATTTATTTATAAATTTATTAAATTGAAATTAGTTTAATTAAATTTAGTTTAATTTATTTAAATTAAAATTTAATATTAAATTAAAATTTCATTAACACAACATAACAATTAAAATACAATAAAAATAGTTAAAATTAAATTAACATAAAATAAATTTAATTAAAATAAAATTAACATAAAAATAGTTAATTAAATTGAATAAAATTTAAATTAATTAAAATAAATTAAATTAATAAAAATTACATAACAATAAAATACAGAAATGCAATAAAAAAATTATAAAGTTAAATATTTTTTTCTAATTAGAATAAATCAAAATAAATTGAATTAAACTGAATATAATACAGACCTATACAAGGCTTACTTCTCAGTTTTCTGCCTTTTTTCCCTAAACTGCCAGATTGTTATTGAGGCTTTGTAATCTGCATAACATGAAGAGTTAATTTCTTCCAGAGTTGTTGTGTTTGTCAATCTTACTGACGGTGTTTTACTTTCTGCAGGCGTCTGGAATGGGAGGAAACAGCAGTTTTGGACTCAGTCCTTTCACTCAAGGACCTGCGACTCCTCATCAGAAGTGAGCAAAGTTTATTTCTTCTGTCTGCCGTCTCAGATTACCAGAGATCATGAGCTGAGCAGAATGTAGAGTTTCTCTCGAGGGTTTTTTTTTGTTTTGTTTAGAAAGTTGTCATGCTAACGGTTTCATTTGGAGGAAACAAGACGGAGGAGGTGCATTTGAAAACAGTGATGAAACATTGCATCTCGCATTTAGCATGTACAGTGAAGTCAGAATTATCCCCCCCCCCCCCCCCTGAATTTTATTTTTTATATTTCCCAAATGATGTTGAACAGATTCAGGAAATGTTCACAGTGTGTCTGATAATATTTCTTCTTCTGGAGAAAGTCTTATTTGTTTTATTTCTGCTAGAATAAAAGCAGTTTTTAATTGTTTTAAAGCCATTTTAAGCTCAATATTATTAGCCTCTTTATATTTTCCCCATAGTCTCCAGAACAAACCATCGTTATACAATAATTTGCCTAATCACCCTAACTTTACCCTAATTACCCTAGTGAAGCCTTTAAATGTCACTTTAAGCTGTATAGAAGTGTCTTGAAGAATATCTAGTCTAATATTATTTACTGTCATCATGACAAAGAGGAAATAAATCGGATATTAGAGATGAGTTATTAACACTATTATGATTAGACATGTGTTGGAGAAATCTATTGGAGGTGTCAGTATGGTTTTGAACACTACAGTATATACTATAAATTACTGTAGTGTATTTTGATGTGTGTGTGTGTCTAACAGAGGCTGCAATATCTGCTGCCAGATCCATCATCAGCAGTTACTCCTTACCTTGCACTTTAGTGTTTACATACATTATTATTTATTTAGGACATACGCCTTCACATTCTGATTCCAATGCCTCAATATTAAATAGTTAAAATGACTATAATTAAATGAAATAGTCTTAATAATTAAGTATGATGTGTTCTAGGAGTGTACTTGCATTATGATAATATTATATGGCATTCTGGCATTGTATACAGGGTGTCCGCAGGGTCTTAAGCAGGTCGCACAACAGAAGCGCCGCTCGACGCTGCGACACGGCGCGTACATGACAATTTAAAGTATCGCACATCAGACGCGCACATTCGAATGAAATTTAACATGAAACTAATCAGATGGCGCTCTGTGGCGCGGCTGAAAAATGAACTGCGTCCTGAGCCGTGAACGGGCGCCGCCGCATTGCGGCGCCGGTGTGTGTATCCTGATAGAAACCTATGTTAAGAATTCTAAAATACATGGCGCTGGGCGGCGCTTCTGGTGTGCGACCTGCTTTAAAGTCTTAAATTCACAGAAATGTTGTGGCCTTAATTTTGAACCAGTCTTTATTTTAAAAGTTGACCGACACCCATCCAATCACCAAACGATCTATCTAAATAATTTGTAAATATATTTAGGTCTTTTATTGCAAAGAGATGTTGATTTCACCACAGCTGTTAGACATTTTACTGCAGATTGCTTTAATTAAATTATTCAGAGTCGCTGGAATTGTTATTTTGGGGGTCACAAGCTGAAAAGTTTGGGCACCCCTGCTATAGAAAAGTCATAATGCTTGATTGAATATGATTTGCTCTTCAGTGTTCGAACTCGCAGCAGTGAAAACTGGACTGACACTGTTTCAATTCACTATAATCTTGTATGTGAAGCTGCTTTGACACAATCTACATTGTGAAAGCGCTATAGAGTCTGTGCTATAGCCTAGTGCAGGGGTGTTAAACTCAATTCCTGGAGGGCCAAAGCCCTGCACAGTTTAGTTCCAACCCTGCTCCAACACACTTACCTGTAGGTTTCAAACAAGCCTGAAGGACTCAATGAGTTTGATCAGGTGTGTTTAATCAGGGTTGGAACTAAACTGTGCAGAGCTGCGGCCCTCCAGGAATTGAGTTTGACACCTGTGGCCTAGTGGTTAGTGTGCCAACATATGGTGCAGGGCGTCCCGAGTTCAAATTCTGGCTCAAGGACATTTCCCTACCCACCACCCCTCTTCCCCTACCTCTCTCTCTTTCTCTCTTTAACTTCGCGTCCTGTCTTAATAGTGTCTTATCTAATAAAGGCAAAAAGGCCAAAACTAAATCTTTAAAAAATAATAAAAATAAAGATTAATTGAACTGAATAATGTCAAATATTTGTAAAGTTTGTTTTTTGCCATGATAGCGCCAGAGAAGCTGAAATGGCAGTGAACTCTAATCTCTCGCTCTCCATCTCTCTGTGTGTGTGTGTGTGTGTGTGTGTGTGTCAGTGGGCCGCAGACGTTCATGACCGGAGGTTGGGGCACCACCTATCAGACGTGGCAGCCTCAGAGTCAGCAGGACCCCAGTGAGTGTGTGTTTCTGTGTTTTTCCTGCATCTTCTGTCTTCAGCATTAAAACGTGAGCTTTTACTGCTGTTTCAGGTCACAACGGCTCTCAGAGCGGACAGATGGACTACTCCAAAGCCTGGGAGCAGTATTATAAGAAGCTAGGTGAGCATCTGAATCTCTGCTGAGAGCCTCTGATTTGCCTGAATTACAGTCCTGCCGTGCTCATCTCTTACTTTCACACACTTTAAGCGCACTGGAGCTTGCTGTTGTTGTTTTACTATTGAAATAAAAGCCACAGAGGAACTTTTAGCAGATCAGCAGGAGCTCGGATAAAACACTCGGGCTCTTTCTGGGATTTGTGCCTTTTTACTAAAATACTGAAATGAGTGGGAAATGGGAAAATAGTTGCTGGTTACTTTGTGCTGGAACAGGGCTGTGTGGAAAATTCTAAGTCTGTATTGATTTTGGCTGAAAACTATTCTGAAAGATCAAATGATTATAAAACAATTGTCATATCCCGTCCCCCTTTCAGCTCCTACATCAGTGTTGCTCAACTGGCGGGAACATTTTCAGTGTGTCGCAGAGTGTGTGGTCAAAACAAACAAGAAAGGTTTAATTGTTAACCTATTTTGCTTATATAAGACTTTTATTTTGAAATGCGCGAGCGACAACTGTACCGTTTGACATGTGAAATTTCATTTAATTATTGCAACAAAAATGACGAAGCTGAAGTACGACCCCGAATATGTAAAGTATGGATTTACATCAGTGTTTCCTCTAGGATTTTTCCAGCATGGGCGCAGTATTCAGTCGAGATCGCATTCATGTAATAGCCTGCGAGCATGTCAATCTCTGCTTGAGCGCCAATTTCCTCTGTTCGTGCACAAAACTTCTTGTGCGCCCTCAAATATATCCGCTGCTCAAGTGCAGATTTTCTTGTGCGCCCTAAAATAAACGCTGCTGAAGTGTGATTGAGTGTGTTTATGTAGTGAGTATGTCTCCAACATTTATTAGGAATATTTATGAATGTCTTTGATTGACTTGCGGAGCCGACTACTGCATCAATGCGTCCTGAAGTAAAGTGAAACGGCTATAAACTCCAGCAAGATAAAGTCAATATATGCAGCGCCACAGACCTTCATCTCTAAATAAAGTATAATTATGGAAACTGTGTTCATCGTAACTGAAAGCTACGCCGTGTTTGCTGGTCTCACGCATCAGTCAGTCAGTCAGCACGTCACCTTAAAGGGTTAAACAGAACCCACAGCACTACTACACTCACAGAAAAAGTTTGCGCTGTCATAATTCACTCACCTTTTATTAAGTTTTCGGTGCGTTTTTTTAACCCGCTATTTAAAAAACGAAAAAGTGGGTCTCGGGAACATTTTCAGTGGGTCGCGGGAACGTATTCAGTCGGTCGCAGAGTGTGCGGTCAAAAAAACAACAAGAAAGGTTTAATTGTTAACCTATTTTGCTTATATAAGACTTTTACTTTGAAATGCGCGAGCGACAACTGTACAGTTTAACATGTGAAATTTCATTTAATTATTGCAACAAAAATGACGAAGCTGAAGTACGACCCCGAATATGTAAAGTATGGATTTACATCAGTGTTTCCTGTAGGATTTTTCCAGCATGGGCGCGGTATTCAGTCGAGATTGCATTCATGTAATAGCCTGCGAGCATGTCAATCTCTGCTTGTGCACCAATTTCCTCTGTTCGTGCACAAAACTTCTTGTGCGCCCTCAAATATATCCGCTGCTCAAGTGCAGATTTTCTTGTGCGCCCTCAAATAAACGCTGCTGAAGTGTGATTGAGTGCGTTTATGTAGTGAGTATGTTTCCAACATTTATTAGGAATATTTATGAATGTCTTTGATTGACTTGCGGAGCCGACTACAGCATCAATGCGTCCTGAAGTAAAGTGAAACGGCTGTAAACTCCAGCAAGATAAAGTCATTATATGCAGCGCCACAGACCTTCATCTCTAAATAAAGTATAATTATGGAAACTGAGTTCATCATAACTGAAAGCTACGCCGTGTTTGCTGGTATCACGCATCATTCAGTCAGTCAGCACGTCACCTTAAAGGGTTAAACAGAACCCACAGCACTACTACACTCACAGAAAAAGTTTGCGCTGTTATAATTCACTCATCTTTAAGTTTTCGGTGAGTGTTTTTAACCCGCTATTTAAAAAACGAAAAAGTGGGTCTCGGGAACATTTTCAGTGGGTCGCGGGAACGTATTCAGTCGGTCGCAGAGTGTGCGGTAAAAAAAAAACAAGAAAGGTTTAATTGTTAACCTATTTTGCTTATATAAGACTTTTATTTTGAAATGCACGAGCGACAACTGTACCGTTTAACATGTGAAATTTCATTTAATTATTGCAACAAAAATGCCGAAGCTGAAGTACGACCCCGAATATGTAAAGTATGGATTTACATCAGTGTTTCCTGTAGGATTTTTCCAGCATTGGCGCAGTATTCAGTCGAGATTGCATTCATGTAATAGCCTGCGAGCATGTCAATCTCTGCTTGAGCGCCAATTTCCTCTGTTCATGCACAAAACTTCTTGCGCGCCCTCAAATATATCCGCTGCTCTAATGCAGATTTTCTTGTGCGCCCTCAAATAAACGCTGCTGAAGTGTGATTGAGTGCGTTTATGTAGCGAGTATGTCTCCAACATTTATTAGGAATATTTATGAATGTCTTTGATTGACTTGCGGAGCGGACCGCGGCATCAATGCGTCCTGAATTAAAGTGAAACGGCTGTAAACTCCAGCAAGATAAAGTCATTATATGCAGCGCCACAGACCTTCATCTCTAAATAAAGTATAATTATGGAAACTGTGTTCATCATAACTGAAAGCTACGCCGTGTTTGCTGGTATCACGCATCAGTCATTCAGTCAGCACGTCACCTTAAAGGGTTAAACAGAACGCACAGCACTACTACGCTCACAGAAAAAGTTTGCGCTGTTATAATTCACTCACCTTTAAGTTTTCGGTGAGTGTTTTTAACCCGCTATTTAAAAAACGAAAAAGTGGGTCTCTGGAACATTTTCAGTGGGTCGCGGGAACGTATTCAGTCGGTTGCAGAGTGTGCGGTCAAAAAAAAACAAAGGTTTAATTGTTAACCTATTTTGCTTATATAAGACTTTTATTTTGAAATGCGCGAGCAACAACTGTACCGTTGAACATTTGAAATTTCATTTAATTATTGCAACAAAAATGACGAAGCTGAAGTACGACCCCGAATATGTCAAGTATGGATTTGCATCAGTGTTTCCTCTAGGATTTTTCCAGCATGGGCGCAGTATTCAGTCGAGATTGCATTCATGTAATAGCCTGCGAGCATGTCAATCTCTGCTTGAGCGCCAATTTCCTCTGTTCGTGCACAAAACTTCTTGCGCGCCCTCAAATATATCCGCTGCTCAAGTGCAGATTTTCTTGTGCGCCCTCAAATAAACGCTGCTGAAGTGTGATTGAGTGCGTTTATGTAGTGAGTATGTCTCCAACATTTATTAGGAGTATTTATGAATGTCTTTGATTGACTTGCGGAGCCGACTACGGCATCAATGCGTCCTGAAGTAAAGTGAAACGGCTGTAAACTCCAGCAAGATAAAGTCATTATATGCAGCGCCACAGACCTTCATCTCTAAATAATGTATAATTATGGAAACTGAGTTCATCATAACTGAAAGCTACGCCGTGTTTGCTGGTATCACGCATCAGTCAGTCAGCACGTCCCCTTAAAGGGTTAAACAGAACCAACAGCACTACTACGCTCACAGAAAAAGTTTGCGCTGTTATAATTCACTCACCTTTTAATACGTTTTCAGTGCGTTTTTTTTAACCCGCTATTTAAAAAACGAAAAAGTGGGTCTCGGGAACATTTTCAGTGGGTCGCGGGAACGTATTCAGTCTGTCGCAGAGTGTGTGGTCAAAAAAACAACAACAAATGTTTCATTTTTAAGTTATTTTGCTTATATAAGACTTTTATTTTGAAATGCGCGAGCGACAACTGTACCGTTTAACATGTGAAATTTTGTTTAATTATAGCAACAAATATGTCGAAGCACAAGTACCACGCCCAATATGTAAAGTATGGATTTACATATATATTTACGACAAACAAGGCTTAAA
Organism: Danio rerio; assembly: GCF_049306965.1. NCBI lineage: Eukaryota > Metazoa > Chordata > Actinopteri > Cypriniformes > Danionidae > Danio > Danio rerio. Next base: position 1,403,041 of record NC_133180.1, on the reverse strand, counting down.
AGCTCAGTGTGTCATACGTAGTGATGTGCTCTCACAAGAGCACTTTTAGAAACAAAACATTTGTCGTTTTTACTCTGTAATATTTCCATATTTTGACACATTTTGTTAAACGACAGCAGTAAAATAGTGTTTATTTGTAAGTCTTGGTGATTTTCTTATGATTTATCGGTCACTGCTTGTGTATGTTAACAAATAAATACAAATGAATTATAATTCCTAATATTACATTATAGTTCCTAAAAATTTGGGCCGCGGGTTGATGACCATGTAAAAATGTGGGTCCCATGGCCAAACCAGTTGAGAACTCAGTTGAGAAATGGTCAAATGCATGCAAATCTGCATGTAAACCTGCAGTGCTCAGTGATTCAATCACACAAATGCTTGATTGTTATTGATTAGCATAAAGAATCCCGAGTGGAAATGCATGTGTAGCAGTATACTGGATCCATGCAGCTCTTAAAGTGACAGTGCGCTATATTCCTGCTGCAGTCTGTGTTTATAAATTCACTTATTGTTTGATTAAACTAATGTCGAGAGGATCACGTGTTTATGATTGATCACAGCTGGTCCTGCATTATTCCATTTAGGATTGACCAATCAGATGATTCCTAATCCACTGTAAACACCCTCAGCTCCATATCACAGCCATCTTCATTTTGAGGAATCCCCCCTTCCACCCCTGCTCCTCCTCCTTTCCTAGATGGGTGGCCCAGTGGTTCGCACTGTTGCCTCACAGCAAGAACATCACTGGTTCTAGTCCTTACCAAGCCAGCTGACGTTTCTGCGCTGAGTTTACACGTTCTCCCCGTGCTCACGTGGGTTTCCCAGGGTTCCTCCCACCATCCAAAAGCATGCAACATAAGTTAATCGACTAATCCAAATCAGCACATAGACATGCTGCTAGTCAGTAGTTCTCTCTGAAGAGCGATCACTATGTGTGATGCTAAACAAGCTTTATATTCAATCCTCAGATAAGTGTGAACTCTTGAAAAGACTGTTGCGGTGTTTAATGTTTGCTCTTGGTTTCCCCTTCTGCTGTGGAATGAGAGCTGTGAGATTGACATGCAAAGGTTTATTAGAGAGCTCAGTTACAAAAGTCATTCAAGATGGATGCATTAATAGCTGCCCGTGTGTAAATGAACACATGAATGCGTTTATTATTTTCCTGGCCGCTATGATTCAGGTGTGTGTGTGTGTGTGTGTGTGTGTGTGTTTACTGGTGTTTTGTCGTTTGCAGGTCAGCAGAACCAGGGCCAGAGCAGCGGCCCCGACTACAGCAAAGCCTGGGAGGAGTATTACAAGAAGCAGAGTAAGAGCTGCCGTCCTGCTGCATCGGTCAGTCAGTGTGAACAGACCCTCAGTGCTCACGCTTCTGTCTCTCTGTGTGTGTGTGTGTGTGTGTGCAGCTCAGGCAGCCGGACCGGGCTCTCAGCAGAGTTCTCCTCCAGACTACAGCGCCGCCTGGGTGGAGTATTACAGACAGCAGGGAGCTTATTACGGCCAGGGACAAACACAGGCCCCCGGCCTCCCGGTACAAACACACTATACACACACATACACACAATTCAAACCTACACTCACAGTACACACAAACACAGACTCCTGGTACACACACACTATAGACTCACACTACACACAAACACAGGCCCTCTGCCTTACGGTACAAACGCACTATACACACACTATACAAACATACACTCACAGTACACACAAACACAGACTCCTGGTACACACACACACACACACACTGTAGACTCACACTACACTCAAACACAGGCCCTCTGCCTTACGGTACAAACGCACTATACACACACTATACAAACATACACTCACAGTACACACAAACACAGACTCCTGGTACACACACACACACACACACTGTAGACTCACACTACACTCAAACACAGGCCCTCGGCCTTCCGGTACAAACACACTATACACACACTACACAAACATACACTCACAGTACCCACAAACACAGACTCCTGGTATACACACACACACACACACACTGTAGACTCACACTACACACAAACACAGGCCCTCGGCCTTACGGTACAAACGCACTATACACACACACACACACACACACACGCTATACAAACATACACTCACAGTACACACAAACACAGACTCCTGGTATACACACACACACACTGTAGACTCACACTACACTCAAACACAGGCCCTCGGCCTTACGGTACAAACGCACTATACATACAAACATACACTCTACAGACACACTATACACTCAAACATACATTCACACTACACACAAACACAGGCTCCCGGTACACATACACATACACACTACACACTCAAACATACACTCACAGTACATACAAACAAAGGCTCCCAGCCTACCGGTACACACACACTATACACACACACACACACACTATACACTACACACACACACACACTATACACGCAATATACACTACACACACCATACACACACTACATACTCAAACATAGTGATAGTTTACACAAACACAGGCCCCCAGCCTCCCTGTGCACATACACACACAATAGACACGTTATACACACAAACGGCTCACCGGTCAGGTATACATCCGCGCTAAAATATAGTGCTGAAAGTCATCATAGCTTGCGTAGAACAGACCCAGCTCCCAACCCAACATTGAGAATAGATTAGTGCAGCACGTTAATGCCGATAACGGCGGTAACTACTACAACACACACACACACACACACACACACACACATTTTGTAACATTACAAAGATTTGACTATTTTTTTAAATGATGCCGCTCTTTTTTTTTTTTTTTTTTTTTTTTGCCCTCTGTGAATCCTGAAAAATAAAATGCATCACCTATTATCATAAATAAGTGATTTCTTAAAGCCGATGATCAGAAATCAGGATGTTAGAGGATGATGGACACTGCAGTAATGATGCTGGAACATTTGCTGTTTAAATGTTGCACTATATCAGTTGGTGTCAAATTCCTGGAGGGCCGCAGCTCTGCACAGTTTAGTTCCAACCCTGATTAAACACACCTGATCAAACTCATTGAGTCCTCCAGGCTTGTTTGAAACCTACAGGTGAAGCTGCGGTCACACTAGAGTTTGTGTGTGCGAGTTTTTGTCGTGCGGCTCTGTGTAAAGGGGCGGGATTAAACAAGATTATTAGAGATTATAAAAGCGAGTGATTGCTCCATGTTTTACATTTCTGTGCAGAGAGGTCTTGTTTTGATTCTCGATTGGTCTCACGCAGTCAAGAGATGCGATTTCGCAGGTCAGAGTTCACCAAGCTTGAACTTTACACCACATCGACCTGCCAAACTTAACGCATGTCCCTGCGTTTCCCTATTCGCGCGAGTATGAATGGAAGTCTGTGGGAAAAAAAAGTCGAGTGTGAACGCAGCTTAAGGCCCCGTTTACACTAATTGTTTTAGTTTGGAAATGCATAAGTTTGGCTACGGTTACGACATCCGTTCACACTACGCCGGAGTTTTCAAGCGCTGAAATCAGAGCGTTTTGTAAACACTGGAGAGGCTGTTTCATTCTGAAGCGCTGCTGCTCCGTCTCAGTGTGGATGAGGGAAAACAGAGACATCTGGAAACGGAGGCGGGGCTGCTGAGATTCGCTAGCTGATTGGGGCTTTTGTGTCATTGTGTATCCTTCCCTTATTGGTCAAGCCCCTATCACATGACTATAACACATGGCTTTAACGCTACCGGGAGACAGCAGACCAGCCTTCACTGTAAACAACAACATGCACACAGAAATGAGAGCGCTGTTTGCACTGTTGTCTGTTTTAGACGCCATTGTGCAGTTATTCATTTGTTACGTTTAGTAACTCGACCTCGTCGTCTGTCCACAAAAACACCTCTCTTGCTTTCTTTGCCATCGCATTCATTGTTCAACCGGCGTTTGTTGACTAACAACAACCAAATGGCGAGCGAGACGCATGCTTCCTGTTTATACTAGAACACTCATGCCCAGAGTGCGCACATGGTCACGTGATACACGCTTTTGGTGGCGTAGTGTGGACGGAGATATGTTCAGAAACACTAGTGTGGACGCGGATCGTTTTTGATCTAAAACAACATTTTAAAACTAAAACGCACTAGTGTAAACGGGGCCTCAGTGTGTTGGAGCAGGATTAGAACTAAACTGTGCAGAGCTGCGGCCCTCCAGGAATTGAGTTTGACAACCTTGCACTATATCTTCCAGAGGAAATTCTAAAATGTCTATATTTCTCTATTTCTGAGTCTTGATGTGCATTTGCGTGTGTGTGTGTTTGCGTGTGTTTGCGTGTGTGTGCGTGTTGTCTGTCTCTCCCGCAGGATCATTAAATGAGCAGCAGCGGTGGCGACTCCAGACCCTTTAGTTGAAGATTTTTGAATCACTGCGAGGAGGAGAACAGACCTTTTGTAACAGAGGTTTCTAGATTTGCAACGCCTTGAAGACTTTTACTTTTTTTCTTAGTGAGAAACACTAGCTGTAGAATGACTTGTATGATTTAAACAGAGAACTATTTCTAAAAAAAAAAAAATCAGGACATCCAATTGTTACTAAATAACTTGTGTACACCATTATCCGAACGGGGGGCGTTTTCTTTTTTTTTTCCGGGACGAGTCGGTTTGTTTTCTATTCTTCCTTTTTAATTCGTACGATATATATATATAGAGATGTATATCGGCAAACGAACCCGGAGTGTGTGTGCGTGTGTGGGCGTTTCATCGAGCGATCGCGCAATATAATCTCTTATTTTTCTAGTTCTGTTGCAATAAAACGATGGGGGCGTGGCTTAGCAGTCTTGAATTCGTTATCGTTTCGTTCGTTTCGGTTTCTTCTCGTCATGAAATGTTTTAAGAATGTGTACAAAATGTGTTTCCTTTTTGGGTTTGTTTCTCTTACATAAAGCATTTTAATTGATTCAGTGCGATAATAATGAAAAACTGTGATGTTTTTGTTACAGAAATATATGCTTCTTTTGTTACACGCGTCATGATGATGATGATGATGATGATGATGGTGGTGATGATGATGTAATTCCTCATGTACTTTGTATTCTGTTTTCAGTGTCGTTTTATTGTACTCTGGTTAAGAAAAAGGTGCAATATCTTATTTCATAATTTTTTTGAAACAAAGATGGACTCTCTAATATTTTGACAGACGTTTAACGTGTAGATCTTAGCTATTTTTTTTAGATGATAATTTTATATGACCGTGATTATTATTATTCTTTTTTTTTGCCAGGGAAAGGGTGGTCTTGCGTATCGTGAGGTTGTTTTTTGCCTTTGCTCTCTTGTAAAACTATGTATGTATGCGCAGATACTTGACTAAATACTTTATTTAAAACATATATATACATATATATATATATATAAATATAATTAAATCAAAGACGTTTTTGGTCCCTTATTTTTCTCTTCTGTTTTCATACTGAAATTTGTCAAAGATTGTGAATGTGTAATCTGAAATTTGATGTTGCATCTTGCTGACGGATGATAATAATGTGTGTGTTTTTCTGTACAACTCAAAGACTTTAAAGCGTTCAGGACTGCTAAGCCTCCAGAGCCTATACCTGTGTATGAATTAATTAATTGATTAATTGTAGTTTTTTTTTATATTGGAAGTATTGGATGATCAAAGTGGTCGTGTTCTTTGGTACCGCCTCTCTCTCTCTATCTCTCCATCTTCATCAGCTCTCACGCTCACTCTGGACACACCACCGTTTTAATTCTGTTGTTTCTTTCTACTGTGTGATCTAATATATGTATGATTGATTAGTTACCAACATTGATCTAGTATTAACTTCATTGCTTAATGAAAAGGGATATTATAATTTCGAAATGTTTAATTTTAGTGTTTCTTTTCTTCCTCATGTGTACAGGTAACCATGTATTAAAATTGATCGAAAGACTACCACTGCTTTTTGTGCTTTTATTCAGTTGCGATTGGACTTTTCGCTCCATTACATGTTTGTTTGGAAATCAACGTTTTATTAAGCGAATTCATGAGAATCATTCCAGAACTGTGGGTACATCTGAAACATTTTCCTTTAACTGGAATGATGAACAGCAAATGTATATTTTATAATACAATTAATTCATTAATATTGTAAAATAATGCAAAAGGCTGAAATGTGAAACATTTGATTCTGTTTCTGTTAATTATTTAACGTATTCTAGTTAAACTTTTTAAACCAGTTGTGGAGTTGATGATAATGGAGTTGACAATGCCAGAGTTGCAGAGGTAATAATAACAGTTGATGATAACAGAGTTGGGGAGGTGACAATTGCGGAGTGTACAATTACAGTTAATAACAGAGTTGCAGAGTTGATGACAACAAAGTTGACAGTAACTGAGTTGAAGAACCAAGTTGCAGAGGTAATGATAAAAGTTGATTTTATTAGTTGATGATAATGGAAATGACTATAACAGTTGTGGAGTTGATGATAATGGAAATGACTATAACATTTGTGGAGTTGATGATAATGGAAATGACTATAACATTTGTGGAGTTGATGATAATGGAAATGACTATAACATTTGTGGAGTTGATGATAATGGAAATGACTATAACATTTGTGGAGTTGATGATAATGGAAATGACAATAACAGTAGTGGAGTTGACGTTAATGGAAATGACTATAACATTTGTGGAGTTGATGATAATGGAAATGACAATAACAGTAGTGGAGTTGATGATAATGGAAATGACTATAACATTTGTGGAGTTGATGATAATGGAAATGACAATAACAGTAGTGGAGTTGATGATAATGGAAATGACTATAACATTTGTGGAGTTGATGATAATGGAAATGACAATAACAGTAGTGGAGTTGATGATAATGGAAATGACTATAACATTTGTGGAGTTGATGATAATGGAAATGACTATAACATTTGTGGAGTTGACTTTAATGGAAATGACAATAACAGTAGTGGAGTTGACGTTAATGGAAATGACTATAACATTTGTGGAGTTGACGATAATGGAAATGACTATAACAGTTGTGGAGTTGATTATAATGGAAATGACAATAACAGAGTTGTGGAGTTGACAATAATGGAAATGACAATAACAGAGATGTGGAGTTGACGTTAATGGAAATGACTATAACAGAGTTGTGGAGTTGACAATAATGGAAATGACAATAACAGAGTTGTGGAGTTGACTTTAATGGAAATGACAAAAACAGTAGTGGAGTTGACGATAATGGAAATGACTATAACATTTGTGGAGTTGACGATAATGGAAATGACTATAACAGAGTTGTGGAGTTGACGTTAATGGAAATGACTATAACAGAGTTGTGGAGTTGACGATAATGGAAATGACTATAACATTTGTGGAGTTGACGATAATGGAAATGACTATAACAGAGTTGTGGAGTTGACGATAATGGAAATGACTATAACATTTGTGGAGTTGACGATAATGGAAATGACTATAACAGAGTAGTGGAGTTGACGTTAATGGAAATGACTATAACAGTAGTGGAGTTGACGTTAATGGAAATGACTATAACATTTGTGTAGTTGACGATAATGGAAATGACTATAACAGAGGTGTGGAGTTGACGATAATGGAAATGATTATAACAGTAGTAGAGTTGACGTTAAGGGAAATGACTATAACATTTGTGTAGTTGACGATAATGGAAATGACAATAACAGAGTTGTGGAGTTGACTTTAATAGAAATGACTATAACAGAGTTGTGGAGTTGACGATAATGGAAATGACTATAACAGAGTTGTGGAGTTGACGATAATGGAAATGACTATAACAGTTGTGGAGTTGATTATAATGGAAATGACAATAACAGAGTTGTGGAGTTGACAATAATGGAAATGACAATAACAGAGATGTGGAGTTGACGTTAATGGAAATGACTATAACAGAGTTGTGGAGTTGACAATAATGGAAATGACAATAACAGAGTTGTGGAGTTGACTTTAATGGAAATGACAAAAACAGTAGTGGAGTTGACGATAATGGAAATGACTATAACATTTGTGGAGTTGACGATAATGGAAATGACTATAACAGAGTTGTGGAGTTGACGTTAATGGAAATGACTATAACAGAGTTGTGGAGTTGACGATAATGGAAATGACTATAACATTTGTGGAGTTGACGATAATGGAAATGACTATAACAGAGTTGTGGAGTTGACGATAATGGAAATGACTATAACATTTGTGGAGTTGACGATAATGGAAATGACTATAACAGAGTAGTGGAGTTGACGTTAATGGAAATGACTATAACAGTAGTGGAGTTGACGTTAATGGAAATGACTATAACATTTGTGTAGTTGACGATAATGGAAATGACTATAACAGAGGTGTGGAGTTGACGATAATGGAAATGATTATAACAGTAGTAGAGTTGACGTTAAGGGAAATGACTATAACATTTGTGTAGTTGACGATAATGGAAATGACAATAACAGAGTTGTGGAGTTGACTTTAATAGAAATGACTATAACAGAGTTGTGGAGTTGACGATAATGGAAATGACAATAACAGAGTTGTGGAGTTGACTTTAATGGAAATGACTATAACAGAGTTGTGGAGTTGACGATAATGGAAATGACTATAACAGAGTTGTGGAGTTGACTTTAATGGAAATGACTATAACAGAGTTGTGGAGTTGACGATAATGGAAATGACTATAACAGAGTTGTGGAGTTGACGATAATGGAAATGACTATAACAGAGTTGTGGAGTTGACGATAATGGAAATGACTATAACAGAGTTGTGGAGTTGACGATAATGGAAATGACTATAACAGAGTTGTGGAGTTGACGATAATGGAAATGACTATAACAGTAGTGGAGTTGACGTTAATGGAAATGACTATAACATTTGTGTAGTTGACGATAATGGAAATGACTATAACATTTGTGGAGTTGACGATAATGGAAATGACTATAACAGATTTGTGGAGTTGACGATAATGGAAATGACTATAACAGAGTTGTGGAGTTGATGATAATGGAAATGACTATAACATTTGTGTAGTTGACGATAATGGAAATGACTATAACAGAGTTGTGGAGTTGACGATAATGGAAATGATTATAACAGTAGTAGAGTTGACGTTAAGGGAAATGACTATAACATTTGAGTAGTTGACGATAATGGAAATGACAATAACAGAGTTGTGGAGTTGACTTTAATAGAAATGACTATAACAGAGTTGTTGAGTTGACGATAATGGAAATGACTATAACATTTGTGTAGTTGACGATAGTGGAAATGACTATAACAGAGTTGTGGAGTTGACAATAATGGAAATGACTATAACAGAGTTGTGGAGTTGACGATAATGGAAATGACTATAACATTTGTGTAGTTGACGATAATGGAAATGACAATAACAGAGTTGTGGAGTTGACTTTAATAGAAATGACTATAACAGAGTTGTTGAGTTGACGATAATGGAAATGACTATAACATTTGTGTAGTTGACGATAATGGAAATGACTATAACAGAGTTGTGGAGTTGACTTTAATAGAAATGACTATAACAGAGTTGTGGAGTTGACTTTAATAGAAATGACTATAACAGAGTTGTTGAGTTGACGATAATGGAAATGACTATAACAGAGTTGTGGAGTTGACGATAATGGAAATGACAATAACAGAGTTGTGGAGTTGACGATAATGGAAATGACTATAACAGAGTTGTGGAGTTGACGATAATGGAAATGACTATAACAGAGTTGTGGAGTTGACGATAATGGAAATGACTATAACAGAGTTGTTGAGTTGACGATAATGGAAATGACTATAACAGAGTTGTGGAGTTGACGATAATGGAAATGACTATAACAGAGTTGTGGAGTTGACAATAATGGAAATGACTATAACAGAGTTGTGGAGTTGACGATAATGGAAATGACTATAACAGAGTTGTGGAGTTGACGATAATGGAAATGACTATAACAGAGTTGTGGAGTTGACGATAATGGAAATGACTATAACAGAGTTGTGGAGTTGACGATAATGGAAATGACTATAACAGAGTTGTTGAGTTGACGATAATGGAAATGACTATAACAGAGTTGTGGAGTTGACGATAATGGAAATGACTATAACAGAGTTGTTGAGTTGATGATAATGGAAATGACTATAACAGAGTTGTGGAGTTGACGATAATGGAAATGACTATAACAGAGTTGTGGAGTTGACGATAATGGAAATGACTATAACAGAGTTGTGGAGTTGACGATAATGGAAATGACTATAACAGAGTTGTGGAGTTGACGATAATGGAAATGACTATAACAGAGCTGTGGAGTTGACGATAATGGAAATGACTATAACAGAGTTGTGGAGTTGACGATAATGGAAATGACTATAACAGAGTTGTGGAGTTGACGATAATGGAAATGACTATAACAGAGTTGTTGAGTTGACGATAATGGAAATGACTATAACAGAGTTGTGGAGTTGACGATAATGGAAATGACTATAACAGAGTTGTGGAGTTGACGATAATGGAAATGACTATAACAGAGTTGTGGAGTTGACGATAATGGAAATGACTAAAACAGAGTTGTGGACTTGACGATAATGGAAATGACTATAACAGAGTTGTGGAGTTGACGATAATGGAAATGACTAACCGAGTTGTGGAGTTGACGTTGATGGAAATTACTATAACAGAGTTTGTTGAGTTGACGATAATGGAAATGATTATAACAGTAGTAGAGTTGACGTTAAGGGAAATTACTATAACATTTGTGTAGTTGACGATAATGGAAATGACAATAACAGAGTTGTGGAGTTGACTTTAATAGAAATGACTATAACAGAGTTGTTGAGTTGACAATAATGGAAATGACTATAACAGAGTTGTGGAGTTGACGATAATGGAAATGACTATAACAGAGTTGTGGAGTTGACGATAATGGAAATGACTAAAACAGAGTTGTGGACTTGACGATAATGGAAATGACTATAACAGAGTTGTGGAGTTGACGATAATGGAAATGACTAACCGAGTTGTGGAGTTGACGTTGATGGAAATTACTATAACAGAGTTTGTTGAGTTGACGATAATGGAAATGATTATAACAGTAGTAGAGTTGACGTTAAGGGAAATGACTATAACATTTGTGTAGTTGACGATAATGGAAATGACAATAACAGAGTTGTGGAGTTGACGATAATGGAAATGACTATAACAGAGTTGTGGAGTTGACAATAATGGAAATGACTAAAACAGAGTTTGTTGAGTTGACGATAATGGAAATGACTATAACAGAGTTGCGGAGTTGACGATAATGGAAATGACTATAACAGTTGTGCAGTTGACGTTGATGGAAATGACTATAACAGAGTTGTGGAGTTGACGATAATGGAAATGACTATAACATTTGTGTAGTTGACGATAATGGAAATGACAATAACAGAGTTGCGGAGTTGACTTTAATAGAAATGACTATAACAGAGTTGTTGAGTTGACGATAATGGAAATGACTATAACAGAGTTGTGGAGTTGACTTTAATAGAAATGACTATAACAGAGTTGTTGAGTTGACGATAATGGAAATGACTATAACAGAGTTGTGGAGTTGACGATAATGGAAATGACTATAACAGAGTTGTGGAGTTGACAATAATGGAAATGACTATAACAGAGTTGTGGAGTTGACGATAATGGAAATGACTATAACAGAGTTGTGGAGTTGACGATAATGGAAATGACTATAACAGAGTTGTGGAGTTGACGATAATGGAAATGACTATAACAGAGTTGTGGAGTTGACGATAATGGAAATGACTATAACAGAGTTGTTGAGTTGACGATAATGGAAATGACTATAACAGAGTTGTGGAGTTGACAATAATGGAAATGACTATAACAGAGTTGTGGAGTTGACGATAATGGAAATGATTATAACAGTAGTAGAGTTGACGTTAAGGGAAATGACTATAACATTTGTGTAGTTGACGATAATGGAAATGACAATAACAGAGTTGTGGAGTTGACTTTAATAGAAATGACTATAACAGAGTTGTTGAGTTGACAATAATGGAAATGACTATAACAGAGTTGTTGAGTTGACAATAATGGAAATGACTATAACAGAGTTGTGGAGTTGACAATAATGGAAATGACTATAACAGAGTTGTTGAGTTGACAATAATGGAAATGACTATAACAGAGTTGTTGAGTTGACAATAATGGAAATGACTATAACAGAGTTGTTGAGTTGACAATAATGGAAATGACTATAACAGAGTTGTTGAGTTGACAATAATGGAAATGACTATAACAGAGTTGTGGAGTTGACGATAATGGAAATGACTATAACAGAGTTGTGGAGTTGACGATAATGGAAATGACTAAAACAGAGTTGTGGACTTGACGATAATGGAAATGACTATAACAGAGTTGTGGAGTTGACGATAATGGAAATGACTAACCGAGTTGTGGAGTTGACGTTGATGGAAATTACTATAACAGAGTTTGTTGAGTTGACGATAATGGAAATGATTATAACAGTAGTAGAGTTGACGTTAAGGGAAATGACTATAACATTTGTGTAGTTGACGATAATGGAAATGACAATAACAGAGTTGTGGAGTTGACGATAATGGAAATGACTATAACAGAGTTGTGGAGTTGACAATAATGGAAATGACTAAAACAGAGTTTGTTGAGTTGACGATAATGGAAATGACTATAACAGAGTTGCGGAGTTGACGATAATGGAAATGACTATAACAGTTGTGCAGTTGACGTTGATGGAAATGACTATAACAGAGTTGTGGAGTTGACGATAATGGAAATGACTATAACAGAGTTGCGGAGTTGACGATAATGGAAATGACTATAACAGTTGTGCAGTTGACGTTGATGGAAATGACTATAACAGAGTTGTGGAGTTGACGATAATGGAAATGACTATAACAGAGTTGCGGAGGTAATGATAACAGTTGATAATAGAGTTGGGGAGTTGACAATAACAGCTGATTACAGAGTTGCGGACTTTACGATAACAGTTGATAACAGAGTTGACAGTAATGTAGTTTAAGATAATCAAGTTGCAGAGGTAATGATAATAGTTGATGATATATAGATAGATAGATATAGATATACATATTTAAAATTGTAATGGACAGTTTGAGTTACAGTAATATGTGCATCGCCTGAAGGTGGACAGTTGTTTTCTGCTTGTCTTGTAGATTTCAGAGTTGATCAAGACTGAAGCCTTTAGTTTTCCATTACAGATGATCTTAAACTCTGACCTGCAGTCAGTCTAATGCATCCGCTTTTCCGTGTGTGTGTGTGTGTGTGTGTGTGTGTGTGTGTGTGTGTTCAGTGGTGGTTTGTGGGAGGATTCATTGAGCTAAATGGATTTTTAAACACTGATGATTTTCTTTCTGCCCTCAGGCCTGTGTGTGTGTGTGGTTTCTCCTTCTCTCTCTCACACACACAGAGAGAGAGAGAGAGACGGACACTGTTGCATGTTTGTGTTTGTCAGTGGTTTTCCTTTGTGGCTTTTGCAGGTGTATTTTCCATGTAGCACACATTAGCTACAGAGAACTCCTGAACTGAGCTGTTTGTAAGTCGTGGGGGATAAACAGCAGTTTCAGTAATCTGATTTTTAATTCTCATCTGATTTACAGTTGTAGTGTTTGCGTGGCGATGATGTTCAGTAAGCATGTAGTGTTTTCAGCATTAGTTCTTTTCATTTCAGCAAGTTCAAGTTCAGCAAAGCAAACACTGAATGCACACTTCACCTTACAACTTTAACAGTTCTGTGGTGTTTCATTTTGATGAGTAAATTGTTGATCAGGCGGCACGGTGGCTCAGAGTCCTCACAGCAAGAAGGTCGCTGGTTTGAGTCTCGGCTGGGTCAGTTGGTGTTTCTGTGTGGAGTTTGCATGTTCTCCCCGTGTTGGTGTGGGTTTCCTCTGGGTGCTCCGGTTTCCCCCACAGTCCAAACACATGCGCTATAGGGGAACTGATCAACTAAACTGGCCGTAGTGTATGAGTGTGAATGCGTGTTTCCCAGTACTGGGTTGCAGCTCAAAGGGCATCCGCTGTATAAAACATATGCTGGAGTAGTTGGCGGTTCATTACGCTGTTGCAACCCCTGATAAAGGACAAAGCTGAAGGAGAATGAATGAATGGATTTGTTGATAAAGGTAAATTGCTGCATGAGATGTGAATCAGCTGATGAATGAATGAATCCATGAACGAATGAACAATTATCGGCTGAATGATCGAATGTGTGACTGAACAGCTGGATGAATCAGTGATTGAACAAAAGAATGAAGGAATGAAATAAATGAGTGCTGAATGACTGAGTGAGTGAACGCTTGAGTGATTATCTGTGCGTGTGTGTGTGTGCGTGTGTGTGTGTGTGTGTGTGTGTGTGTGTGTGTGTGTGTGCGTGTGTGTGTGTGTGTGTGTGTGTGTGTATTTCCGCATGATGTGCTAATCTCCTGAATTAGTAAACTTGCTCTGGTTAATGAGATTTCTGAAGAGGAGAAAGTGTGTGAAGTATAGAATAATGATCTGTCACGAGAGAGACTGTGTGTGTGTGTGTGTGTGTGTGTGTGTGTGTGTGTGTGTGTGTGTGTGTGTGTGTGTGTGTGTGTGTGTGTGTGTGTGTGTGTGTGTGTGAGAGCGCTTGAACAGCTGGTTAAATGTGTGTAATTGTAGGCTGTGATGTGTTAATAGTCTCTAATACAGGTGCTGAGCTGATCCACTGCTGTCAGATTAACACACACACACACACACACTCTCTCTCCCTCTCCCTCCTTACAAAGACCTGCAGCCGATTTGCGTCTTTAAAGGGGCGGCGGGGATTTGTGTGTTTGTGTGCAAGAGAGCAGAGATACGGTGTGTATCCAGAGTTGGTGTTATATAATTATTAATTACTAATAAAAGGGAAAGTGTGTGTGTGTGTGTGTGTTAAGAGAGATGCAAAGAGAAAAAGTGTGTGTGAGAGAGAGAGAAAGTGTGTGAAAGAGAGAAATAGTGTGTGTGTGTGTGTTAAGAGTGATGAAAATGGAGAAGTGTTAGTGTGTGTGTGTGTGTGAGAGAGAGTGAGAGAGAGAGTGTGTGAAAGAGAAATTGTGTGTGTGTGTGTGTGTGTGTGTGTGTGTGTGTGTGAGAGAGAGAGAGAGAGAGAGAGAGAGAGAGAGAGAGAGAGAGAGAAATATAGGGAAAGTGTGTGAAAGAGAAATTGTGTGTCTGTGTGTGTGTGTGTGTGTGTGTGTGTGTGTCAGTCATTAATAAGTGATGGGGGCCGCTGGGCTCCTATAAGAGGCTCATGTCCTCCGCTCGGTGAGAGAGTGTGTGTGTGAGTGTGCAGTGATGGGCTCAGTCCTGCCCGCCGATCCGTCAGTGCCGGTGCCGCCGGCGCTGCTGCTGAAGTCCCGGTTCCGCGGCCCGGTGTGTGACGTCATCATCAGCTCGGAGATCCTGCACAGCTTCCTGTACGGGCGCTGGAGGAGCGCGCAGCCGGAGGAGCAGAGCCCGCGGACGGCCTTCACCGCCGAGGCGCTGGCGCAGTCCTTCAGCGGAGGTACAGCTCTGATCCACTCTGTTACAGATGAACAGCAGAATCTCTCTCTCCACATTAGGTTCAGAAGCTGCTCGACTTGCATGATGAGTGTTGTACATGTGTTGCCAAAGCTTTATACAGTTTACATCAACATCTGAGTGGAGTCACGCTTTTCTAAATTACTCTAAAGCAGGAATTGCTGCTGTTGAATAGTTTTAGGGCTACTTGGATGAAAGCTGAAAGTTTTCTTAAGATCAAAACAAAAATAATAAATATAACAATAACCAGAATAACCTCCCACTACTGGGTTGCGGCTTGAAGCGCATCCGCTGCGTAAAGCAAATGCCGGAGTTGTTGATGACCCTAAATCAGAGACTGAGCTGAAGGAAAGTGAATGAATGAACTCTACATATAACAATCAACATTTTAGGATAAACAGACAGTAATAATTAATGTTCTGTATATTAACTATGGTTCATCTAGACACGCGTGAGGTGTGTGTGTCTCTCTCTCTTTCTGTGACAGGCTTTAATAGCAGGATAGGATCAGTTTCCCCCTAGTCATGACTGAAGTCGTTTAATTTTGTAGTACTATTGTTTAATTTTGTCAAGTGAGTGTAAATGCTGTGGGGTTTGGGGTGGACTCTTTCTCTCTCTCCTTTTTCTTTGTGATGCAGGGAAACACTTTTTCCCTTCATTTGCACAATGTGAAAGGTTTAAAGTTTTGTTTCTGATGATTATACTTTTAGCTGTGCAGATTTGCAGGTTATTTTTTTAAACAGATGACAGTGTTATTAGAGAAGCAGGGCAGCTACAGTATTTCACAATCAACATTTCAGGATAAAACAAACAGTTAAACAATCATCATTTGAGGATTCATTTATAATGATTTAGCGGTGTTCATCTATCCAAGCTGTTGCGTTTAATCCAGTAAATTCTTCCATGCTTATTTTTGTTATTAATTACTTATTAATTACTTAAATACTAATTTAATTAATTAGCTGTTAAAACGTGGATTATCTTCCTCCTTTTGACTTTATTTCTTCATGTCCTTTAACCTTTTTTTCTTTTCCGCTTGTCTGAATAAGGTGTCGATTTAATAAGTTTGTTGTTGTTTTAAATGATGTCTTATGCTGAACATTAGCGTGCGATCAGTCTGCTGGAGAGGATTGTGTTTGTATTTTGATTTGATCTGTTGCGCATGTTGCTTCAGTCTGACTGAGCTGTAAATATGAAGGATTTTATTGACTGAATTGGGCAGATGCGTGTTTGTGAAGTGCTGAAAGAGGTGATGCCGTTCAAATTAATTAGTGGGTAAATTCGTTTATTTCAGCAAAACTGTTGGGGGATTTCGGCTAAAACCACGTTGTCAGTTTATGTATAATCGTGAAATGCACGCTATTATTGCATTAACAGTAAATACAGCTTTCGTTTGGATTGTGCATGTGGTTAAAAACACACACAAAAACGTTTAAAACCTTGAGTTTATTTAGGAATTTTTTATTGTCATTTTGTTGCAAAATACAGAAGATGTTAGATTACTGCAGAGTAAAACAAATCAATTTAGTGCAGAAACATAATTAAAATAGTTTAATGTTGTAATAAACGTGAAAACACGCATATATATATATATATATATATATATATATATATATATATATATATATATATATATATATATATATATATATATATATATATATTTGATACGTGTAACCCTAACCCTAACCTAATATATAAGATATATAACCTAATTGTTTACATAAATCGTGTAAAATGTGGTATACTGAAAATAAATAAAAATTAGAATTAAATTTGCAGTGGAAATCGTTCAAAACAATCACGACAGGCTTGATTTCTTAATTACATAATGTGTGCTGTGGTTAGTGTCACTTTTGCGCATTGAAACAGTAAATACCACAGTTTGCTATATTATAGTTTTTAAATGTTGTGGTACTCTTTTCTTAAGTAAACTCTGGTGTATTGTAGTAGGCAATAATAAGACATAAATGTGGTATTACATAGAAACGAATTACCACGTTAAATTGGTATAGTTGTTGTGTTTCCATAGCAACTATAGAACTGACAATTATGGATGTTGAATTAACCATAGAATTAAAAGGACAGATTAATTACTAAAGTTGTTGAATTACCATGGCAACAATATATAATTATTATAGTTATTATGCCATAGCAACCATAGAATTACACCAACAGATTAATTACTGAAGTTGTTGTACTACCATAGCTACTAATCAGCACAACTGAATAATTAAATAAATTGTTGTGTTACCATCAACAACAGAAAATTACTGTAGTTTTATTACCGTAGCAACTATAAATTACATCAACGGATTATTTTTCTAGTTGTTGTATAACCATAGCAACAACAGATAATTAATATAATTACTATAGTTGTATTGCCATTGCGACTGTAGAATTACATCAACAGATTAATTACTAAAGTTGCTGTATTACAATAGCAACAAGATATTATTTACTAAAGTTGTTGTTTTACCATAGCAACTAATTAGCACAACATAATTACTACATAAATTGCTGTATTACCATGGCAACAACATTACTATAGCTTTATTACTGTAGCAACTATAGAATTACATCAACAGATTAATTACTAAAGTTGTTGTATTGCCATCGCAACAACAGATAATTACTGTAGTACTACCATAGCAACTGTAGAATTACATCAACTAATTAATAATTACCAAAGTTGTTGCATTACCATCGCAACAATACATAATTACTATAGTTGTGTTGCTATAGCAACTATAGAATTACACACGCAGATTAAATTCTAAAGTTGTCGTATTACCATAACAACAACAGATTACCACCGTAGCAACTAGAGAATTAATAAAACAGTTCAGCTCTCCTTTACAATAGTGTGCTTCAAAAACAAACAGCTCCAGTGTTTATAGCATTAAGTTACTCGAGGCTACTATTTATTCATGCGGCGCTTGTTTATTAAAAGTGCTCCGAATGAAACCGCAGGACGCCGGAGCATGCATCTCTGTCAGCGGGACTGATCTCTGGGAATTTCTCGCAGGATGATGTTCGCTCTCCAGCGTTTAGTCTCTTTTATTCTCTCCATTGAGGCCCGTTTAACGCGGTGAAAGGTGCGCGTTCGGCGTGTAACCGCGTCCGACTGAATGAAGCGGCTTTAAATTCATTTGGTTAACTTTGTGCTTGACCTGAGAGAGCCGGAGAAAAGATGCCCGTCCCGGGAGCTTTATCCGCGCATTGACGGGCTCTCCTCGGCCTCCGTAACGCACCGTGAACGGCTCTTTCTGTCCTCATTCACGGCGTGTCAAGCAGCTAATCGCCTTTCCATCTTTTTGTTGGGCGAATTCCTGCGTGTTTTTAAACAAGCCGTCGCTTCATTCACTCGCGCTTATTGCTACAAACGCGCTGAAGGGATAATGAATGTGGAATGAGTCAGTGGAGGATAATGAGTGTCAGTATTCAGCTTCTTTGATTTTGACGTTAAATGCGAGTGTCTTTCTTTCGCGCGTTCAATGCGCTTTTACAGTCCCCCTCCCCGACATTTAACGCGTTTAATCCGGTTAAATAGAGGTCATATTTCGTGACCGAAATAATAATAAAGGCGATTGGTTTCATTCATTTGGTGTCGACAATGATGAGCTGCGTGCTTTTAGTTTGCGCACTGGAAACTTCTAAATCGCATCTCTGACTGACGGATATAGCTTACATGAAGTGATGAAGTGATAAAAACACAATTATTGCAGATTAATTATCAATAATTAGTGTTTTTCTTTTCTTTTTTTAAGAAGAATGCTTGTTATACGCTCTGTAATTGCGGAAATTTGGGCAAATTGTGGTCAAAATCATCTCCTGGCTAAATTTATTTATTGAACCCAAATGAAACCCAATTTTTTTGTCCAAATTTGGCTTGTAAAACCCCACATTCTTTACATCAGAGGGGATAATCTGCATGTTTAATGAGCACAAGCAAATATTAACATGCGAAATCAGAATGCAGAATATTCGTTTTGTAAATAAAATAAGCTGGAATTAATGTACAAAGTTAATTAAGTTACTGGGTTATTAAATACATAATATTTTAATAGCGTCGGGTTTTAATGTCCACATTAAATTATACCGACAAATCGGTTTTGTAGACAAACTTTTTGACTTTAATTTTCAGGTGAATTTAGAGAAGATAAATTGCTGAAATGGCCTATATGAGAGAGTTCAGCTCATCGATGATTAGTGTAACAGCAGATGTGAAAATGAAACGCTTACTCTGAGCATTATTCTAAAATAGGGTAGTAATAAGTGATCAAAACATTGGATTAAAATGTGCAAAATATTCTGGAATTATATCTATAAGGTAGCCTACTTGGAGACATATTTTGTGTTGATATTCCCTTTGATCCAACTGTTGCAGTCCTGTGGAGTCTGAGAGAGAAAGAATAACTTATTGCCTTAGACTCCAGATCAATATATTTGAAGCAAGATTCAACCCAATTTTAGAAATTACACATGACTAACTTTACACATACAACAGAGAATTAATGAACAGCTACTTTACATGCATGATAAGTAAATGAGACATCTCCTAATTTATTTATTTATTTATTTATTTATTTATTTATTTATTTATCTGTTATTAATTAATTTAATATATGTTTTTATATATAACTTTTACACAATATATACTGTTTTAAAATAAAACTGCAAATGTCCCTTTTTTCCCTTTCTCCCTTATCTTTTAAGTATCCATACTGACTATTTTTGATGCATCTCTGATTTTGTGTTGTGTTAAACAGTAAAAAAAAGTGCAAAACCCAGTGGTTTCAAAGGATAACAATGCACATTTCAGATGAACATTAATCAGTATTTTGGGACTGTGATCTATAGTCAGAAAGTAACTGTGGAGTTTGCATGTTCTCCCCATGTTGGCGTGGGTTTCCTCCGGGTGCTCCGGTTTCCCCCACAGTCCAAACACATGCGCTATAGGGGAACTGATTAACTACACTGGTCGTAGTGTATGAGTGTGTGTGTGTGAATGAGTGTTAATGGGTGTTTCCCAGTACTGGGTTGCAGCTGGAAGGGTATCTGCTGTGCATATGCTGGAATAGTTGCCGGTTCATTCCGCTGTGGCGACCCCTGATGAATAAGGGACTAAGCTGGAGTGAAGTAAATGACTAAAGATGACTTATTTGTGTTACACTCAGTGATCTGTGTGTCTGTCTTCTAAATCATGGGCGATAAAAAGAGCTCAAATGTATCTTTGATGATGTAAAACACTCTCATGTAGCTACAAAAACCCATTTAATATTTGACCCATAGCCTACACAACTTTATAACAAGCAATATTAACATATGCAGCCTGAATGCAAGTAAGCGCAGTTAATAGTCGTGCACATTTTAACAGTGTATTCATAAACAAGATTAAATCAGCTGATATCAAAACTGCCTCAGTCTGTTGTAAGCATTGTACAGGCTACATGGATCCATGATGTTAGCTGTAGCCTAGGCTGCAGTAATACTCAGATGCCTGCGTTTAATAAGCACACTTCAACATCTACTGCTACTAATGCATTATTAAAATCCACCAATGGGGGAGCGGAATAATCTTGTTTTTGTGTTGAGATGAGTTTATTTCACACACCACATTCATTCATTTTCCTTCAGCTTAGTTCCATTATTGATCATATATATATATATATATATATATATATATATATATATATATATATATATATATATATATATATATATATATATATATATATATGTGTGTGTGCGCTTCTAGCTGCAACCCAGTTCTGGGATACACCCACACACTACGGCCAGTGTAGTTGATCAGTTCCCCTATAGCGCATGTGTTTGGACTGTGGGGGAAACCGGAGCACCCGGAGGAAACCCACGCCAACACGGGGAGAACATGCAAACTCCCCATAGAAACACCAACTGACCCAGCTGGGAGTCGAACCAGAGACCTTCTTGCTGTGAGACTACAGTGCTAACCATTGAGCCAGCTTGTTGCTGTTCCACTCGTCAGATTAATTAGCTTGTTTTACTGAAAAACTCTGTATTTTGACTCTTTGTTTCTGAAAACATCATAATGTTTTCTGCTCGTCTTTGCTTCTTGACGAGACAAAGCTCATTTTTTTTGCAGTGAATGAACATCCAGCCAGCTGTTATTGCAGAATAAAGCTCTTTTCAGTCTGAAAACAAAACAATTCAGTGCATTTACTAACAAGTTTTATTGAAGTTTTTAAGGTAAGTGGCTGACCATTTATATGGGCTGAATTTACACAAATAAATTAAATGTAGTAATGTTCAACCTAATTTGATTGATTTAATTCAGTAAGTCATGTAAAGTGTGCATTTATATAGTGCATTTATTGTGGTGTTCAAATGGAGACCCAAACGCATGGGTGTACAGTGAAGAGAGTTATTGATGGCAAACAAGATGCAGTAGCGCAGGGGTGTCAAACTCAGTTCCTGGAGGGCCGAAGCCCTGCACAGTTTAGTTCCAACCCTGCTCCAACACACTTACCTGTAGGTTTCAAACAAGCCTGAAGGACTCAATGAGTTTGATCAGGTGTGCTTAATTAGGGTTGGAACTAAACTGTGCAGAGCTGCGGCCCTCCAGGAACTGAGTTTGACACCTGTGATGTAGAGAGTTCAGTTCTTCTATAAAGAAAGTTTCTTCTGGCCAAAAATAAAAGGGGAAAAAGGCAGTCAAAGTGCTCAGCCTTCTTCTGGGTGATGCTGTTGTAACCCCGCCAATCCTGCGTCACCCAACCTGCTCCAAGCTGGTGTCGAACCGACATCCTTCTGCATGGGAGTCGGTTGCTCTATCAAGGAGGTTAAAGACCATGACCTCTAGAGTCTGTCACTAGAGCACCTTTAGAGGACAGAGGAGTGAGGTTTACCTGCACAGCACACACTAGCTGGCCTCCGTTACACTCACCCCAGTGGTGTAGTCTTTGCTATACCCTAGTATACTCTGTATGCTTACTTTTTTCATGAGCTGTTTGGGTATTACCACTTCTAAGGATCAATAATTATACTCTCAGTATACTCACTTGTTTTTCTGATTAAACTTCCCTATTTTACATCTATTTGCGTCCCCTTTAACTGTATAACAAACTCACAACTTATTTTGTTAAGATGTGCCTATTTCTTACAATTCTTACTTAAATATATATTTATATGACACATTTTTCTTTGTTTACCCCATAAGGATCTGATCCTGATCCACCCTAAAATTAAAATCCTAAAATCGCCCCTGTAAAACAGTATTTCACATTTGTCTTAATTGTGCCGCTAGTGAACGACACTATACTGTATATAACACTAAAAACAATTAGGCAAAGACTACTCATAAATCGCATAACAATGTGCGATTTAAAAGGGTAACTACTAGTATATAATAGCGACAACAGAAGACAGACTCCTTTGGTTTAAAACAAGCATGCACGAATGTGACAATTAAAAATAATTGCGGATTGATGTTTAAAGGAACCTATAAAATGTAGAGTAATAAGCCAGTAAAGAAAGTAAGCTAAAAAGCTGCGTTTCCATGTATGCACAGGCCCTTTTGAGTTAACTTAAATACAGGTAACTGATGAAAAAAAAAAAAAAGATATATTAAATTAATTAATATTAATTAATTTTTATTATTAATTAATAATATAAATAAATTATATATATATATATATAATCTCCAATGAATCGAAGAAACATTGACTTTTGTCGTTTCTTTGCCTACTTTCATTTAAAATTTGTGTCGGGTGTAATAGTACACGACCTTTTTTTCTAGGGCTACACCACTGATTCACCCCCCTAAACCTCCCTCCCATCCGGGTCACGGCACCAATATAACCCCGACGGTCACTGCTTTTATTCTAGCCGAAATAAAACAAGTAAGACTTTCTCCAGAAGAACAAATATTAGAGGCAATACTGTGAACAACTCCTGAATCTGTTCAACATCATGAGGGAAATATTTAAAGAATTCACAGGAGCGCAAAAAATTGTACCTTGTAAATGTAGTGCAGCCAGCCAATCCCTATTTCAGTGTGTATAATGATTAAATCTCTGAGATGTGAAGTGTGTGTGTGTGTGTGTGTGTTGTCCCACAGAGGTGCAGAAGCTGTCCAGTTTGGTTCTGCCCAGTGCTGTGGTCATCGCCCAGAGCTCGGTTCCCGGCGAGGGACTCGGCATCTTCACCAAAACATGGATCAAAGCGGGCACTGAGATGGGGCCGTTCAGCGGGAGACTGCTGGCCCCGGAACATGTGGACCTGCGCAAGAACAACAACCTCATGTGGGAGGTGTGTGTGTGTGTGTGAGAGAGAGTGAGATACAGAGAGAGAGTGTGCGTGTGAGAGAGAGTGTGAGTGTGTGTAAGAGTGTGTGTGTGTGTGCGTGTGTGTGTGAATTTGTAATGTTTTTTTGTGTGAGTGGGTGTGTGTGTTAGTGACTGAAAGGGAGAGTGTGTGTGTGTTTATGTGTATGTGTGTTTGTGATGTCTCTGTGTGTGTAAGAGAAAGTGTATGTTTGTTAGTGATGTGTTTGTTTGAGAGAGAGAGTGTGTGTGTGTGTTTGTGTGTGTGTTTGTGTGAGAGAAAGTTTGTGATGTGTTTATTTGTGTGGGTTTGTATGTGTGTGACTGAACGAGTGAGAGAGTATGTGTGTTGATGTGTGTGTTTGTGATGTCTGTGTGTGAGAGACAAAAATAGAGATTTGTGTGTGTCTGTGAAGGACTGTGTGTTAATTTATGTGTGTGTGTTAATGTCTATGTGTATTTGTGTGTATTTAAGCTCATTCTCCTGCTTTGATCTCTACATCCTCATGTCTCTGTGTGTGTGTGTGTATATGTGTGTGTTCAGGTGTTTAATGAGGACGGCTCGGTTCGCTGCTTTATTGATGCGAGTCAGGAGGATCAGCGCAGCTGGATGACGTACATCAAATGTGCTCGAAACGAACAGGAGCAGAACCTGGAGGTGGTGCAGATCGGCAGCAGCATCTACTACAGAACCCTGGAGGTAAAACACCGAAAACACCAATATTCACTTGCCAGAATGAACACTACAGGACAGAGATAAAGATAGAGTTCAGGGTAACAGAGTTGAAGATAACAGAGTTGACGGATAACAGAGTTGAAGATAACAGAGTTGAAGATAACAGAGTTGACGATGACGGAGTTGACGGATAACAGAGTTGAAGATAACGGAGTTGACGGATAACGGAGTTGATGATAACAGAGTTGATGATAACAGAGTTGACGATAACGGAGTTGACGGATAACGGAGTTGACAATAACAGAGTTGACGATAACAGAGTTGACAATAAAAGTTGACGATAACAGAATTGGGATAACAGAGTTGAGGATAACAGAGTTGATGATAACAGAGTTGAGGATAACAGAGTTGAGGATAACAGAGTTGACGATAACAGAGTTGACGGATAACAGAGTTGAGGATAACAGAGTTGATGATAACAGAGTTGAAGATAACGGAGTTGACGGATAACGGAGTTGACGGATAACGGAGTTGACGGATAACGGAGTTGACAATAAGAGTTGACGATAACAGAATTGACGATAACGGAGTTGAAGATAATGGAGTTGACGATAATAGAAATGACGATAACAGAGTTGATGATAACAGAGTTGAAGATAACAGAGTTGAGGATAACAGAGTTGAGGATAACAGAGTTGAGGATTACAGAGTTGATGATAACAGAGATGACGATAACAGAGTTGACAATAACAGAGTTGAGGATAACAGAGTTGACGGTAACAGAGTTGACGGTAACAGAGTTGACGATAACAGAGTTGATGATAACAGAGTTGAAGATAACAGAGTTGAAGATAACAGAGTTGACGATAACAGAGTTGACGGTAACAGAGTTGACGATAACAGAGTTGATGATAACAGAGTTGAAGATAACAGAGTTGACGATAACAGAGTTGATGATAACAGAGTTGAAGATAACAGAGTTGACGGTAACAGAGTTGACGGTAACAGAGTTGACGATAACAGAGTTGATGATAACAGAGTTGAAGATAACAGAGTTGACGATAACAGAGTTGATGATAACAGAGTTGAAGATAACAGAGTTGAAGATAACAGAGTTGACGGTAACAGAGTTGACGGTAACAGAGTTGACGGTAACAGAGTTGACGGTAACAGAGTTGACGATAACAGAGTTGATGATAACAGAGTTGAAGATAACAGAGTTGACGATAACAGAGTTGATGATAACAGAGTTGAAGATAACAGAGTTGAAGATAACAGAGTTGACGGTAACAGAGTTGACGGTAACAGAGTTGACGATAACAGAGTTGATGATAACAGAGTTGAAGATAACAGAGTTGACGGTAACAGAGTTGACGGTAACAGAGTTGACGATAACAGAGTTGATGATAACAGAGTTGAAGATAACAGAGTTGAAGATAACGGAGTTGAAGATAACAGAGTTGAAGATAACAGAGTTGACGATAACAGAGTTGAGGATAACAGAGTTGAAGATAACGGAGTTGAAGATAACGGAGTTGACGGATAACGGAGTTGATGATAACAGAGTTGAGGATAACGGAGTTGAGGATAACAGAGTTGATGATAACAGAGTTGATGATAACAGAGTTGATGATAACAGAGTTGATGATAACAGAGTTGAAGATAACGGAGTTGAGGATAACAGAGTCGATGATAACAGAGTTGATGATAACAGAGTTGATGATAACAGAGTTGATGATAACAGAGTTGATGATAACAGAGTTGAAGATAACGGAGTTGAGGATAACAGAGTCGATGATAACAGAGTTGATGATAACAGAGTTGATGATAACAGAGTTGAAGATAACGGAGTTGAGGATAACAGAGTTGACGATAACAGAGTTGAAGATAACAGAGTTGAGGATAACAGAGTCGATGATAACAGAGTTGATGATAACAGAGTTGAGGATAACAGAGTTGATGATAACAGAGTTGAAGATAACGGAGTTGACGGATAACGGAGTTGAGGATAACAGAGTTGAGGATAACAGAGTTGAGGATAACAGAGTTGAGGATAACAGAGTTGAAGATAACGGAGTTGATGATAACAGAGTTGAAGATAACGGAGTTGAAGATAACAGAGTTGAAGATAACAGAGTTGACGATAACAGAGTTGAGGATAACAGAGTTGAAGATAACGGAGTTGACGATAACAGAGTTGATGATAACAGAGTTGAAGATAACGGAGTTGAAGATAACGGAGTTGAAGATAATGGAGTTGACGATAATAGAAATTACGATAACAGAGTTGATGGATAACAGTGTTTAAAAATAACAGAGTTAACGGATAACAGAGATGATAATAACAGAGTTGAAGATAACGGAGTTGATGAAAACAGAGTTGAAGATAACAGAGTTGACGGATAACGGAGTTGACAATAACAGAGTTGAAGATAGGAGTTCACGGATAACAGAGTCAACAGATTAACAGAGTTGATGATAACAGAATTGAAGGATAACAGAGTCTAAGGTAACAGAGTGGACAGATTACAGAGTGGAAGGATAACAGAGTCGACAGATTACAGAGTCAACTGTAACAGAGTTGACATTTTCCATAGTTGTGTGCTTTAGCTCCAGATGCTAACCTCAGAGCAAGACTCCACATGACGTGTCTAAAACACAACTTTCTGTATTTTCATCATGTTTGTTTTTAAAAAGTGAATTGACTGAAATCTCACAGTAAACTGAGTTGAAACATAATTAACCTAATATTGGCCTCAATGTCTTCCAGAGTTTCCTGACAAAGGAAGTGACATCACTGCAGCGTCACATGTTTTGTCTATCAGTGATTTACATATTGATCTGCCTTTACATGACCGATGGAACAGAGTTTAGCATAACGCTGAGACACACACTACATCTGTTTCTATGACTGATAATAGACGTTTCACACAAATTTAACTTAACAGTTAACACAAAAAGGATGAGAATTAGACTTAATTAATGAATGACAATTAAAGCTGGCTGTATGATTCAGGAGGCGGAGACACTCCAAAATAGCTGAAGTGGAGTCTTTAAGTTCATATTTTCTAAACCCTATATACAGATTATTATTAGAGATAACGTGATATAATGTGTTGCTTTTGAAAGATGTTTGATTACAGTGTATGTGAACAGTACAGACGTGTCCGTGTTTGTGGAATAATGATCATCTCTGTGTGTGCAGACGATTCCTCCAGATCAGGAGCTGCTGGTTTGGTACGGGAACTCTCACAACACTTTCCTGGGAATTCCTGGAGTCCCGGGCTCTGAAGACGAACAGCAGAAGAAGAGGAGCGGTACGTGTGTGTGTGTGTGTGTGTGTGTGTATGTGTATGATAAAGCTCACTCACACAGCTGTACTGCTTGTTCAAACACATGGACAACACTGACCCCTGCTGGTGGAATATTCACATCACTCCGCAAAAACCAAATGCTTGGTTCTGGTTAAAATATGAGAGATTCTTAAATCAAGAAGCATTTTCTAGACAAGCACAAAATATAGTCTTGTTTTCAGAAATAACGAGTCAAAATGAGTTTCTCCTCAAAACAAGCAGAATAATCGGACAATGAGGGAATAAAAATAACATCATTTCAAAACAAACTAATGTCACTTATCTTATCGGCAGATTATTCCGATAGGTTTAATGACAACTCATGTAAATTATATATATATATATATATATATATATATATATATATAATGAATAAATTTTAGAACATATATGTTTTACAAACATTAAGTCTAGCAAACTTATTTAAATGTAAATTTATTTTAAACAGTTTTACTAATTCTGTTTTACTCTTTGTGGTGTAGTACACTTTTCTAAATGACCATTATATTTCTTTTTTTTATAGTGTTTTTGTATTTTTGTAATAATTGTTGACAATATAAGACATGTTTTTAAAATGACTATTATTTTAAAATGAAGATTTTTCCATGCCCTCCACGAGATCCATCTGTGATCTCAGTCGATGCTCTGCATCAGCACAAGTGGACCTGAGCCACGAAGCAGCGTAATGACAGCTTTATATGTCACATTGCCCAGGGCTCAACAATAAGGACTGCCCGGTGGCCCGGGGCCAGCGTGAAAGACACTCGGGACAGTAGACAGGATTGTTACTGGCCCCTATCGGCCAGTAACGATGAACACGTTTTTTTTTTTTGTTGTTTTTTTTTTGTAACCCAGTAACAACCAGTACAGCGAAGATGGCAACATGGCGGCAAAATTAAACAATGAGGCTAAAAGAAAACGCCTGTTTCTAAAGTCTTAGAAGCAGACAATTACATGGGTACAAAATTAAGGAACTGAAAAGAAAGAACAAAAAAAAACAGTTGTCAGTTTGGCAGGCCATTTTTATAAAAATGATTTAGAATTGCATTAAAATACCTGCACATTTTTCATACTGCTCTCTCATTTGCATAAAATCTTGAATTTAGCTCATTATACATTTATTAACATATTTAAAATGTTTAAATTCTAGATTCACAGGCATAATTTTGCCATTATTTAAAATATGTGGCCAAGAAATAGCTATTAACTTTTTAGTTTTTTTTGGTGGGGCAAGTGAAAATTTTGGCAGGGCAAGGAAAAATCTCAACCAAAGGCCCGATCGGACCCGTATAAAAAATCCTTAGCGTTGAACCCTGATTGCCTCTATGCCAGTGGTTCTCAAACTGTGGTACGTGTACCACTAGTGGTACGCAGGCTTCCTTCTAGTGGTACGCGGACGAATGAAATATGTCATGTACATGCTACATATATTTTAAAATGTATCAAAAATTATGTATATGATGTGCCATATATGACATATAGCCTATACTTATGAGATACTCTGCCACGTTTTATTTACTGTGCAGAGTTGTAGCTGCTTTACTGGGCCTACTACGCTACTGTATTTCAATACTGCTCATTATGGTGGTACTTGGAGATACAATGTTTTTTCTGAGGTGGTACTTAATGAAAACATTTTGAGAACCACTGCTCTATGCTATTCACACATTTCACTGAAGTGTTCAGAGAGAAGGAAAGTAAATAAGCAGCAGGCGGATATGAGCAGGTGTGTGCACATGCGCAGTACAGGAGCGAGTGCTACCGGTCATTTACTGATGATGGAGAGAATTGAAAACGATAGTGTGGGCATGCAGTGTTTTACACCAAAACACCCTTTCCGTATGTGTCTGTATTAGAGTAGACGTAGCCTAACACAGATGAGGGCATGGACTTTTGAGTCGTCACTTATCAACACAGATATTTACACTCTCTCTCACTCTTTTACTGCTAATTCCCCATGTCTGTGTGATGTTTTAGCTTACAATGTGTTTTCTTCTGTTCTGCAGAAGAGGCTCCGGCGTGTGACTCCTCCCCCTGCTCCTCCTCCTCCTCCTCCTGCGGCTCCTCCTCTTCCTCTGCGAGCCGCATGCGCTGTGTGATCTGCCACCGGGGCTTTAACTCTCGCAGTAACCTGCGCTCGCACATGCGCATACACACGCTGGACAAGCCGTTCGTGTGCCGCTTCTGCAGCCGCCGCTTCAGCCAGTCCTCCACGCTGCGCAACCACGTGCGTCTGCACACCGGCGAGCGCCCGTACCGCTGCGCAGTGTGTCAGAGCGCGTACTCGCAGCTGGCCGGACTGCGCGCGCACCAGAAGAGCGCGCGACACCGGCCCCCCACGCAGACCACACCGCAGACACCCGTGCACACCGCTGCGCACCCTGCACTGCTGCGACACACACCTGCTATGGTGATCTGACAGACCCAACACACACACGCACGCACTTTACACAGCACTGACGAAAGTGAATATTGAGCCTTGAACATTTCGTTTACTCACGACGGTGGGAGGGGCGTGGCCTGTGGGGTTACATTTGCGACAATTCTGTGTGCACATGCGTGAGTGTGCAAAACGGCAGGTGCATCTATGCTAGTAATTCTGTGTGCAAAGGAGAGAGGGGTCTGGATGCAGTCCTGGTGCAGGTGCAGCCTGAGCTGCATGCAATGCTTTTAATGCACACCCATAACCCCGCCCATCACAGTGATGTCACTAGCTCCATTGAGTGCATTGTGTCTGAGTCTCAACTTGCAAATCCAAGTCTGCATCCACAATCTATTGGGCGCTGTTTTGAGCATGCAAAATGGCTTGTTGCACATGCATTAACAATTCTTTGCACAAAAGATCATGCTTTGGGAGTGCGCAATGGTTTGTTGCATGTGCATTAACAATCATCTGTGCAAAAGATCATGTTTCGAGTGAGCAAAACGGCTGGGTGCATCTATGATAATAATTCTGTGTGTTAGAGAGAGGGTGTCTGGATGCAGTCCTGGTGCACATGCAATCTGAGCTGCATGCAACGGTTTTAATGCACCCCTAACCCCGCCCCTCACAGTGATGTCACTAGTTCCATTAAGTGCATTGTGTCTCCAAGTCGGCATCCAGAATCTATTGGGCAAAAGATCACATTTTGAGCATGCAACAAGCGCACATTAACAAGTCTGTGCACAAACAGTTTTAAGTGTCAAAACAGCTTGTTGCACATGAATTATTGATTCTTTGCACATAAGATGATGCTTTGGGAGTGCACAATGTTTTTTTGCATCTGCATTAACAATTGTTTGCACAAAATGTCAGGTTTTGAGCATGCAAAATGGCTTGTTGCTTGCTCTAAACATGATCTTTTGTGCACATAATTGTCGCAAATCTGACCCCACAATGGCTAGGCATATTTCGAAAACTGCAGAGTATAAGCAGATGGGCAGATTTTGATGAAAGATTAACAAACAGTATTTTATTGCTAAATAAACTTTGGATATTTTAATTTCATGCAGACTTTAATGTGCTGAACGTATGACAGCACACTCTACAGGAAAATAACTCAAACTCATAAAGGTTTAGAAACACTTAAAGGTGAAAAAAAAGTATTGAGTAAATGTTCATGTTTGGGTGAACTGTCCCTTTAATGCATTTTAACTGTCTTAATTGTGTAAATGTTTCTAAAATAAACAAGTGTTTCTGTCTTGTTTTCCAGCACAAAGCTCTTTCTGAATGAACATTTACTGGAGAAGCGGAGCATATTTTGTTGTTGATAAAGACAAATGAATGAAAATGATGCATATTTCTGCATTAAAGCAACCAAACCTGTTAATAGAGTCAGAGAAATAACCTTAATTCACAGAGGAAACTGCACTGCAGAAAACTTAATTAGCATTAAAATAATATTAATATTTAGCTCCTCCAGTAAACGTCTTCTTTTGTTCTGTAATGAATCTTTTATAGGAGTACACTTTTATATTCATGTGTGTTGGTGATGTTTCTGTCTGCTCTGAGATTTGCTGGTGATTATTGTGCAGAACCGTCCAGTTGAGCAATACAGATATTAATAACCGAAGGCTTTAAAGTCCGAGTGAACCGGATGAACTGCAGGTTTTATTTTAGTATGTTGCATCTCCAGCTGAAACGGAATATTGAGTAGGGGGCGGGGTTTTAAATTAGAGCTCCGCCTTTCATCTTTCACCTGCAGCAAACTAATGGTTGGAGGGGCGTGGCTAAGCATATTTCGCCCAATCAGAGAAGGTCTTCTGTGCAGATTTTGATTAAATAAGACGATTTGATTTGGTACAGACCTGAAAGAGTTTGTGATTATGATAATACTGAATTACTGAATCGCCCAATAGCAGCTAATGGATGATTGATCGCAGCGATTGTGGATATTGTGGTGTGTTGATCCAGTTTATCAGGCACTGGCAGAAGTCAGATTTAAATGTAAATATGTTTGTATTGTCTATTGTAAATAAAACTTTGATTCCACTGTATTACTGGAGGACCATGAGTGTGTTTTTTAAATGTACGCATTCCTTCAAGTTTAAAGCAACATAAAAAAAAAACATGCAAAATAAGTTCAATAATATATATACATTCACTGGCCACTTTATTAGGTACACCCGTCCAACTGCTTGTTAACTTAAATTTCTAATCAGCCAATCACATGGCAGCAACCCAATGCATTTCGGCATGTAGACATGGTCAAGAGGATCTGCTGCAGTTCAGACTGAGCATCAGAATAGGGAAGAAAGGGGATTTAAGAGACTTTGATCGTGGCATGGTTGTTGCTGCCAGACGGGCTGCTCTGAGTATTTCAGAAACTGCTGATCTACTGGGATTTTCACGCACAACCCTCTCTAGGCTTTACATAGAATGCTCCGACAAAGAGGAAATATCCAGTGAGCGGCAGTTCTGTGGGCGCAAATGCCTTGTTGATGAGGCCAGAGGAGAAATATAAAGGAAATATTTCCCATTTTCATAAGGCTTTTTTCCAAGACATCCATATTTTCCCATTTCAGGCCTCTTTTCAGATTTTTAAATCCTCCATCCTTTACCACAGCAGACCGATACAGCAACTGCATTACAGCTGCCGCTGCACCAATCCGGCTGTCAATCTCACGCTCCATCCTTCCCTCACTCCTGAACAAAATCCCGAGATACTTGAACTCCTCCACCTGGGATAAGGACTTTCCTCCAACCTGGAGATGACAAACCACCTTTATCTGTTGGAGCACCATGGCCTCAGACTAGGAGGTGCTGCTTCTGTAAGGGGCCGGTGCATTGTGGAACAGGTTGTGGTCATAGGATAGGACCATGACAACCCAATCGTCAGGCACAGAATCTGGCTCCTGGGACATGTTTGGATTTTCGCATCTTCAAAACACTCATCCTCTTCAAGATAATTCAGTTTTCCAGCTTTGTCTTCTTTGCGAGTACTTTTCTAGCCTTTTCTCCAGACATTTTCAAGACTGTCAGATTATTTTTTTTGTTTCAGATTCCCATTTTCCCACTAGATTTTTGTGCTTTTCTGAAGCCATTTTTACATTTTGATGACTTTTCCATTGTAAAAACTTCGTCTTTTTCAAGATGTTTTCAAGACTTTCAAGGTTTTTCCTTTTTTTCAGGTTTCTGTTTTTTCAAGACTAAATTTTTTTTCATAACTGTTTATATTTTTACATTATTTTTCAGATAATTTGCAGATTTTTCTACACTTTTAGATATTTTCTTAATTTTTTAAGACTCAGGACCCTATCATAAACAGCTCTGCCTCAATGCCTTCTTCACCTCTTTCAGAGGGGGGCTTTTTCAGTTTTTTGATGACCATCTGCATCTGTATAATGTGATTATTATGATCAGTATTATTGATTATCTGCAGATTTATATTTGCTTTAATAAACACAAGTGTAGATGTGTCCAGCTGTGGGGTTTTGGAGACGTCTGCATCAGCATATGTGGATAAGAACAGGACGCAATTGACTCTTAAAGGGAATGAGAGACGAGTCTCTGATTAGTTTAATGCAGGTTATGCTCAAAACACACCCAGAACTCATTAAGAGAATCAGCTCAACCCTGTTAGACCATGCACAGAGCGGATTGTTCCATCCTTATAATAGCAGAAGTGGATTCAGACACGCTCTTATTGCGCTTGTGCCATGAGCTTTAGACTTTGTGCTTAGAATTGTAATATAGAGCCCCAAATCAGATGTTTTTGTAATAGTTTCCTCAATGTTTTACTGAAAAAAGTCATGAAAAACAAAACAGCTGTTGTGTAAAATAAAAGAAAAACTAAATAAAAAAATGAAGGAAACTTAAAATATCAAAGAGTGATAAAAATGAACAAGGTAAAGAAAAGCATTTCAAAGGGCCTAAAAGCAGCATTATTATATGATCTGCATGATAGAGGAGAGTCTCATAAATGCAGCGAGATGTTTATTGCAGATTCCAGATTTGCATGAGAACATGAGAAGCCCTGAACATTCATCAAAACTGATTAAAGTGCAAATCAATGAAAAACAAGCTGAACTTTGGCTTGAGGTTGTCCACTATTGGTGTGCTGAATTCATTCAGTCAGAGATGAAGATTAAAACACACTTAATGCATAAAACATTTCAAACTAAAGCAACATTATAGCATGAGCTCACAGTCAAATACAGTAAACTAGCAGACGCTTCAACACTCGTGCAAAACCATCACGACAGAAACATTCAAATAAAACACACTGAACAGATGATTTATAAAAACTACATCCGTAAAACAGACTGCTGAGGTTTAGGAGGCTCGAAACAAACCAAGAACATCATTTTCCACAACGGTGAGATCTTTAAACCTTCATCTTCAGAATTTCTGAATAATTTTTCAGAACAAACACCTGAATATTCAGAAATCAGGAAACATCTGAAACAAACTAAATGTCAAAAACCTCAAGAAGAAATATGAAACCAGTCAAGTAACATGAGGGGAGGATGAAATGAGAATAACTGAAAGTTATGAAATAATCTCTATAAACTCTTGAAAAATCTTTTTTAAATAAAGAAAATGAGTGGAGATGAAGTGACAAAGTTTATGAAGCAAATAATAAAGGAAGAAATTAAATGAAATCGCAATTAACCAATTATCAAAACTGTTAAAGATTACCCAAAAATGAAAAAACAAAACTCAAGTAAAACAAGTGTAATGATACAAAATAAAAAAAATGAAAATAAAAATGGAATAAAGTGGAAAAAGTTATGGGGAAAAAAATCTCTCAAAAAGTGAAACATTTTGTGAATATAAATGAAGAGGAATAAATCATGAACAAACTTTTTTTTAATGAAAAGAATCTCAGTCAAGTAAAATGGGTGGGGAAAAGTGAAGAATTATATTAAAAAATTAAGGAAAATTATAAAATTTGCATACAAAAATTAAATGAATATGATGAAAAAAAAAATCTCAAAAATCTTGAAATTTGTGAAACAACCTCCAAAATATCTTGAAAAATCTTTTTTTTAATGAAGAAATGAGTGGAGATAATGTGACAAATTAATTAAAAAAATGAAAAGTTGTGAAGAGAACCATCTTAGAAAAAGTCACAAAAAAAGTCTTGAAAATTTGAAAAAACAAAACAAAACAAACAAAAAACCTGCAATAAATCAATTATCAAAAAAGTAAAAAAAAGATGCAAAAATGAAAAGAAAAGAAAAAAAAGAAAATAAATTCACAAATCAAAAGGACTGAAGAATAAAAAATGACGGGGAAAAAAGCTCTGAAAAAATGAAAAGCTAAATGAAAAACTAAAATAATGAAAAAAAAAATCTCAGTAAAAAATATCAAAATATTAAAATAAATAAAAAAATCCCAGTCAAGTAAAATAGTGAGTGTGTGGGGGGGGGGATTTTTTAAATATAATTTTTCACTTTTCAAGGAAGAAATACACACAAAAATGTGTTAGGTAAAATAAAACTAAATATCAAAGAAGAAAACAAAAAACATGAAAATAAAAGAAAATTCAATTCAGAAAAAAAACTAAGAAAATAATAAGAAAATAAAAAAAAACAAGTAAAACAAACTTGGTGTATTGATACACAAATAAAAATAAGATAAATGTAATAAATGAGTTAAGAAAAAAACCTGAGAAAACATGGGAAAAAGGTCAAGACAAAATAAATTAAAATTAAATAAAAGGAAAACCACAAATCTCAAAAAGTGGTAAAAACATCAATAAAGGTGCACTTACTGGAGCAGCAGCAGAAGAACTGAAGATACGAAGATATGAGTCCTGTTTATTTCCTGCATGAAAGATGAAGAGCAAATGTCTGGTTTTGCTTCTGAAAGAAGTGTGTTTTTCTTGTCCTTTCTCTCTTTGATGATAAACTGCGCTGAGGACTGCAGTTTCTCCAGTAAATGTGTGTGTGTATCGATGACGCTGTTTCTCTGATGAGTGTGTTCATCTGGAGGATTTGCATGTCCATTGCTTTACAATTTCTCCCACAGCTGCAATAACTGATTCCCTGTGTGCGGCTCCAGCTCCTGCACACACACACACACACACACACACACACACACACACACAAACACACACAGAAACAAACACACACAATTATAAAAATTGATTTGTTAAAAAAAAAAAAAAAAAAACGTTTCTGTTACCGTACCGTCAACTTCCTGTTACTCAACCTTCTGTTATCTTCAACTCTATTTCCGACCAGCCAGTCGCCTGTTACCATCCGTCAATTGTTACCTTCGTCCATTCTGTTACCTACCGCCAACTCTGTTACCAACCGCCAACTCTGTTACCAATCGTCAACTCTGTTACTAATCGTCAACTCTGTTACTAATCGTCAACTCTGTTACCTATCATCAACTCTGTTACCAATCGTCAACTCTGTTACTAATCGTCAACTCTGTTACCTATCATCAACTCTGTTATCAATCGTCAACTGTTACCTATCGTCAACTCAGTTACCGGCCATTAACTCTGTTACCAGCCGTTAACTCTGTTACCTACCATCAACTCTGTTACCTACTGTCAACTCTGTTACCAATCGTCAACAATATTACCAATCGTCAACTTAGTTACTTATCGTCAACTGCTACCTTCGTCCACTCTGTTGCCTATCGTCAACTGTGTTACCTTTGACAACTCATTTACCTACCGTCAACTCTGTCAACTACCATCAACTACCATCAACTGTTAGCGTCAACTCGGTTATCTGTCAACTCTGTTACCTTCTGTCAGCTCTCTTATCTATTGTTAACTGTTACCGTCAACTCTAGTTATCTGTCAAATTTCTGTTACCTACTGTCAACTCTGTTATCTTCGACAACTCTGTTACCTACTGTCAACTGTTACCTACCGTCAACTATTACCTACTGTCGACTGTTACCTACCATCAACTCTGTTACCTACAGTCAACTCTGTTACCTATCGTCAACACTTACCTAGTCAACTCTGTTACCTTCGTCAACTCTGTTACCTTCCGTCAACTGTTATAACAAACTCTGTTACCTACCGTCAACTGTTACCTACTGTTGGCTGTTACCTACCATCAACTCTGTTACCTATTGTCAACACTTACCTAGTCAACTCTGTTACCTTCTGTCAACTGTTACCATCAACTCGGTTACCTACAGTCAATTATGTTACCTACTGTCAACTGTTACCCACTGTTGACTGTTACCTACAATCAACTCTGTTAACTACGGTCAACTCTGTTACCTACACTCAACTCTGTTATCTACGCTCAACTCTTGTTACCTATCATGAACACTTACCTAGTCAACTTTGTTACCTTCGTCAACTCGGTTACCTACCGTCAACTCTGTTACCTACCATTAACTCTGTTACCTACGGTCAACTCTGTTACCTACTGTCAACTCCGTTACCTATCATCAACACTTACCTAGTCAACTGTTACCTTCGTCAACTTGGTTACCTACCATCAACTCTGTTACCTACAATCAACTGTTACCTACTGTCGACTGTTACCTACCATCAACTCTGTTACCTACCATCAACTGTTACCTACTGTCGACTGTTACCTACTGTCGACTGTTACCTACCATCAACTCTGTTACCTACGGTCAACTCTGTTACATATCATCAACACTTACCTAGTCAACTCTGTTAACTTCGTCAACTCGGTTACCTACCGTCAACTCTGTTACCTACCGTCAACTGTTACCTACTGTCAACTGTTACCTACCATCAACTCTGTTACCTACGGTCAACTCTGTTACCTATCATCAACACTTACCTAGTCAACTCTGTTACCTTCCGTCAACTGTTACCATCAACCCGGTTACCTAACATCAACTGTTACCTATCAACTTTGTTATCTATCGTTAACTGTTACCTACTGTCAACTCTGCTACCTAGTTAACTGTTATCATCAACTTTGTTACCTTCTGTCAACTGTTACCATCAACTCGGTTACCTACAGTCAACTATGTTACCTACTGTCAACTGTTACCTACTGTTGACTGTTACCTACAATCAACTCTGTTAACTACGGTCAACTCTGTTACCTACGCTCAACTCTTGTTACCTATCATCAACACTTACCTAGTCAACTTTGTTACCTTCGTCAACTCGGTTACCTACCGTCAACTCTGTTACCTACCATCAACTCTGTTACCTACGGTCAACTCTGTTACCTATCATCAACACTTACCTAGTCAACTGTTACCTTCGTCAACTCGGTTACCTACCGTCAACTCTGTTACCTACGGTCAACTCTGTTACCTACTGTCAACTCTGTTACCTATCATCAACACTTACCTAGTCAACTGTTACCTTCGTCAACTTGGTTACCTACCATCAACTCTGTTACCTACCATCAACTGTTACCTACTGTCGACTGTTACCTACCATCAACTCTGTTACCTACGGTCAACTCTGTTACCTATCATCAACACTTACCTAGTCCACTCTGTTACCTTCGTCAACTCGGTTACCTACCATCAACTCTGTTACCTACGGTCAACTCTGTTACCCATCATCAACACTTACCTAGTCAACTCTGTTACCTTCATCAACTCGGTTACCTACCGTCAACTCTGTTACCTACCGTCAACTGTTACCTACTGTCAACTGTTACCTACCATCAACTCTGTTACCTACGGTCAACTCTGTTACATATCCTCAACACTTACCTAGTCAACTCTGTTACCTTCATCAACTCTGTTACCTTCCGTCAACTGTTACCATCAACCCGGTTACCCACCATCAACTCTGTTACCTAACATCAACTGTTACCTATCAACTTTGTTATCTATCGTTAACTGTTACCTACTGTCAACTCTGCTACCTAGTTAACTGTTATCATCAACTGTGTTATCTGTCAACTCTGTAACTGTCAAATTTCTGTTAACGTCAACTCTGTTACCTACTGTTAACTGTTAACTACCATCAACTCTGTTACCTATAGTCAACTGTTAGTCAACTCTTTTATCAGTCAAATTTCAGTTACTCTCAACTTTCTGTTACAGTCAACATTAAGGAAAATGAATTAAATATCCTTGAAATGTACCTGTAATTCTAGATAATGTGTGCGTTTGTGTGTGTTTATATGAGTGTGGTTGTGTCACCTGAGCGTCTCTGCTGATCTGCACTTTCTTGTTGTCGTTCCAGGGGTTCAGCAGTTTGTGTGTGAGCTGGAAGGCCAGACTCTCAGTGTGTATCCACTGCACCGAAAACACTCCACCCAGACCAGAGGAGCCGAAGTCCAGACAGCGCTCGCTGCTCACTGCAGACGTCATGCGTGCATATCCCTGAGACACAGAGAGAGAGAGAATTCTACATTGTTATAAATGAATCATCATCATCATTTTCTCCTAAATTGTTGACTATTAAATATACTTTTAAATGCGTCATTAAAACTATTATCTTTAGAAATGTGTTGAACAAATCTTCTCTAAACAGATATTAAAGAAAGATCCGCCCAGTGTGTGTCTGAGTATCTGTGTGTGTGTGTGTGTGTGAGAGAGACCTGGAAGTGTCCAGACCCCTGCACAGAGAACACCAGGAAGACTGCACTGCTGTTCTGGAAGGCTCGGTTCAGCTTCTGCTCGTTGTTGGGTGTGGTGGACCAGACGCTCCGCTGCTGCGACAGCTCGATGTTACGGGGGTTACTGCTCTTCATGATGAAGTAGCGTACGCTAGAGTGCGGCGCGCGCACACACGCTGACATGCTAACCTGCACACGCAACACACACAAGCAGAGTAAGAGTAAGCAGACCATCAGAAACACACAGCACGCAGAGACATAAACACTGAGTCATGCTGCAGAAAACACATACACACACGTTTACAGGGACACTCTATAGGGGTAATGTATTTTATACAGTAAAACCGCTTATCATATGGTCCTCCCCCACCCCTAAACCAAATCCTCACAGGAAAGCTGTGGCAAAATCTGATTATTAAATAACATTTTGAATTATAGGGACACGAGGTGTGACCCTGTAAACCACCCATAGCCATGTCATTATTAACTTTGTGTCCCTGTAAACCACATCTGCTGATATTAGCACACACACAGACAGAGCTGAGGGCGACACACACATGGGCTTGAGACACAGTGAGCTGAGCAGGGCTTCGGAAACACACACGCGGACACAATCACACAGTTGAGAGCGACACCCACACACCAAAGCAGTGGATGGAGACGTCGGCCCCTCAGAGATCCCACAGGGTGCCAGATCCTCCTCCTGATGGCGAGAGTGATGCATTCTGGGATTCTTCAGCTGAGATGCCAGTCGAGGTCTGCGGGACACACAAACACTGATGACACTGCAGATACCTCATTTACACACATCTACTACATAACTAACACTTCACAGTAAACAAATAACATTATAAATATGAAAGAAACTAGTTTTAGCTTCTTATTAGGCCAAACTTACCACAAATAGTAACAATTACAACAACAAAAAATTATAATTTTTGTATTATATTACTAGTCAGCATTATAGGTTTTCAGAAATGTGTTTCACAAATTCAACTGTTGATGCGATACACACATAATTCCACCTGTCAATCACTTTTTCTGCGGGACTCGTGAATAGGCAGTGATCTGTGTCGTTATAATGGCGTCGGTAAAAAAGACGCACAACCAACAGGAACCAGCCAACAGTATCTGAGGTGTTCGCTAAAATTACAAAGTACAAGTGAGTGAAAGATTGAAGCAGTCTATTGATCCTCTGACTGCCTGAACCCGCTGTCTCGAGCCCATGGCTGTGTGTGTGCGTCTGTGTCTGTGTGTGTGTGTCAGAGGTAGAGAGGAAGGAGGGCTGCTCAGAAATGCTACACGCCACTGTGGAGGTAAAATCGTTGTTGTTCTAAAATGCCATTTAAAAACAAAGACAGTGTAAACAGGGCCTGAGTGTGTACTTTTCGCGAGCGGATTTGCAACGGGGGCGGGCGGAGGATCGCGATGCTGGTGTTGTCTATCGGACGAACCCTAATACGTACATAGCAGAGCTTGCAAAACTGTGTTTTTTTTTGTCGACAACACGAACGTTGTCAACATAACTCACTGGAAATCCAAAATGCTTCCACACCGGCGACTTCATTGAAAGAGGAGAGGGTTTAAGTTCTGTCGACGGGTCTCCTGCGTCTGCAGTTCAACAAGCCTGTTTTTTCCCGCTTGGCAAGCCAAGCTGACATGACATGGGGGCGTGGCAGCATCGACGATTCTATTTTTTGATTCGATAATCGAAATTGAGCATGAATTTAGATCAATTTCGATTAAAAATCGAAATCGTGACACCCCTACCAGATAATAATTCTTTAAGGCAGGGTTCGACAATAAGGATGGTCCAATATGCATGCACAGGCGATCGAGAAGCAACAAAACTGACTAAAATAATTGCGTTCGCAACTTTGCGCGAGCAAAACAAGTGAATACCGAATGAGAGGATAATCAGCTGAGGTGATGCGCGCTCCCGTTTCCTTTTGTGAAGCAACTGTGTCTAGAAACACAACTGATGCGATCGTTTCTCTTTCAAATAGACTGAACAAAAAGGAAGGAACGTGCACCTACAGTCTACAGTCTTGCTGCTTTCCAGAGCTCCAGAGTTGACTTATTGTAAGCAGCGCCAGTTGCTTTCGCTTTAACCATTCTTTGAAAAGATAATTTATGGGTCAGTCATTAACCATGCGTGTGTGATCATCCTTTCATCATCACACAGTATGTTTTTACCTGCTTTCTTTTGCATTAATATGATTTAATTATCAGTTTTTACAATAACATTGCTTTAATGGGAGAATAACTCCCCATTTATGTGTAGTTCACTGGTGATCTGGGACCTTTAGCCAGGACATATGACTGTACATGTGTTCTGTTAAATAAAAAGTACAGTATTCAGCTGTATTTTGCTTGTTTTGACAGACTTAAAATTTGTGGCTAAGAAATAATGAACTGTTTATGTATGGTGTGGTCAGAGATAAATTGGGTAAATCCTTCATTTTGGGCTCTGAACATTATAAAAACTAATTGTAATATATGAAATTCTGACCCATCTGCTCATGATTATTAAGCAAACTCATACACGACACACAAAAAGTAAAATGAATGAGGAGGCATGTAGAGATAACGCAAACTCTAAATCAAGTAATTTTAGCATGTCAAAGTCATATCTATGCGTATAAAATATATTTTCCCAACAATAAAACTGTGGCTAGTGAAACTGGCGAGTGGCTAGTAATGTTGGAAAAGTACTAGCCACAGTGGCTAGTGGTCAAAAAAGTTAATGTTAAGCCCTGCCCAGGACACTGTAGTGACTACTGTAATGCTTGTCTCTCTGCACACCTGGGAGCGCCTCGGGAAATCTGCTGGAAT
This sequence comes from Danio rerio, assembly GCF_049306965.1. Classification (NCBI taxonomy): domain Eukaryota; kingdom Metazoa; phylum Chordata; class Actinopteri; order Cypriniformes; family Danionidae; genus Danio; species Danio rerio. Next base: position 1,360,340 of record NC_133180.1, on the reverse strand, counting down.
GTCTGGGAGAGGGAAGTCTAGGGTTTTCCTGAGACTGCTGCCCCCTTGATCCAGCCTTCGATAAGCTTTCAGCTTTTGAGTTTTAAAGTTTTATGTTCCACAAATCTACCTGCTGATAACTGCTGATAAAAATAAGTAAAAACAGCTTGTATTGACCGATATATTGGTGTCCTGTTGACCCGTCCAGCATGAGTGTGTGAGTCTACAGTGTGTGTGTGCAGTGTCAAGCTTCTCTCACCTGTCGGGGCTGGCTGTGGCCTCCTGCTGTGGTGTGTCGGCTGTGTTCCTGCTGCGTCCGTGTGTGTGAGTGTATGAGCTGCTGTCTTCTGCGCTGACGGGTCGGGGTCTCTGGCCGATGCCGGTGGGCTGCTGCAGCCCTGCGCTCTGCTCCTCCGCCGACAGCACAGACACCAGCGTGCGGATGGTGGACTCGTCCAGCTGAGAGCAGGCCTTACTGGGGGAGCGGATCCGCCGCAGGAACACACTCTGCCAGCGCTGACGCAGGCCGAACACTAGCTCCGCCGTCTGACACACACACACACACACAAAAAACACACACATGAAAAAATACATGTGGAAAATACACTTACACAAACTAATACACACACACACACACACACACACAAACACACACACACACAAAGGAACCCCACACACAGAAAAAATAACAAACACACAATAAAACACACACAAGAGAAAAAAAACATGAAAATACAAGAAAACACACACACAAGAAACACACAAACACAGAGAATGAACTGTAGAATATCCATGAGCCAATCAGAATCCAGCATTCATCAGCCTGCAGTCTAGTATGACAGCAGGAGAGGACAGAGAGTAGAGCAAGCAGAGTTTCTGACAGCCCAGTCCAGCCTGAAATTGATCCAGTGGTCGAGTGTGAGGTGAGCCTGCGTGTGTATGTGTGTAGTATGAGAAATATGTGTGTAAACAGCAGAATATCTAACCTCTGGGTCCAGCCTGAAGTTGATCCAGTGGTCGAGTGTGAGGTGAGCCTGTCGAGCGCTGCACTGATCCTCCACCTCACTGTCACTGCTGTCAGCAGCTGCAGAAAAACATGCTGAATTACTGTGTGTGTGTGTGTGTGTGTGTGTGTGTGTGTGTGTGAGAGAGAGAGAAAGGGAGTGAGGGAGAGTATGTGTGTGTATGCATAATGTGTGTATATTGTGTGTGTATGTATGTACACTGTGTGTTTGTTTGTGTTTGGAGGTTTCACTGCAGAAGTTAATGTGCAGCTCAACTCTCCGGTTTCCACCACAGGGTCTTTCCCACATCCGGGAGAGTTACGGTGTGGAGAAGCCCCAAAAGCGGCCCACCCAGACTGCTGATGCCCAGAGCAAAGCATGGGGGGATCATTGATGGTTTGGGCTTGATATCATGGCATTCAATGGCCCAATACTGGTGCTAGGTGGGTGCTGGATCACTGTCGAGGACTACCCAACTTGAGGACCACGTGACCCAATGGGTCAAACATTGTATCCTGAATGCAGTGGTGTGTATCAGGATGATAATGCAGCAATACACACAGCAGGACTGGAGACAGAGTGGTCTTATTTGCATGACAGTGAAGTAGAACACCTTCCATGGCCTGCACAGTACCCAGAGCTATACATTATTGAGCACTTTTGGGGTGTTTTGGAAGTGCGAGTCAGGAAAGGTTTTCCTCCAGCAGCATCAGTAGAGACCTGAACACTATACTGAAGAAGAACAGCTCACAATCCCTCTGACTGCTGTGCAGGACTCCTGTCTGTCATTCACTACAGCAGCTGATGATGATGTATTAGGGAGGAAGAGCTACACCATACTAAACAACTACTGCGCTCTAACACCAGGCCTTCAGTTTCACTGTTTATATCTGTTTACTGTGTGTGCTTCCATGTATGCGTGCGTGTATTTGTATGTATGCATGTTTATGCATGTACTGTATGTATGCATGTATGTGTATTGTGTATGAATTTGTGTAATTTTTGTTTGTACATAGATTGTATGTGTATAGTGTGTGCGCATATGTATGCACAGTATGTGTATGTGTGTTGTGTGTGTGTGCTGACTATTTACATCCTCTCTGAAGGACCGCCTCCTGGAGAGCGGAGCTGGGCAGTTTGGCTCCTCCCCCAAACAGGGCAATGGTGAGGGGTGTGACCGCAGTACAGCACCTGACACTGGCAATTCTATGAGCTCGCGTCATCTCATCATAGATCAGCCAATCGGTGGGCAGAGAATCAACAGCTGCTGCCTGCCCATTGGCAGGAGGGATCTGGGCAGAGAAAAAAACATATTAAATTATTTTCTACACACATTAATATACCGCTTGATATAATTTGCAGTTAAAGTAAACAGCTGATTTACAGTATATTATATGATGTAATATTACTGTATTTTTTGGCTGAATATACAGATTTTTAAAGCAAATTTAGCGTGGTGTCTGACCTTCTTGTACTGCGGCTGGCTGAGGACAGAAGTGGGGTGCAGTCGGACCTTCTTCTCTTTCTCTCCGCTGAGGCTCAGGCCGTCCCGATGGATCAGGTTTGGGTACATGCCTGCCACCAGCGCCGCTTTTACCACCGCCCAGTTCTCCGAGTTTTGGTTTACATCACGGATGTCGCCGCCGCCGCGAGCACGCACAAAACCTGCAGAAAACTGATTTATTAAAGGCCTGTTCACAGGCCCAGAAGAAAAACTGACTTATTAAAAGCCTGTTCACAAGACCAGGAGGAAAACTCATTAGAAAGAAAACTGACTTAGAGGAAAACTGACTTATTAGGAGTAAAACTGATTTATTATGAGAAAAACTGACTTATTAGGAGGAAAACTGACTTATTAGGAGAAAAACTGACTTATTAAAGGCTCGTTCACAAGACCAGGAGAAAAATGACTTATTAGAAAAAAAAAACTGACTTAGAGGAAAACTGACTTGTTAGGAGAAAAACTGACTAATTAGGAGGAAAACAGAATCATTAAAGTCCTGTTCACAGGACGAGGAGAAAAACTGACTTATAAGAAGAAAAAGGGACTTATTACGAGAAGAACTAACTTGATAGGAGAAACAACTGACTTATTAGGAGGAAAACTAACTTAATAGGAGAAAAACTGACTTATTAGGAGGAAAACAGAATTATTAAAGTCCTGTTCACAGGACCAGGAGAAAAACACACTTATTAGAAGGAAAACTGACTGAATAAAGGCCTGTTCACAAGACCAGGAGAAAAATTGACTTATTAGGACAAAAACAGACTAATTATTTAGTTATAACTATAACTTATTAAAAGCCTGTTCACAAGACCAGGAGGAAAACTCATTAGAAAGAAAACTGACTCATTAGGAGGAAAACTGACTTATTAGGAGAAAAACTGACTTATTAGAAGAGAAACAGACTTATTAAAGGCCCGTTCACAAGATCAGGAGAAAAATGACTTATTAGGAGGAAAACTGACTTAATAAAGGCCTGTTCACAAGATTAGGAGGAAACCTGACTTATTAAAGGCTTGTTCACAGGACCAAGAGAAAAACTGATTTATTAGAAGGAAAACTGACTGAATATAGGCCTGTTCACAGGATAAGGAAAAAAACTGATTTATTAGGAGGAAACTGGAGAAAACTGACTTATTAGGTAGGAAAAAGAAGAAAAACTGACTTAATAAAGCTCCGTTCACAAAACCAGGAGGAAAACTGTCATATTAATGGACCATTCACAAGAGGAGGTACCCTGACTTATTATGAGTTAATTAATTATTAATCAATTAATTATTATTAAAGGACCGTTTGCGCCAAGCACAATAATTATAAAGATAAAGATAGGATTTTTAACACATATACAGATGAAGTCAGATCTATTTGCCCTCCTGTTAAATCGGAATTCTTTTATATTTTTCCCCAATTTCTGTTTAATGAAGAGAACAGATTTCTTATCATAGAAGTGTTAATAACTCATCTCTAATAACTGATTTATTTTATCTCTGCCATGATGACAGTAAATAATATTAAACTAGGTACTCTTCAAGACACTAGTATTCAGCTTTAAGTGACATTTAAAATTACTTATTAAATCTCTGAAACATGCAGGTAATATGTAGTGACCTGTGGCTCTCAGCTGTCCCAGAAGCTGCGTCCGCATGCTGACGATGATCTCCATGGTGGCCTGAGAGAGGAAGTTTTTCTCACAGAAAGCTCTTTCCCAGCCGTCACTGCGCGCTTTCTGCCATGCCTGCAGAAACACACCCAAAACACACTCATCAGCCAATCACAGAGCTCAAATGCACAACTCATTATAATAATTAATCACATTTACAAGTTAGGTCTACATTATTCACTGTCCTGTGCAGCTTATTTTTTGCATTTAAACTAGAAAAGCAGTTTTTAATTGTTTTAAACCCATTTTAAATGTCAATATTATTCGCCCCTTCAGCAATATTAGTGTTGGATTGTCTCCAGAACAAACCACTGTTATACAATGACTTGCTTAATTACCCTAACTTTACCCTAATTACCCTAGTGAAGCCTTTACATGTCACTTTAAGCTGAACACTAGTTTCTGGAGAAAAAAAAAGGTCATGCTCATGTATGTGTGAAGCGTGTGACCTCTGACCTGGAAGGCCCTGAGCAAAGCCATGTGGTCGCTGAAGGTGTTGGCGGTGAAGCGTCTCCTGCAGAGCATCGCCACACGTCTTTGAGCGGCCTGAGCGGGCAGAACGAACGGCTCCCGATGGGCCAGCGTGCAGGCGATGGTGAGCACCGGGTCCAGACATTTCAACACCACCGCACACAGCACCATCTTCCCCAGGTGAGGCTCCACCGGCAGGTCTGCAAGGTGCAGGCCCAGCTCCGTCAGGTTCTCCCACGGATCCATGGCATCAATTGTCTGAAAGCGGAATAAATATTAGCTTTACAGAACAATTCAAGGTACATTTTCCATTCACTTTCCTTAAGTGTCTCTAGATGAGCATTCTGACAGAGTTTGCATACAGCTCTGGGATAGCAGAAATGCTGGTTTGTGTTTATGCACGAATGATAAAACTGCATGCTTAGTTGTGTAGTATACATATTTTTAATGCAACACCAATGCATGGCAATGCAAAAGCATTTTCATTATATATACAGTGGTCACTCGCTCTAACACGGTTTACTTTTCACGGTCTCGCAGATTTGTTTAGTGCAACTTGACACACTGCTTTTATTGCTTTTTTTTACAGCACATTGTGTTCTGCGTCCTGATGGGCTGTAGATCATTGTCAATCAATCTCCTCCTTGTCTCCTGTACAGTATAGAAAAGAGCTGCACAATTAATCGAAAAAAGATGGCGATCTTTAGTTAAGGAGAGAAGCAACAAGTCTTCACACTGTTTTACATACGCTGCTCAGCAATGTGGACACCTCCAAATGGTGTTGAAAGAGTCACACACTGTATTTATAAGGTATAATTCACCCCAAAAATTTTATTTCTGTCTTCATGTAATGATGTATTTGCAGCCGCAAAATCACACGTGATGTGAGCTGACCATTAGCTGTCACCACAGAGAGGGCGGGCGCGCGCCTGTGAATCAAGGTTGTTATAGTTAACGAAAACGAATGAAAAAACGAAAACTAAAATGTTAAATAATTGTGGTTAACTGAAATTAAAATAAAAACGAGTTTTTTCTAAAACTAGAACTAACTGAAACTGTATTGTGTGCATACAAAACTAACTGAAGCTAACTAGAATTATAGAAAAAACATTTTTCATTTTCGTGTTTGTAAATGTATGTAATTCATAATCTTATTGTAAGCCTTTTAGATGTAAATATAATCCGCGCTGCAGGTGTTTGTGTTTGACCCTTTCGCACCTCAGAGTCTCTTGCTGCCATTGGCCAGATCAAGCCGGCTCTCCTCCAGTCATCCTCGCTGTAGCTCCCGCGACAAAAACAACGAGTGGACATGACAGCAGCACGGTGACAGCATTAAATAAAGAGACTTAAAACTATTACTTTAACACATTTGTGCCCAGTAATGAGTTTTATTTCTGTATCGCAATAGCGAACAAATCTTTTTAACCGGATCTTCTAAGTGAACCGGTTGAACTAGTTCACCAAATCGAACTGAATCATTTGAAACGATTCGTGTCTACAGTAAGCACTTATCCACCAACTACTTACTTTATAACAAGCCTAATACCCCCTCTGACTCTAAATAATCCAATATATACTCTCATTCAGTTATTAGAACAGCAACGTTACATTGAGAAGCGATGAACCGATAATACTGCGCATGCGTGATTCAGTGAACCAAACACAAACAGTACATGACAGCCTGCTGTATGACTGAACTGAACTGGAACAACAGCAGCAGGGGTGAACCGAGGGCTTAAATGAGAGGATCTGGGGACAAAACGTAAGTTTATTTCATAACAGACAATAGTAATGGAGTTTAAATAAGTGAATCATGCTTCAGTTGGGTTGTAAAACTTTACTCTAAGACATTTTTCAGATCATCACTGAGCTAAACTGAACTGAACTTAAACACTAAAAACTGAACTACACAGTTCCAGTTACTATGACCATTTATGTGAAGCTGCTTTGACACAAGCTACATTGTAAAAGCGCTGTACAAATAAAGCTGAATTGAATTGAATTTTAACTGACTGAAATGACTTTTGCTGACTACATAATGTTGAGTCCTCACATCCATGTTAAATATCTGAATTTCCCATCACCAGGCCCGGATTAATAATTTAGAAGCCCCTATGAACAATGTCTTGAATAGTTGAATAAAAAAATAAGATTTATATAATACTTGTTAAATAAAATTAATCTATAATGTATTGGCTATATTTTTAAAACAATTGATTTACACTATATATATTTCTAGTCTACAAAGATTTAACTTATTTTTAAAGCATTTAAAGCACACTTTGAAAAAAAAAATACTATTACAACTAGGGGAAATTAACGGATTTTAATAAACTTGTTCAAGTTCACTGAAGCAGCACTAAAATTTATATTTAAGGGTATTTTTAATGTATAACTTCTACTAACTTATAATGCACATGATTTGAATAACACCTCTCCAATCCAGTTCTAGGAATATGAGTCCTCCATAATACACACACTTATTAATGATTCCCACTTGTCTTCCTCGTGATGGAGAGTAGGCAACATCTAAGTGCGGACTGGCCCTTTGGTTAATCTGGCCCTGCCAATCACTACTGTGTCTAACCTCAGAAGCAGCCCTGCACACATATTGTACTTAAGTCTGCTGTCTTGTGGGCTGCTGTATTTGAGTTTGAGGATGGGTAGATGGTTGTGGTAGATGATAGTGTTCATGTGTTCTCTGAATACATGTTTCAAAAATGTATGACTGAGTTTTTATTATACAATATTTATCCTGTTGATTTTGAATCTTGCACCTAACAAATATCCTCATTTAGAAAAAAACTGAAACTAATAAAAACTAAACTAAAACTAAGACTTTTTAAACTATAGAAACTAATAAAAACTAAGAAATCTGCTGCTAAAACTAATTAAAACGGACTGAATTTAAAACAAAAAGTCAAAACGAAATAGAAACTAAAACTAATGAAAAATCCATAACTATTATAACCTTGCTGTGAATGAGGTCTATTTAGTGAACCGAACCTGCATAGGCTGTGAATAACAGGTACCTGGTCCGCGGAGTTCAACTGGTTAAACAAATAACGCACAGCACTACTACAGTTACAGAAAAGTTCGCGCTGTTATAATTCACGTACCTTTTAATACGTTTTGGTGCGATTAAAAACAACACGACTGAATGTTTTCAACGAGAAGCTGTATTGTAGCCATGGCGGGATGAAGTTTGCCATGGAAGAATGAAAGTAGCGGAAACCATGATATGCATTTAAACACAACACCAATGCATTTTTTTGCAATTACAGTGCAAATAAAAAAACAGTAAGAGAGTCGACGGTAAGAGAGTTAATCTGACCTTGAGCATCTGCACGGCGTGTTTGACCGTGTTTATGTGCGGCGGCTCCGGAGCTCTGGAGAGAAACTCAGCGACCGGGCAGTTGATCGGAGCCAGGAGTTTAGTGTGCAGACACAGCTCCTGACAGACACACACAGAAGACTCGATATCACCATGGTCTTCCCATTCCCACACAGACTGCTGATTCACTGGAATTATTCATACAGCAACTACAAACCTTCTCTGCCATCATCTGAGCACATTCAGAAATAAAATAAAATGTAAAATAATTAAAAACACTCCCCCCTCCTGACTCCAGCACTGACGTCTCTGAGCACTGACCGTTCCTCTGTATGATCAGCACTTGTGTTGTTGTAATGTAGCCGTGAATGCCTCCTCAATTGTAAGTGACTGAGTGTCTGCTAAACGGCTAACTGTAGACGTCAAACACTCCTCTGTCATAATTGATGAACTCTATCTGAAACTCGATGGCAAATCATGCTGCAGGTTTACTAGCATCTATCAAAGCTGATGGTGTTGTGTTGTTTGAGCTTTGTGTGTGTGTGTGTATCTGTGTGAAAGAGAGTCTGCATCTACATATGTGTGAATGTGCGCGTATGCACATGTGAGTGTCTGTGTGATGAATGTGTGTGCACGTGTGTTTGTATGCATATGCTTGCACGTGTGTGTGTCTGCATGCATGCATGCAAGTGTGCACATCAGTGTGAGAGTGTCTGAGCATGCACATATGTATGTGTCCTTGTGTGTATGCGAGTGTGCACATATATGTCTGTGTTTATTTGAGATGTACGTGTGTAAGTGTTTGTGTGTGTATGTGAGTGTGCACATGTGTCTGTGTGTATGTGCATGTGCTTTTGCATTTATATGTCTGTGTGTGCAAGTGTGCACATGTGTATGTGTGTATGCATGTGTGTGTTTGTGTGTGTGTGTGTACCTGTAAGGGCATGCGCAGCAGCTGTGGAATCTGGTGCTCCAGCATGTTGGAGAAGCGCAGCCGGCTGAACAGATGAAAACACACACCCGGCCTGCAGCGTCCCGCTCTGAACAACACACACACACACACACACACACACACACACACACACACACACACACACACTCTTCAATAAACACACACTTACAGGAAATCTTTTTCCTGCTGCTGATCTACATCAACATGATCAAAGTAGCTCATTTGCATAACCCCGCCTCCTGCACCATAAGAATACTCTGAAATGGACACTTTAAAACAGACTCTGCTCAGCTGACCAATCAGAGCAGAGCTGGCTTATTGAAGGGGGAGGGGCTTGCAGACCTGAAGCTCTGAATTGATTCAAACGAATCAAATTAAAATCACAGCAAAATGATTCTGATGTTAAATATGATGATATTATGAGAAAATGGAAATGTGTTTTGAGCTTACACGCATTTAAAGCTGTAGTAGGAGACTTGGCACAGTATTATGACACTTTAAATATATTGTATGAGCTGCTCTTTAAGCACTTTAAGACAAGATTCACTATGCTTTGATTCTTTTGAGACATTTTCAGTGTGTAATGGTGATTTTCTGCACAGACTGACCGGCCCTTCCTCTGCAAAGCGCTGGCCTTCGAGATCCACACCATCTTCAGCATGGTGACGTTATTCAGAGCGTCGTATGCTTTCTGCAGCACAAACACAACAGCAGACTCACCCTCATGCAAAGCACTACAGCTGAGCAGAGACGCACTGAAGAGTCCACAGCAAAGCAGGAATATACCACATATTTGACTTAATTTTATTTAAAGAGAACCTATTATGCAAAAATCACTTTTATATGAGGTTTAAACACAACAGCGAGCGAGTATATCCAGTCTCTACTGCTCAACAGTAATGAATTGTGTTTGTTCTGATCAGACTTGATGAGTGAAGCACTGTGATTGACATTCTCCCTTTGTACGTGTCATCAGAGGGTAGCCCCGCCCACTAGTGCCCATCTCTCCTTCATTAGCATCTCCAGCAGCCCTGAGTGAGAAGCAGCCGTCTGTCTATTAGCCATTAGAGTGTTTGAGCTGCTGAAGATAATGTCAGCATAGACTAAGAGGATTATAGATGTGGAGTTTGAGATGAACAGCGACAGGAGAGACAGACTGACAGAAGCATCAAGCACACACTCACACTCAAGCACACATGACCAGCACTCACAACACGCACACTGCTGTTTTACATCTGTTGCTATGCTTTTGCATATTCATCTGTAGCTCCACCCTCTTCTGAAAAAGAGCACAATCTCATTTGCATTTAAAGCGACAGTCACCAAAATGCCACGATTAGGATCAAAGCCTGAAAGGGTCAGTTTCAGAGAGCTGGAGAACATCATCTGTGAGCTGTTTCGAGCTGAAACTTCACTTCACACTCTAGAGACAGCAG
>NC_133180.1:1315000-1347500 GCF_049306965.1 Danio rerio | reverse complement strand
CGGCGCTCACTGACAGTATAGCATCCCCTTCACTATACTGGAGCATTAGAACTCACACAGACCACAGGTTGAGCGCCCCCTGCTGGCCTCACTAACACCACTGCCAACAGCAGCCTAGTGTTCCCATGTGGTCCCCCATCCAGCTACTGACCAGCCTCAGCCCTGCTTAGCTTCAGTAAGGGACCGCTCTTGGGCTGCAGGGTGATACGGCTGTGGCTAAAATGACAAACTAAAATAAAATGCCCGGATATTCCATGACTTGGACAAAACAAATATCCTCAAGTTTCCTGCCTTTCGATGTCTAAAACACTGCAACAAATGTACTTACTCTAAATGTTTGTCCGCTTTCTAGTCCAAATATCAACAAACTCTTAAATCAAAAAGCATTTTCTAGACAAGCAGAAAATATAGTCTTGCTTTCAGAAATAACAAGTCAAAATGAAGCCAGTTTTTCGTTAAAACAAGCTGAATAATCTGCCAATGGGGGAAGTGGAATAATCGTGTTTTCGTGTTGAGCTTAGTTTATTTTGATTCCCTCATTGGCAGATTATAAAATGACAATATTTTTTAGCTTTTCAAAATAAAAACCAGATTATTTTGCTTGTTTTAGTGAGAAACTATTGACTAGTCGATGATAATAAATGCCTGGATAAATGTGAGAAGGAGATATGTACTATTTTGCGGACGCCTTTAGGAGTGCTCTTCAAGACCTTCTTCTGGTCTGAGGTCTGCATGCTGGAGTGAAGAACGAACACCTGAAACCTGGAAACAGACAAACAGCTTTATCAGACATGTTTTATTTAATCAAACCATATGTTTTTAAATATGTTAAATTTAAATAGCAGTTTCTTATTGTAATATGCTTTTTTCATTTCTGTAATGGGTGGCTCAGTGGTTAGCACTGTTGCCTCACAGCACGAAGGTCGCCGTATTGAGTCCCGGCTGGGTCAGTTGGCGTTTCTGTGTGGAGTTTGCATGTTCTCCCCGTGGGTTTCCTCCGTGTGCACCGGTTTCTATGGAGTCAATCGAGGGCCATATATACTTGCAAAATTAATGAAAGATTTGCAAACAAAAAATTAAGTATTGAGAAAAAAATAAACAAAAAATAAATGCAAATCTAAAAAAAATAATAATAATAATTAAAAACTTTTTTTATTGCAAAGCAAAAATTTATTTTTGAGAAATATAAAATACAATTTACAAACAAAAATAAAGAAGTGCAAAAGGGAAAATTAAGTTTTGAGAAAAAAGAATAAACTTTGCAAACAAAAAAGAACTGCCAATAAAATCAAGCAGTGTGAAAATAATCTAAAATATTTGCATTTATATTTTATCACAAGTTTGCGATGCTGTTTTCTCTTTGCACTTCACGTTTCCCTGCGTTTAACTTTGTGGCTCTGGTTTGAGAAGGGGGTGGAGTCACTTTGTGGCCCTGGTTTGACAAGAGGGTGGAGTTAAGGGAACCTTGACTCCACCCCTTGTCAAATCAGGGCCACAAAGCAAAATGCGCAGAAACATGAAGTGCAAAGAGAAAACAGCATCACAAACTCACGATTGACTAAAAAGCAAATCAAGATGAGCATTGATCATGTGCTGTTCTTTTTTTCTTTGCAGATTTCATTTTTATTTCTCAAAAATACATTTTTGCTGTGTGATTATTTTGGAGAATTGTGTTTATTTATTTTTGCTCAATACTTTATTTTTTGTTTGCAAATCTTTCTTTTATTTTGCAAGTACATATGGCCCTAGATTGTCTCCATAGGTTTCCCCCACAGTCCAAACACATGCGCTATAGGGGAACTGATGAACTGAATTGACCATGATGAATGAGTGTTTCCCAGAACTGGTTTGCGGCAGGAAGAGCATCCACTGCCTAAAACATATGCTGGAATAGTTGGTGGTTCATTCCACTGTGGCGACCCCTGATGAATAATGGGACTAAGCCGAAGGAAAATGAATGAATAATTCCTGAGAAAATTGGCTGAATGTTTATTACCTTTACTCCAGTCTTCAGTGTCAATGATCCGTCATAAATTAAAAAGTAAGCATTTTTGTGCATCTTATTAGGCTTGTTAGATGACTATAAAGTATTTTAATAAAGATTATTATTTAATCATAATGCCTTTTTCACATTTTCTCACCTTTGCTGATGCTCTGTAAATCTTTTATCATCAAAAAGGATTTGATCTCTCAGAGAAACAATCTCATCGTAGCCGGGCAAAAAAATCAACACCGCACCTAATCATGTCAACAAATAACAGGATTAATATGAGCGTTATGTGCACAATTTGATCAATTACAAATAATGTTTTGATATCTGAGAGCAAAGTTATTAGAAAAAAATCTAATATTATTTTACTGACATATAAGCGCATCAAACACATGCCTATTAAATCAATAAATAAAAAAGCAATATATATATATATATATATATATATATATATATATATATATATATATATATATATATATATATATATATAATAGAAAATAATATTTAATAAAATAAATCACATATGCATTATACAAATAAAATAATCTTGTATGTATACATACCACCTGCACTTGAATTTTATTTAGTTTGAATTTATAAAAAAAAAATTAATAATTTTTTAATTAAAAAAAAATCCATTGTATTTATTATAAAAATATTTATTTAAAAAAAATCTAGATATTTTATTTTATAAGCAATAATATTTTTTACTGAAATCATTAATACATTGTTTTATTGACATTTTATCTTAGACATTTCCATTAAACCCATAAAATACTGAATAATGTGTTTGTGTTTGTGTGTGTATGTGTGTGTGTGTGTGTGTTCACCCTGGTCAGAGCTCTGGCAGATGCTGTGGAGCAGGTGCAGGATGAGCTGCAGGTCCACCTTCTCGTCATCAAAGCTGTGGTGATAGGCCTTCAGCAGCTCCTGATCCTCACAGCTCAGCTCACAGGAGGAGTTCTGCAGCAGAGACGCCTCATCCTGCGGAGACGCTTCAGCACACCAGCTGCACACACACCCATGATTACACACAAACACATGCGGACACACATATGAACACACACACACACACACACACACACACACACACACACACACACACTGAATCCACAACCACTGAATCCACAACCACATACAAACATATTCTAGACACAGACACAACTACAAACACAGACATATATATATAAACAGTTGAGCTTAGAATTATTCGCCCCCCTTTAATTTTTTTTTCTTCTTCTTCAAATATTTCCCAAATGATGTTGAACAGATTGAGGAAATGTTCACAGTGTGTCTGATAATATTTGTTCTTCTGGAGAAAGTCTTATTTGTTTTATTTCGGCTAGAATAAAAGCAGTTTTCAATTGTTTATACACCATTTCAAGGTCAATATCATAAGCCCCTTTAAGCGATATATGTGTTTCGATAGTCTACAGAACAAACCATCATTATACAATAACTTGCCTAATTACCCTAACCTGCCTAGTTAACAGGGGGGCTAATAATTCAGGGGGGCTGATAATTCTAACTTCAACTGTACATACAAAGCCATTTACACACACACACACACACACACACACACACACACACACACGCACACACACGCTTACATGTGAGACTCCAGCAAATCCACCGCCTCCGTCTGCTTGAAGTGTTTTGCCCAGTCGAGAGCAGTCCTGAAACACACACACAAAAGGCAAAAGGGGGTCCAACCCGGTCCTAGAAAGGTGTACCTAATAAAGTGGCCTGTGAGTGTATATATGTACGTTTGTATTTGTGTAATGATGTTCAAGTGTATCACTGTGTATATATATTAGTGTGTATATGTATGCGTGTATGTGTGTATATCTCTGTGTGTGTAAAATTATGCATTTACAGTTGAAAGCAGAAGTGTACATACACTCTAAACAGGAACATAATCATTTTTTTTTGTGTCTGATGGTAAATCATACTAAACGTTTACTATTTCAGGTCTGTTAGGATTACCAGAATGATTTACATATGCTAAATACCAGAATAATGAGAGAAATTTCTTTTGAGAGAGTTTTTTATTAATTTCTAGACAGTCAATAGTGTACACACATTTCCTTGGTATGTTTTGGCTTTGCTGTTAATCTGTATAACTTTGGTCAGATGTTTTGGGTCTCCTTCCACAAGCTTCTCACAATAGTTTGCAGGAGTTTTGGCTCATTCCTCCTGACAGAATTGGTGTAACTGAGGCAGATTTGTAGGCTGTCTTGCTCGCTCAAGCTTTTTCAACTCTGCCCACACATTCTCTATAGGATTGAGATCAGGGCTTTGTGATGGCCGCTCCAAAACAATCACTCTGCTGCCCTTAAAGCACATGTGAACTCATTTGGCAGTATGCTTAGGGTCATGGTCTGTTTAGGAGACCCATTTGTGGCCAAGTTTTATTGTCCTGGCTGATGTGTTGAGATGTTGCTTCAGTATTTCTCCATAATGTTCTTTCTTCATGATGCCATCAATGCTGTGAAGTGGACCAGTCCCTCCTGCAGCAGAACAGCCCCACAACATGATGCTGCCGCCCCCATACTGCACAGTTGGGATGATGTTCTAGGCTTGTGCGCTTTCCCCTTTGTCCTCCAGATGTAACACTGCTCATGATGGCCAAACAGTTCAATCTTAGCTCCATCAGAGCACAGCACATGTCTCCACACATCAGTCTTTTCCCCAGTGTCATTCAGCTAATGGTAATCTGGCTTTGTTGTTGATTCTGGCTTGTTGATTTTCTCATGTTGTCACACAAGGAAGCAGTGTGTTTGAGCTTTTCCTTCAATACTATTCTACAGTTGTGCCCTACATTAACTCAAATGTTGTCAATTAGCCAATCAGAAACTTCCAAAACCCTGACATCATCATCTGGGGCCTCATGTATCAATGCTGCGTACGCACAAAAACTTTGCGTACGCCAGGTTTCACGCTCAGAATCGCTCACGTTTGGATTTACTAACAATGAACTGAACGTGGGAATGTGCGCAGCTTCACGGCAGCTTTCTGGCAGGCGTTCGCACAGAAACATTTCCATTCAATAAATGTGCAAATAAAATATGATGCACAGACTTATTAATGATTCCTACTTGTCTTTCTCGTGATAAATAGTGGGCAAAATCTGATATGCAGCGGGGAAAAAAAAGAAAGAGTTCATCAGACGCTGGATTCGAACCAAGTTCATGCTCGAACGTGTCAAAACATGTAGACATGCATCTTACATGCGCGCCACTGAGACTGTTAAGTTTACTGCAACAGTTTACACCTATGAATCACAACATTTCTTTTATAATACACTCAGTGCGATGTTCAGACCCAACTGTGTTAACCGCATCAGCTAAACTCTCCCACTCTATTTTTTTCTTTTGTTGTTAATTCCGGAGAACAAACTTGCAAATAACACCGCTTTTCTCTGGTCTACCTCCGAAAGGAGCACCTCCAATTCACATTCTGTTCAAAGTTTCTATTTTTGCCTGCTTTTGCCGTTGCTTTTTCGTTGGGTTTCTCCAAAGTAGAGTCATTAGCATATTCATACGGGGGAGGAGGCAGGGAGGGGTTTTGTGCTCGTGCATGTTATGCTCAGTTTCACGTTCATTCAGATGTACAAAAGAATATGCGTGGGATTCGGCGTACGCAGTGTTTCATACATCTGAATTTTTTTCTGCGTACGCACACTTACAGCTTTGTGCGTACGCAATGTTTTAGTATGATTTCCACGCAAGTCTTCGTACATGAGTCCCTGAGCTTTTCCAGAGGCAGAATAATCCTATTGTGTGTAAACTTGACTTTCAAGAAGAGTTATAACAGTTTATAAACAATATCTCTCTCATTATTCTGCTATCAGTTTAGTCACATTAACATCTGACTTCTTTTAAATGGTGATGTGCCTTATTATACAGTGTATGTAAGTGTGTGTAATAATGTGTGTGTGTGTATATCGATGTGTGTATGTGTGTGCTGACCAGCCGTTGGAGGCTTTGATGTTGATGTTTGCTCCCATGTTCAGCAGCTGCTCAGTGTGGCTGACGAATCCCCGTCCTGCAGACACCATCAGTGCAGTCGCGCTGGTCTCACTGTGTCTGTAGTCCACTGAAACGCACAAAAACACACACACAGGTTGTTTTTTTGTGGCTTATGAGGACTCCCCACAGGCGTAATGTATCTCATGCAGTATAAAGCGCTTATGTTATGGCTCTACCCCAAACCCCAACCACAAACCTGTGGACAAAAATGTGAACGTCAAAAAACTCCATAAGATATGATTAGGACAAACAGTTTTACTTTGTGAGCACACAAGACATGTCCTCATAAACCACATAACATACAAGTCATGTCTTTATACACATTTCTGTACTAAAGCACATAAATAAGCAAAAACACACACACACATACGCAGACACACACGCATGCACTCACTCATTCACTCACACACACACACACACACAGTACCGCTGATGTTCTCGTTCAGGATAAGGTTGAAGAGCTGTGTGAAAGCGTCTGCGTCCTGATTCAGGAAGATACTGGAGATGCAGGAGTCCATTTCTCTGAGCAGCCACGGCTCCAGCGACGACACGTCCTTCTCACTCTGAACAGCAGGAAAAAAAATATATATATATATATATACAAATAAAGTCAGAATTATTAGCCCTCCTGTATATTTTTCCTCCAATTTCTGGTAATTAGAGAGCAGATTTCTTAAACACATTTCTAATCATAATAGTTTAATAACTCATCTCTAATAACTGATTTATTTTCTCTTTGCCATGATGACAGTAAATAATATTAGACTAGATATTCTTCAAGACACTTCTATACAGCTTAAAGTGACATGTAAAGGCTTCACTAGGGTAATTAGGGTGAAGTTAGGGTAATTAGGCAAGTCATTGTATAACAGTGGTTTGTTCTGGAGACAATCCAACACTAATATTGCTGAGGGTGCTAATAATATTGACCTTAAAATGGCTTTAAAACAATTAAAAACTGCTTTCATTCTAGCCCAAATAAAACAAGTAAGACTTTCTCCAGAAGAACAAACATTAGAGGAAACACTGTGAACATTTCCTGAATCTGTTCAACATCATCTGGGAAATATTTGAAGTAGAAGAAATAATAAATAAATCACAAGAGAGCGAATAATGTTGACTTTAACTGTGTATCGAAACTGTTGCAACCATGAGTAAGAAATGATTCAGAACTATCTCCAGGCGCTGTGTAATATAATTCTGCTGCATTACACATGGTAAATTAAAGGTGCTGTATGTACGTTTCTGACTCTTGTAAAGCCTAAAAACACCATCATATGTTTGCAGACATTCAGAAACATGCTCAGTAAGCATTCTTGTCAATCTGGGAAACAATGCTGAAGTCAGATATTCTACTGTGAATATGTGCGTTACATGCCAGAACGGCTGTCTTTGTTATGGGGATTTAATGCCAGTTTAGCCAGTTATGCTTCAGCACCCCAGAGATTTCAGAGTGGCTACTCAGATCTGCCGATTTCAGAGTGGAATTTGCAGGCGTTGGTTAAAACAAACACCTCTTTTAATTCTGAGAACATTCCTTCTATTGCGTGCTGTTGCTTTTATTTACAACACGACTTAAATCTGCTTTGCATCAACCTTCAGGCTCGATAGTGAGACACACACTGCTGTTGGTCTTTAATCTGGCAACCTGCACTTGCACTTTGATCCAGGAATGCAATGCATGGTTCAACCACTGGGTGTCAAACTTACATACTGCACCCTTAAAGGGTCACGAAACACCAGAACACATGTGTTGAGCTGTTGACAGTGGTATATGTGTCCCACACTGCTAAAAACACTATTAGGACACCTATATTTCACTAAAAAGTGTAAATTGGTTGTTTTTGCGTTATTTCAAGCAAATTCGTACTTCCGGTTTGAAACGAATTTTTGAAGCTGCGTCACGGTCATGAGATAATAGCGTGTATTCCAGCGTGCAGACTGGACGTCTGTGCCAGAGTGTGTCTTATTACGTCTTACAGTGTGCTGCATTAATGCATGAGTAAAGCTTGGTTCAAACCAATCAGCGCGCTCTATTGTGCAACTTCATTAATATTCATTACTGTCACAGTGTTTAGACGACAGAGACGCCACGTTGTGTTGGCAAAACAAGCGTGAAGTGTTGCTTTTATAGTTTGCTGCAGTGAAGTTTTGTTTTCATTTTCTCTCTGTGAGAGCTCAGCTGGAGTCACGTGTGGATTAACAGTGTACGCGACGCTCGACAACAATAACTTACGTGTCTAAGGAGGATTATTGTTTACCTGAGAGCTGTTCTCATCTGCAAACGCTGAGATCCGGATTCGCTTGTAGTCTTCTCTTAATTAAGACGTGGCTCTAGTTGCTGGTGATTGTTCTGTCTCTACAGATTTGGTAAGTGAGCGACCAGTGCTCTTTGTTTATTCAGTTTGTTCGTATCGAACTAAGTTAACTATTGCACAGAGTGTAAACATGTTAGCACCACAACCAAACTTTAACCTTGTGTAGGATTTTCACCGCATTTAGTGACCGGAATAACACATGCGGCTTTCTGACGCTACCTGCCGTGTGCATCTAAGTTTCTGGGAAATGCTGAGGTTTTTTTTCTCTCATTCGCCGTGCGGTATCAAACATTGCATGAAAAATACACGCTTAGAGCAGTTCCTCGAATCAAATATCTCGTTTGTCGCGAGGGGCATGAATGAATTCCCTGAATGAAAGAGCCAAACTGCAGTTAAAGTCCAACATTTAATCATTTGGCAAATAATTCGACTACAGATGTCCATGTAAACACCGTCACATTCTCCCGTATGTGTGTGTGTGTGTGTGTGTGTGTGTGTGTGTTTTGACTCTGAAACCCAGCACGTGCCCAAATAGACACTCCCACACCATCCCTCTTTAGTTCCTCCGACACTCCTCCCTAAACAGAGCTGGACACGACCACTTTTCTGACTTTTTCCAAAGTAGAAGTGTGAAAACACCCTGCTGAAACGAGGGGGTTTCATGGCCCTTTAAAGTAAAGTTTCTTGATTATTACAACAGAGTTTACTTCTGTAGCAACTATAAAATAGCAAGTTGTCTTTTTTCATCAGTCTCAGTATACTGCAGTAACTGCTGAAGAGTCAAATAGAAAATTCATTGAAATACTTTTTGAGATTTTGGTTTGCTAACGGTCTAATCCCATTCAATGACTTATGCTAAGCTAAGCTAAAAGTGCTAGCCAACTTGAAGATCGTCTTATCAGACTCAAAAATGGTAAAACCCATGAGGAGCTGTACAATGAGCCGAACATGTGGAGTGTTCCTTTAAAAACTGAGGACGCACAGAAGTTAACACTTTATTTTGATGGTCCATTTGAGTATTAGTAGAATGTCTGCTTAATATCTGCTCCTTCAACAGACATTTAACTGACTATAAGAAACAAGTACATGTCAACGTACACTAACCCCAACCTTAACCTAACAGTCTACTTATAATCTAATGAGTATTAGTTGGCATGTAGATGCAAAGTAACTAAAGTTCCACACATGGACCATCAAAATAAAGTGTGACTGAAGTTTCAGCCATTGAAAAATGGATTTTTCTGCAGATCTGCATCCAGAATTTTCAGTTTTGGTTTTGGTAATGTTAATGCATCCCTATTATATGAATATTTTCCTTTGCCTTTTTCTTTCTTTACATTTATGAGTGTATGAGTGTTGTTGTGTGTGAGAGGGAGTGTGTGTGTATATGAGTAAATGAGTAAGTTTGTGTATGTGTCTGTGAGAGATGTATCTGTTTTAGGGTGTGCATGTGTGTGTGTGCGTCTGTACCATCTGACTGAACACACTGTCTCCTCCGTCGTCCAGCAGCTGGTTGTCCTGCAGCACACACACCGTCGGACGCTCTGGAGGATCCGCCTGCGGGACGTCACGCTCACACCACTCACTGAGAGAACACTGCTGACTCTCCTCTAAACACACACACATCCACACACACACACACACATATATATATATATATATATATATATATATATCATTATATACACACACACTCTTGATCAAATTATACAGATTTCTCAGAGATCGTGAAGACTAGAGTGGCTCAGTGGACAGCACTGTGGCCTTACAGCAAGAAGGTCACTGGTTCGAGTCCCGGCTGGGTCAGTTGGTGTTTCTGTGTGGAGTTTGCATGTTCTCCCGGCGTTGGCGTGGGTTTCCTCCAGGTGCTCCAATTTTCCCCACAGTCCAAACACATTGTGCAGTACAGGGGAACTGATCAACTAATTTGGGTCTTTAATGATCACCTTTCTGCGCCTCCTTGTATTTAATCATGTCTATGTGTATGTGGTGCTCCTCAGAATGTGTGTGTGTGTGTAATGATAAACTTTCTGCGCCTCCTTCTTGTATTTGATCAGGTCTTTGTTTGTGTATGCGATGCTCCTCAGAATGTGTGTGTATGTGTGTGTGATGATCACCTTTCTGCGCCTCCTTCTTGTATTTGATCATGTCTTTGTGTGTGTGTGTGTGTGTGTGTACTTGTATTTGATCATGTATTTGTGTGTGTGTGTACTTGTATTTGGTCATGTCTTTGTGTGTGTGTGTGTGTGTGTGTGTGTGTGTGTGTGTACTTGTATTTGATCATGTCTTTGTGTGTGTGTGTGTGTGTACTTGTATTTGATCATGTCTTTGTGTGTGTGTGTGTACTTGTATTTGATCATGTCTTTGTGTGTGTGTGTGTGTGTGTGTGTGTACTTGTATTTGACCATGTCTTTGTGTGTGTGTGTGTGTGGGTACTTGTATTTGACCATGTCTTTGTTTGTGTATGGGGTGCTCCTCAGAATGTGTGTGTGTGTGTGTACTTGTATTTGATCATGCATTTGTGTGTGTGTGTGTGTGTGTGTGTGTGTGTACTTCTATTTGATCATGTCTTTGTTTGTGTATGTGGTGCTCCTCAGAATGTGTGTGTGTGTGTGTGTGTGTGTAATGATCACCTTTCTGCGCCTCCTTCTTGTACTTGATCATGTCTTTGTTTGTGTAAGCGGTGCTCCTCAGGATGTCCTCCAGGAACAGCTGCTTCACCTCATACGGGCAGCCTTTGACTGACAAACAAAACTCATTATTAAAGAGCCCCTATTGTGGGTGTCTGAGAATGTTCATCATGCAGTGTGCAGCACAGCTCTGAGTGAATGAAATCATACAGCTGAGGGTTAAATCTGAAAGTGCGTCGGTGCAACAGCCTAGTGGTTAATGCACTGATAAATGGTGCAGACGCACTTCAGGACGTCCCGAGTTCAAATCCCGCAGCTGTTCAGCCCATCAGCTGTTCCTCACGCGTGCCGTGTTTAAATTTCAGAACAGTTCAGCTTTTGCCGCTGTGTGGATTAACACTGACTGTTTGACGCTGTTATTACTTGAGGTTAGGGTTAAGAGTAGAGTACATGCTGCTGTTTAACTGCACTGCTTTAATGCATTCCTACATTGGGCTCTCACATACTCTCTGTGTGCTACTCAGCTGGCGTTTCTCTCCATCTCACGCTGAACACAGACTACCAATCGAAACAGACTGGGTCATCAGACCAATCAGTGCAGATTAGCTTTGCGTTGAGGAGGGGGTTTGGTAAGAAATGAATTGCTAAAGGAATAATATGGGAGTCGCTGGGATAATCAGGTAAAAATAAATGCAGATTATAAGACAATGAAAGTGCTTTTGACCTGATGCAGATCAGCCTGCGGCTGGAGACCCCCAAAACCACAATATGACCTGTATTATGCATAACAGGGGCTCTTTAATGAACATGTACTGTATAACTCATTATTAACTGTCAGATCTGAACAACACACCCCAAACATTCATTCCTGATACTTACCATTACACTGACACACATCATTAATACACAAACACACACATTAGACATAGACAGACACACAAACATACACACATCATTGCACACACACACACACACAATTACACACATATACGCATCATTAAACATACAGACACACATTATGACACAGAAACACATCAGTACAGACACACACAGACATAATAACAGACACACACACACACACACCATTACAACACATACATGCACACATCCTTACACGCATATATGTGTCATGACACAAAGACACACACATTATTACACACATACACAGACAGACATATACGTATCATTATATATAGACACATATTATGACACACACACACACACACACACACACACAGACACACACAGACACACAATTACTGACATAGACACATCATTGCACACACACATAGACAGACACACACGTCATTACACATGTGCAGACAAAACACATATCATTACACACACACACACACACACAATTACTGACATAGACACATCATTGCACACACACATAGACAGACACACACGTCATTACACACGTGCAGACACAAACACATATCATTACACACACACACACAAACACACACACACAATTACTGACATAGACACATCATTGCACACACACATAGACAGACACACACGTCATTACACACGTGCAGACACAAACACATATCATTACACACACACACAAACACACACACACAATTACTGACATAGACACATCATTGCACACACACATAGACAGACACACACGTCATTACACATGTGCAGACAAAACACATATCATTACACACACACACACACAAACACACACACACAATTACTGACATAGACACATTATTGCACACACACATAGACAGACACACAAGTCATTACACACGTGCAGACACAAACACATCATTACATACACACACACACACACACACACACACACACACACTTTTTCTCTCAGTGCTTTACAGACTGTTCTGCCGTTTTATAACTGATGTACCATTGCGCTGAGACGCTCTCTAAATGAGCTTTTATATAGCCGAACAAACAAATAATACTGTTAATAGAGTGTCATGCGTGTTACGAACACTTCTCTCCTATGCTGAACATGTGCTTGAGTGTTTCTCTGCTGTACTGACTGTGAATAACAGGACACGAGCCGAAGTAGCGCATGAACAGACTGACGTCGAGCGCAGCGCTGGACAGCACCAGTCGGAGATTGGGCATCTTCTGCAGGACTTCCTTCATCTTGGTGAGCAGGAAATCCGTCAGTCCGTCACGTTCGTGCACCTCATCCTGCAGTGCAAACACACACACACACACACACACACACACACACACACACACACACACACCAAAAACACAGCAGCCTTGATTAAATATCAACTGTAATCCAATATCTATTTAAAGTAATCTGACTACTTTTGGATTACATTTGGATTACTTTTGTGCTAACCCTTATTTAAGGTCACTTTATTAGGTACACCTGTCCAACTGCTTGTTAACGCAAATGTCTAATCAGCCAATCACATGGCAGCAGCTCACTGCATTTAGGCATGTAAACGTGGTCAAGACAATCTGCTGCAGTTCAAAGTGAGCATCAGAATGGGGAAGAAAGGGGATTTAAGAGACTTTGAACGTGGCATGGTTGTTGCTGCCAGACGGGCTGCTCTGAGTATTTCAGAAACTGCTGATCTACTGGGATCTTCATGCACAACCATCTCTAGGGTTTACAGAGAATGCTCCGACAAAGAGGAAATATCCAGTGAGCGGCAGTTCTGTGGGCGCAAATGCCTTGTTGATGAGGCCAGAGGTCAGAGGAGAATGGCCAGACTGGTTCCAGCTGACAGAAAGGCAACAGTAACTCAAATAAGCACTCGTTACAACCCATGGGTATATACACTAGATACCACATACGCGCCCTGAGCATGCGTCAATAGCGCCGCCACATTTGTACAGTGCTCTCAGGACAAACGTGATTCAACCGCACTAGTCAAGAGTCAATGTGAAGATGCTGGACTGCTGGAGTGTAGCAACATGCAAACAAAGAAATCAAAGGCAGAACATTTGTGGTGGGAATTCATTTTATATTCACTTGATATACATTATAAAGGTCTGTTCTTTAATTCTTCCATGAATGTACTGTTTAAGTTAGACCAAACGTGACCACTTTACCATCTGTTTATCACCAGGCAAGATCTGGATAAGTACATGGTGATTTAACAAACTACATGTTCTGATGGGAGGTAAGACTGAAATGTAGATGGTCAGAAATGAAGTTTAAGCACTGATGTAACTGTGATTCAGCCTGTATGTCACTGATGAGCTTGTGGGTATTACAAACTAGATAAAATGAAGGCGTCTCACTCTCTGCAGAAACTGTCGTTGATGTATGATCGTGTGACCTTCTTTGCAAAGAATAAAACTTTAAAAGACACTTTGGGAAAGAATTTGGCTGCGTCCGAAACCGCCTACTACTCAGTAGGTACTGCATTTGAATGTAAACGTGCTACTCGGCCGTTAGAAAAGTGCGTTGTATACAGTATGAATGTGAAAAGTATGAATGGAATTCTGACGTACTACATCTGCCATTTTGTCATGCCCTGCAGAAAAATCCAGCTTAAACCAGCCTAGGCTGGTTGGCTGGTTTTAGCTGGTCGACCAGGCTGGTTTTAGAGGGGTTTTGGCCATTTCCAGCTTGGTCTTAGCTGGTCAGGCTGGAAACTGACCAGCTAAATCCAGCTAAAACCAGCTTGACCAGCCTGGTTTAGGCTGGTTTATAGCTGGCTAGGCTGGTCAAGCTGGTTTTAGGTGGTCATCTCCCAGCCTGACCAGCTAAGACCATGCTGGAAATGGTCAAAACCTCTCTAAAACCAGCCTGGTCAACCAGCTAAAACCAGCCAACCAGCCTAGGCTGGTTTAAGCTGTTTTTTTCAGTAGGGTGGTCATGTGACCTACCTGCGTCAGTTGCGTCGCCTCACGTCCATTCATGAATTCTCTCACAGGGCATTATGGGATAGCGCAGCATGCATGGGATGCGCACTTCAGAATCTCGCCGGAAGTAGTAAGTCATCCGGGTACTTCTCGCCTACTGATTTTCGAATTCTATGAATTCAGACATACTACTCGGCTCGCATACTGATTTTAGCGTACTATATAGTATGGAAGTATGTGGTTTCGGACGCAGCCCTTGTCTTCTTGACCACTGAGAGAGCCTCCTTAAAGAAAATCACCACTACATGAACTTTTGTGCTAAACCAGGGGAGCCAACCCTGCACCTTCCTGCAGATTTCAGTTGCTACCCATATCAAACACACCTGAAACAATTCATTAGGACCTGAACACCACGTGATAATTACAGGCAGGTGTGTTTGATATGGGTTGCAACTGAAATCTAAAGGAACATGGTTGGCCACCCTTGTGCTAAACAAATATTGATGATAATACAGTCTCTAAGGCCCCGTTTGCACTAATGTGTTTTAGTTTGGAAACACATAAGTTTGGCTACGGTTACGCCATCCGTTCACACTACGCCGGAGTTTTAGAGCGCTGAAAACGGAGCGTTTTGTAAACACTGGAGAGGCTGTTTTCATTCTGAAGCGCTGCTGCTGCGTCTCAGTGTGGATGAGGGAAAACGGAGACATCTGGAAACGGAGGCGGCGCTGCTGAGATTCGCTAGCTGATTGGGGCTTTTGTGTCATTGCGTATCCTTCCCTTATTGGTCAAGCCCCTATCACATGACTATAACACATGACTTTAACACTACCGGGAGACAGCAGACCAGCCTTCACTGTAAACAACAACATGACACAGAAATGAGAGCGCTGTTTGCACTGTTGTCTGTTTTAGGCGGCATTGTGCAGTTATTCATTTGTTACGTTTAGTAACTCGACCTCGTCGTCTGTCCACAAAAACACCTCTCTTGCTTTCTTTGCCTTCGCGTTCATTGTTCAACCGGCATTTGTTGACTAACAATAACCAAACGCCAAGCGAGACACATGCTTCCTGTTTATACTAGAACACTCATGCCCAGAGTGCGCCAATGGTCATGTGATACACGCTTTTGGTGGCGTAGTGTGGACGGAGATATGTTCTGAAACGCTAGGTGAAACGCTAGTGTGGACGTGGATCGTTTTTGATCTAAAACAACGTCTTAAAACTAAACGCACTAGTGTAAACGGGGCCTTAGGCAAAGTAGCACCAACTCACACTAA
This sequence comes from Danio rerio, assembly GCF_049306965.1. Lineage (NCBI taxonomy): Eukaryota > Metazoa > Chordata > Actinopteri > Cypriniformes > Danionidae > Danio > Danio rerio. The sequence goes on along the minus strand of NC_133180.1, from coordinate 1,331,441 downwards.
ACACTCGGCTTATGCTAGATTTGTTGAATAAAATCAACAAACAATATAAATGAAATATGACAACAAGATGCTGCGCTGCAGGAAACTTGTATTATTGTAAGATAAGTGAAGTAGCGGCAAGTTTTTAAAGCAAATTAAAGCTGCAGTATGTGATTTTCTTCAGAAACGTGCTGTTGTGCTGGTTGAAAGTCTCCTCACAGTCCAATAGTGCTGATTACAGTAAATGATCTAAATGTGTTTATACTGTGTGTGTTTTTATATTCTGGGTGAGGCATAAAACTAAAAAATGTTCATCCAATTAAATATTGTCAGGCCGACATCTCCCATAATTCCGATAAGCAGCTCAGACTGTCTGTCAGCAAGTGTAGATTTGGACTTCTGCGCACCTCTGTTCACACAGATCCACCATGTGCACACGGGACAGTCACATTTGCGGTAAAATCAAATGCTGAATTGAAACCATAGACTGTAAAATATATGGACGTAGTATCCATGACGTCACCAAAAGAAGCAACAAGTAGGCGCGGCCAACCGTCGCCATTATGTTCGCGCGTCATCACACCCACGGCGGGATACCAAACATGGGCAAAGAGGCGGAGAGTGAGCGGAGCTACAGACACCTGCTGGCATTCAGCTTGGACCTGGTTCAGACACCTGGTTTACTTTGGGAGAACGCTTAATACTTTATCACCTGTGACTCGTTTGTATTCTGACCACTTGTGCTTGGTTGTACACTATATCAATAAAGTGTTTAGACTTTTAAAAACACTGCTGTAATACATTGAGCCACTAAACATTGTTCTTATGACGTTTCTCAACAGGAGGAAAACGCGAATTACTTAAACACTTCAGATATAGTCTGTGTTAGTTAATGCAAGACTATTGATGAAATCCAGCATAACACTGTATGACAACGCTTCAGATGACTGATCTAGAGCCTACAGGTAATCAATCTGACAGATTCTGCAGTGCATTACAGCTCTAAATATAAACCATAAATGATCCTAAATAAAACAAATACATGTATAGAGATGGTATGAGTATATAACTGTACTCACATGGGAAACGGAGGCCACGTGAATGGTTTGTGAGCACAATTAAGTGCACTCAGCATGCCATGCCATCAAATAATTGTAGGAAACAAGTCCAAAAGGCAGTTGACTGTGTAAAGCCACATAAAACAACACAGAAATACGATAAATATGCCGAGTTCAGTGGCTAATCTGCAGGATTCAGCTGAGGTGAAGTGACGGCGACCAACGAGACCTAGCTGTCACTCAAGTGGCCACGCCCTTAATTATGCAAACTTAATATAAAGGAAACGGATGAGTTATAAAAAAATTCACCCCCTCACAGTTGTCATGAAGGGTAATATTAGCTGTATTAACCAAAATCTTTTTTTGTAGCAGGCTGTAAACACCTTTTTTCTGCTGTAAAGTTGGCCATTCTAACAGTGGGCTCAATTGAAATTTGCTCTGTTTTGGAGCCAGGAGCGGCCAGGACTAGCGGAATTTCAGATGAATTGCAGTTTTAGTTACTTCCGTATTCCGTATCATAGATATATGTGTATATGTGTGTATATCTCTGGCTCAGGATGGCCAGTTCTCCACTGCACATTGCTCCCACATTCATTTCAAAGGAGCGCTACCCTGTACTAAGATGGAGGCTCTATTGACGCATTCCTTCCAATAGACAACAACAGCGTAGGCGACATCTAATGTAAATATCTATGGCTACAACCGAGATATGCAGATGAGCATCTCTACAGTTTCTGCTCACCACAATGACGTGCGTGACGGTGGACAGGGCTTCGTCTCCGGCCATTAGCGTCCGCAGCAGGACTCCACTGGTGCAGAACGTCAGCAGAGTTTTAGGAGAAACTCTGGAGAAACACACACACACAGTGTAAACTTTAATTAAAGTAGATGCCCCAAATCTAAAGCAGATGATGTGTGTGAGTGTGTGTGTGTGTGTATTTATGTATATGTCTGTATGTGTATACGTCTGTATGTGTGTGTGTGTGTGTGTGTGTGTGTGTGTGTGTGTGTGTGTGTGTGTGTATGTGTATGTGTATGTAAATGAGCACCTGCTCTCCAGGCGTATCTGGTAGCCGACGGTCTGCCCGATGTTCTCTCCTCTCTCCGCTGCCACGCGCTCCGCTACAGCAATGGTGGCCAGTCTGCGCGGCTGTGTGCAGAAGATGCGGCAGGGGCTCGCGGTGGCGCTGCAGTCGTCCAGCAGGAACTGAGGGATCTACACACACACGCACATACACAAAACACAGACAATGCATACACACACAGAAAGAAACACAGACACACAGTTAATGATATACAAGTTAAATAATGTTTAGCACAACTTTGGATTTTAATGATGCATTAGTTATTACTATACTTTACATGAACTAACCCTTAACTAATGGACCATTATTATATGATTATTATATTTATTTATTATTAATGATTAAATATTTAAAATTATAAATGATTATTCATTCATAATTAAAATGATTTATTACTTACAACATTTATATTTAAATTTACAATGTATATAATTTATATAAGATAAGTGTATATATAATAACACTATAATAATAATAATTATTATTATTATTTAGGATATGCTACATTAAAATAATTTAACTTTGGACTGCTAATGTATAAATAATATAAAAACGTCTGCACATATTTGTTGCCAAAATATTTTTAAAAATAAGAGACAAAACAAAAAAAATCTGTTATAAAGGTTTATTTTGGTTTACCTGCGAGTCACGTGACTAACACTAACCAATTTCTGATTCAATGTGATGCAAATTAAAAAAAACATTAAATAGACACTATTTTCATTTCTTCATTTATTTTCTTGTCGGCTTAGTCCCTTTATTAATCTGGGGTCGCCACAGCGGAATGAACCGCCAACTTATCCAGCACATGTTTTACGCAGCAGATGCCCTTCCAGCCGCAACCCATACCCGGGAAACACACTCATACACTACAGACAATTTAGCCTACCCAATTCACCTGTACCGCACGTCTTTGGACTGTGGAGGAAACCGAAGCACCAGGAAGAAAGCCATGCGAATGCAAGAAGAACATGCAAACTCCACACAGAAACACCAACTGAGCCAGCTGAGGCTCGAACCAGCAACCTTCTTGCTGTGAGGCGACATTACTACCTACTGTGCCACCACTATTTCCATTTTATGCAGGATATTATTTCATGTACAGGTTTATTTTATATATAAAAAGACACGGTATTGTCAGGCGCCTAGACTGCAGCTCTGCACTAGACGGCCAGCGGAAAAATGGAAATAGTCGTGCCCAACCGAGCCTGGTTTCTCTCCAGGTTTTTAAATTCTTCACTTTAGCCAATTGGTGAAGTTTGTTCCTCGCCGCTGTCGCCTCTAGCTTGCACGGTTCGGGATCTGTAGCGCTGCGCATGGATGGATTTGCTCTTCAGTGTTTGGACTCTCAGTAATGACCATTAAACCACACTGAACTGAGCTAAACTGAACTGAACTTAAACTCTGAAAACTGAACTGCACTGTTTACATTCACTATGATCTTCTATGTGAAGCTGCTTTGACACAATATAAATTGTAAAAGCGCTGTACAAATAAAGGTGAACTGAATTGTAATAAAAACACATGAGTCAGTGTTGACCTGTGTGGTTTTCCCGGAGCCGGTCTCCCCCAGCACCAGCACCACCTGGTGGTCTCTGATGGACTGGATGATCTGCTCCTGGAGCTCGTAGACCGGCAGAGCTTTCCGGAAAGCGTCCAGCTCAGGGGCGCTGCTGCGTCTTGGTGGAACCTGAGGAATCCCGTGGCTCAGGCGCCCACTGGTCCTGCTTTTACTGTCTGTAGCATCAAATATCACAATCAAGAAGACAATTCTGTGAGAGATCACATGTTCATCATCACACACTGCAGAAGTCACAATTATTAGAATTTTGTTTTCTATTTCAAATGATGTTGAACAGATTCAGGAATTTTTCCCAGTATTTTGTCTAATATTTGTTCTTCTGGAGAAAGTCTTATTTGTTTTATTTCGGCTAGAATAAAATCAGTTTTTAATAGTTTTAAACCCATTTTAAGGTCAATATTATTTTGCAATATTTGTGTTGGATTGTCTCCAGAACAAACCAGTAGTACAATGACTTGCCTAATTACGCTAACTTTACCCTAATTACCCTAGTGAAGCCTTTAAATGTCACTTTAAGCTGAAGAAAAAAATTATAAAGAGAAATTGGGATATATATATATATATATATATATATATATATATATATATATATATATATATATATATGTATGTATATATATATATTAGTGCTGTCAAAATTAGTGTGTTAACGTATGCGATTAATTTGAAATATTAAACGCGTTAAAAAAAATGTATGCAATTAATGCAGCTGCAGTTATTTTGTATTTCCTGTTGTGGTTGACGTGTGTTCAACATGCAAAGAAATATGGATAAGACCAAGAAAGCACTTTTAGAAAGAAAGTTTCAGTATAAAATAATTAATGTCGCATCACCAGGCTCTCCAGCGTTTCCTCCAGAGTTTCATTTAATTTCGTATGTTTCATTTTTAATCTTTTGATTTTTGTTTTAATGGAGTTTGATACTGCATAGTGAATGGAAATAAAAGCATCTCCATTTCGTGACTCGGGTGGTCCTTTAAGGTAATCAAAAATCGCTGTTTACATGGTCGACTCTTAAAAAGAGTATCATCTTAATCATATTAAAATCGGAGTATTGGTGTCCATGTAGATGTACTCACTGAAAGTGTCAGATGAAGTCGTGAGCTGTCAAAGAGCTGCCTTTCAGCATGCGCCCCCCATGTTTCATTAAGTTTGACGTGTTTCCCCCTTAAACGCAACTTTGGTAAAGCATCTGCTTCATGTTGTTGTGTCAGAATCCCTGTGAAACACAGCCGTACTTTAGAACGCTTAGTTTAAGCAAATTTGATGAACGCGATCATGCGTGTTGAATCTGAAGGGAGTCGCTCCGGCTGCCCTATCCTGCACGCGTATGTCGTTTACATGAAGAAATCTGTGTTACAAGTTTAACAAAAATTCTAATAAACAATTATATTTTGAATTTAAATAGTTTTTTGTTTTGCGTCTACATTAATTTCACATTTGAATAGCCAAAATGACAAGTTTCAGTCTTTTAAATGTGATTAATCGCGATTAATTTTCGAAAAAAAGTGTGATTAATTAGTTAATTTTTTTAATCGTTTGACAGCACTAATATATATATATATATGTTTAAATCTGTGTATAAATATATGTTTAAATTAAAATTAGGTCTGCACGATATGTTGTTTTAGCATCAATATCACAATTTGATCATTTGTAAAAGTCACGTCGACATGCAATGTTGAGTTTATATAATATTACTATTATCATTTGCATGTGTTTTTGAGGCATGTGACTGTATAATGATGATAAGAAAAAGAAAATAAGAATATATACGAATAAGAATATTAAGAAATTGTACTGTTTGCAACTTTAATTACGATTAATTTTATTTATTATATATATTTTTTTATTATACACTTACCTGAATACTGTAAAAAACAATTAAACACTGTTTATTTTAATTGTGTTTTTTATTGTATGGATATATGCTTGTAGATGGTTTCTTATATCTTATTAAGATGCACTTATTAATAAAATCATCCAAATCAATCTAAAATTATTAATTCTTTTCAAATAGAGATATTAAAGTCATCTGCTGAAATTGTACTTATACCGCAATATATATGGCAGCATAACAAAATATTGTAATGTGAGATGTTTCCAATATTGTGCAACCCCTAAATGAAATATTATCAGAAATTGGTTACTTGTCACATGACATGAAGATAAACAAAATAAAAAAAAAAGAATATAAATCACATAATTCATTTAGCCTTTTATGTTATTTTATTTACATATTTTAGCCATAAAACTCTCATTATGTGCAAGGATTTATATATTAGCATTATTCTCCACTGTGCACTGACCCGTGGTGTCAGGCGGGGACTGCAGGCCTCTCTCTGCATGCGGCTGCAGCTGGCTGCGCTCACGGCTGCTGATGGGGAATCTCTGCATCAGACTCTGCACCAGCGCTCTGCAGCTCGGAGAGAGAGAGCAGCTCATGCTGGAACGCTGTGCCTCCATCCCGTCCTTCTTCCTCACCGTCAGGAACCGGCTGCAGCCCTTTCTGGAACAACACACAAGCACAGCCGGAGATGCGGATTACTGGTAAATTTATTAGTTGAAGTCAGGATTATTAGTTGTGCTGAATTATTAGCCCCCTTGCACATTTTCTCCCCTATATCTATTTATTGGAACGAATATTTTATCAGGCCATTTCTAAACATGGGCGTCACGGTGGCACAGTGGGGAGCACAATCGCCTCACAGCAAGAAGGTCGCTGGTTCGAGCCCCGGCTGGGTCAGTTAGTATTTCTGTGTGGAGTTTGCATGTTCTCCTCATGTTGGCGTAGGTTTCTTTTGTCTTTGCCATGATGACAGCACATATTAGACTAGATATTCTTCAAGACACTAGTGTTCAGCTTAAAGTGACATGTAAAGGCTTCACTAGGGTAATCAGGGTAAAGTTAGGGTAATTAGGCAAGTCGGTGTATAACAGTGGTTTGTTCTGTAGACTATCCAAAACTAATATTGCTGAAGGGGCGAATAATATTGACCTTAAAATGGCTTTAAAACTGTTAAAAACTGCTTTTATTCTAGGTGAAACAAAAAATTTAAGAGGAAATACCGTGGAAAAATTCCTGAATCTGTTAAACATCATTTGGGAAATATTAGAGAAAAAAATTCACATGAGCGTGTATAATGTTGACTTCAACTGTATGTGCTGATGAGGTCACATGACAAAATCAGCAGTCCGTAATTGAATCTGTTAGATTACACATTTATGGTAACACAATCTGACTACTTCTGGATTACTTCTGGTTACAACGTGTAGCGCCACCTAGGTGTATTAAGTTTAAGATAGCGCTCAAGGTTCAATACACTAAACGCCTACAGATATGTTGAAGTAGGCCCCTCTGATATATTTCAATGACGTAATGTAAATAAGGCAGATGAGAATATAAATATTTTCTGTGTTTGAATAAATTACCAGAAATAAACTCTGGGAATAATAAAACTCTTAGATAAATCAGAAAATATAAATAATTTAATTAGAATAGAAATGTAAATATTGGGAAAAACCCCAGATGTAAAACAAAACACAAAATATAGTATTTATGCACAGCTAAAAGACAGTAAAATGACCCAAAGTCAAACCCAGCAATTTACAGTACAATGAAGAATATTAATTAAACCAATATAGAAAAATACCACCTTTCTACACTCTAACAATTAAACTTATAAATCAACAAGTGACTAAGAGTGACTGAATATGTTTCTCTTTGAAAGTGGCTACAATTGTGTCACTAAATTACACACTGAATTACACCTATATAAACTATTAGTATAAATCTATGCTGTAAAACACGCAGCAGTAATTTATGCTCACTGCATCTCCATAAACAACTCAAAACTCTGTGGGCCCACACACTCACACATTCATAACCCCATGTATTTCAGTGAAGGTTGATCAAACTTGCTATCTTATCATATTCTCAGAGATAGACGCTCATATATTACACATCAACATTAGGATGTATATATACACAAATGAATGCAAAACACATTTTAGATTTAATTCTGTTCTAGAACCAATATGAATAAATAAATAAATAAATAAATAGATAGACAATAAATAAATAAATAACCTTAAGATTACTTTAAAACTTAACTTGTAGAACTTCAATCTACTGGGTTACAAACGTAACAAGTTACTATAAATAAATTACTTATTCAATGTATTAATGCTCATTTCTTGTAATCAATCTTGTGTTTGCGTGCACTTATGCACTTGCCTGTAAATAAATGTAACATTTTCAATAAATAATTTCAGAGAAGCAGAGTAGCTGTATTTTTGTATTACAAAAACATTTAGCAGAATAATTATATATTTTAACTAAAGACGATCACCTTTATCAAGACAATCGCACAGACTCATGAAAAAAATGAAAAAAACAGGTTCATCATGACAACTATGGTATAAATTCATAACATTATGAACATTATGCTTCTTTTTTATTTGCTTGTTTTCTACCTGTCCATCCATCCATCCATCCATCCATCTAGCTATCTATCTAGCTATCTATCCACCCATCCATCCGTCTATCTATCCATCCATCCATCCATTCTTCCGTCCGTCCTTTTATCAATCCATCCATCCATCCATCCATCCGTCCGTCCGTCCATCCATCTATCCATTAATCCATCCGTCTGTCTTTCTAGTCATCCATCCACCCATCTAATGATCAATCCATCCATTCGTATATCTATCCGTCCAACCATCCATGCATCCGCTTATCTATCTATCAATCCATCTGCCTATCTCTCTATCTATCCATCTGTCCATCCATCCGTCTGTCCTTTCATCCATCCATCTGTCTGTCTGACTATCCATCTATCTATTTATCTATCCGTCTGTCCGTTCGTCCAGCCATCCATCCATCCACCCATCTACCTGTCAATCCATCCATCCCTCCGTCCATTCATCTGTCCAACCATCTATCTATCTATCTATCTATCTATCTATCTATCTATCTATCTATCTATCTATCTATCTATCTATCTATCTATCTATCTATCTATCTATCTATCTATCTATCTATCTATCTATCTGTCTGTCTGTCTATCTATGTCTGTCTGTCTGTCTGTCTGTCTATCTATCTATCCATCCTTCTGTCTGTCTGTCCATCTATCCGTCCAACCATCCATCCATCCATCCGTTCATCAATCTATCAATCCATCAATCCATCTGCCTATCTGTCTATCCATCTGTCCATCCATCCGTTTATCCATCCGTCCGTCCGTCCTTTCATCTATCCATCTGTCTGTCCATCTATCTGTCTGTCTGTCTGACTATCCATCTATTCTTTTATCCATCCATCCGTCCGTCCATCCATCCATTCACCCATCTACCTATCAGTCCATCCCTCCGTCCATCTCTCCATCCATCCATCCATCCATCCATCCCCCCCCTCTCTCTCTCTCTCTCTCTCTCTCTCTCTCCCTCTCTCTCTATATATATATATATATATATATATATAGACAGGGCTTGACATTAACAGCCCCAACCCATCAAATGCGGGTAGATGTCAGATGTGACACGAATTTAAAATTAACTGTGACGCGACACTACAAAACAGCCACAAATTTAAAAAATTACAAGGGTAGAAATAAACTTTGCAGGACAGCGGGTCAGGACATTAGAAATGGTGTTAAGGTTTTGTAAATAGTGTAATATTATTTGTTTCATGCACCCTGGCCACTAGGGGGTGCCCTGATGCATAAACCCCACAGATAGATTACTGAAATAAGAAATCAGCTATCACTGCAGCATAGGATAAAGATGACAGAAATTAACAAATGAAGCAAACATGAACACAGACAACCACTGTGGCAATAACTGGATTATTTCTGTTTATCAAGCATAAGATATATTCATAATACAATGCCAACTGACCTAGCCTTTATCACTGTAATAAAAACTATCAAAAGTAGGATTTGTTCGTCATTCTGAGATATGAAACCACCTCTGATTACAAAAGGAGCTATTGCAAACACCCGGCTGATGTTATGAAGTGAACGTAAAGCAGAATCTTTCTGAACAGGCTCATAAAGGCATAACTGTGTTGCACACGTGCTTCAGTAATGATTAACTGCAGTCTAAGTGAAGTCTAGTTTTCATTGTGGACAGAATGTTTAACGGTATATTGCAAATGGTAAGATAATGCCCATCCCTAGTGTGCATGTTGGTGTTTTCCATGCAAACTGAACTCACCCTCTGCTTTTGGAGATGTAGCCCAGAGACTGAGCCAGCCGATGAATGAACGCCCTCTCAGAGTTTGTCAAGGACGAAGGAAAATCCAGCTCTGTGGGACAAAACAACAAATATACAATAAAAGATTTTTAAAAATCATTACAGAGCTCAAATCAATTTATCTCATAATCCTGAATCAGAATAACTTCAAATCCCTCTTGAACAAAATCTCTTCTCTGATTGGTGTTTACTGGTGTGAGGGCGGGGTCAGCCTGTCACTCATATATAGACCTTTTCAATGTGGTGATATCACAGGTGCATGAACATTTCCTGCTTGTTATCAAAATATTTCATAACTGTAACAAGAGGCAAATCAGCTATCATAACATTATTTATCAGTATGTGGCTCTTTTTGGACTCTCGCAAGCTATAAAAATAAAAAAATGTAAAAAAGCAATACGTTGGGACCATTGTTTTTGTTTACATCCCTCAAAATGGTCTATCCGCTTGTTAAGTGTGACGTCACGCGAAGCGGCTTCCGGGTCCAAGCGCTCTATTCAACTGTATGGGGAGACTCATGAAATGGTAATAATAAACGTTTACCAAGCGATTTAATAGTTTAGAAAATCATGATCGCAGTATATATATGTCCATGCCTAATATCCAATGGCCAGAAAGTGATTCATTTTTTAATAAATTGTTAAAATTTTGGTATTACTTTTGCAGCAAGCCCAGAGATTGTTGTGTACACTATGACTTTATATAAAATTAACTTAATTAACTTTAATGTGTGATATGATTAAAAGGTGATCATAAACTAATAATTTCTCAACTCAAATGAGTGGCGGCTTGAACGCGGAAACAGTATTATATATGCCACCAACAGGTCACCACTTAACAAGCGGATAAGACCCATTAATGTCGAACCACCAGCAGCCATCATTTCCTTATGAACAAAAATCAAGCCCCGCCCACACTTGTTTTGATTTTTTTTTTGCTGCATTTTAAATAATTTAGCAACAAAGTTCAAATAAATTTAAGTTATTTAATTGTTCGTTATTTGTTATTAAATATAAACTTATTTTTAGGTCCATTTACATAATGTAAAAACAATTATGCTTTTAGAATGTTTTAAAGTTGTAAATGTTTAAACTTTAATGAATTCCAGTGGAATGATTTATTTTAATTGTAATATTCAATAACCCAATGATTATTAATAAACAAATAGGGATGCACCGATCCTGATACTTGGATCGGATATCAGTTTGATACCGCATATTTTTGCTGGATCGGGTATCGGTCTGCTAACACCGATAAAATCCGATCTTGCGCGTGCACTACAATCTGTGTAATTTATAAGGCAGGGCTCTAAATTGCGACCATTTTGGTCGAATATGCGGCCAAAATTTCATCTATGCGTCCTCAAAATATATTTGGGAGCATTTGTGCGAGTGCATGAAATTGTTGTGTGCGACCAGTTTTTACTGCAAAATGCTCACCACATGCGCGGATTCGGCATTTATTCAGAATGCTCTCTGCACTTGAAACGTGAAACGCAGCGGTCAGGAATGGTTTAAAACAGTTGTCATGTCAACTTGCTGCAGTAAACAAAGCCAAGTCCGGAATGCTTGCCCTGCTTCGCGCTCTTCTTATTGGCCCACCACTGCTCAAGCACTGAAATATCAGCTCTGCACAAGACTTTTGGCCAGCGGAGAAATTAAAATGGTCGTGCCGAACTGAGTCTGGTTCTCTCAAGGTTTTTTTTCTTCACTCCCATCAGGTGAAGTTTTTTTTCCCTCTCCGCTGTCGCCACTGGCTCGCATGGTTCAGGATTGGTAGAGCTACGCATCGATGAATTGGCTCTTCAGTGTTTGAACTCTCAGTAATGATTAAATCACACTGAACTGAGCTAAACTGAACTGAACTGAACTGAACCTAAACATTAAAAACTGAACTACACTGTTCCAGTTACTATGACCATTTATGTGAAGCTGCTTTGACACAATCTACATTGTAAAAGCGCTATACAAATAAAGCTGAACTGAATTGAATTGAACTGTCAATCACTCAGTAAATGCCTTCTGGCTTGGGATGACAGAGAGAGCTACTACCGCGAAAAACTGTAAACGCTGAAGATGAGAATGAAGATAACACTGACAGATTTTGTTTTAGAAACCATGGCATCTAAAGTTACAACTAATGACATGTGCTGAACGTTAATCCACCATCTACCCTTTCCAAGAGTGGATAAAAGACTTCCATTGGCTTCAAGTCCGCTATGAAAAGTCTGTGGGATGGAATGTTCAGGTAACTGTTTGCCACATCTCGCACGAGAGCTTCAGTTTAATTCTTCCTTTAATAGCCAGGTGCTGTCCGCCGTGCAAGTGGCAGCTATCGCTACTCATGAAAAGACCGGTACTGCTATTAACATGACGTATGCATATAATAAGGTACAGTACATGTCAAAAGCATCAGTGCAATATCAGACGGAGAACAGCACAGTTTTATCATTAACAGATTCATTCATGTCAAGCAGTGCGGGCCGGTGAGCGGTCTGTGTATGCTTTGGTCACTCAGTTATGTTATAAAAATTTATTTTCTTGAGATAACTGGATTTCGTTGAGACATATTTTCCTCACGCATGCATATATATATATATATATATATATATATATATATATATATATATATATATATATATATATATATATAATTATATATATATATATATATATATATATATATATATATATATATATATATATATATATATATTTATAAATATATAAATATATATATTTATAAATATATAAATATATATGTATATATATTTGTGGCTTGTTAGTTTGATTACTGTTGAATTCAAATGCAATAAATATGTTGTATAAAACTAGTAACGGTGCTCATAATTGGTGGTGCGAATAAATTTTGGCTGATGCGCCTACATTTTTAAAGTTAGGAGCACCGGTGCTACCTAGCAAACAGGTTAATTTCGAGCCCAGTAAGGCAACAAAAACCATGAAGGTAGCCTATTATGAGGCACTAGAAAGTTGTCATGTAGGCTACTATATTGTAAATGTTCTGAAGCCATTCTATAGAAATTTAATGTAAAGTACAGATGAATATTCACATGGGTAAATATTCACAATTCAAACTGCGTGTCGTTCATGACAACACGAAAAAGTTTACAGTGGAGAAATGCATTTCATTTTGCATTAAATGGTTTCAATTTCACCGGCAACAAGTTCATTGCCGTTTCTAAATCATGTTGCGCTGTGTCAGCAGATTTTGCAACACTGGAGTAGAGAGGGTTATTGACGAGTTGAAAAATCTGAACTTCAGCGGACATTCGCGCCACGTTAACCAATCAGGAGCTTTCTCTTGTAGAAGCGTGATTATGACGTAACGCCTGTTGTTGGTGTCCCCGGACAACAGTTCATCAAACTGGACTCGGCTCAGTCAGAAGCACCGCTGGAAGCCTCCATTATCCAGGTACAGTTTCCGGAGGAGTTGATGAACTCGCAGAGCAATTAAATTGTAACATTCAATAGTAACATTAGTTAATAATAAATTAATAATTAATATATAAATAGATCAGAGGATCATGTGGTAAATCATACTTATAAAATAAAGTTTGTTTTTATTATTTGAACAACATTTCTCACTGATTGGTGTTGTTTACCGCTGTGAGGGCGGGACCAACCTGTCACTCTTACAAGACCCACCAATAACAAACCAGAGCCATCCAATCAATTCCTGAAGTACAAAAATCAAGCCCCGCCTACATTTGTTCATATATATGACAGATTATGAATGAAACTACCAGCAGAACTGCTTTTCTGTGATGATTTTAGATAATAACTCCTCAGACCTTTCTCGTCGCTGTACTGAAATCTCTCCAGGGCGATGTTGACAGCGATTTTGACCTCTTCGTCGATCCTGATGTCTCTGAATCCTTTGGCTTTCAGTGAAGACGCCTGGTGCTGTTTAGATGAACTCATGTTTGATTTCTGCCCTCCGCGTGACATGATTCTCCCTGCAGGACAGAAAATCAAAATAATTATTTATCAACAATTTCATAATATAGATGGTCTCTGCTATTATTCACTATTTTATAACAGCATTAAAGTATTGCCGTAAATAGGATTTGCAAATGATTTATTTACATATATATACACATTCGCACAATGACATCTTCTGACACGCTCCCTATAAGTTTGTGTTCACCATGATACTTTGAATATTCGGTATGAAATCAGATGTGAATTTGACTGCAAAACAACATTGGCACCATTTATTTGACAGTGAACTTGTACTGGTGGTCGGTGGCTGCTTATATGATTTCACTGTTAAGAATTTAGCAAATAATACGTTTTAATTAAGGAGAAGTCTGAATGTGTGGATATAAAACCAGCTTTACCTCAATAACAGAAGATACTAGCTAATGTTAAAACAGCTCAATGTAAACAAACAACTAAAGCTAACGTTAAACCGACCAATAATAATATGCTAACACAGTCAACTGCTCAAACGGCACAAATATATATTAAAAAGCAAGTGTTTAAGCTCAAATCTTGTGTTTTTGTCAGCTGTCTTCATTCATTGAGCTTCACGAGCATCATTAGCAAAACTTCACCGCTCCATTTCTGAAAAAAACCGCGAAATGAAAACAGCTGTCGTGCGTGTGGAGAGTGTGAGGAGAACAGACCTGAGGTGAACCCCCAGCCGTGACTAGTCCGAATGGGTCAATTTGGTTTAGTTTGGGTTGATTTAGTTGAATCGTCTGTCAGTCTGTGTGGGTTAGCTGTTTCTGCCGGCAGAGAATCGAAACTGAGGCTGCGCTCCGACTGCGCATGCGCGACACCATTGCGCGATCTACAGCTCATTCCACTGACGTCATCACCTAGACAGACTGCATAGAGATCAGCGGAGTTTACATTAATGACGTGAGGATGTTAATATCTACAAATTTCCTCTCGTTCATTCAGACGAATAGTCGAGTCCTCATATTCTGCAAGTAAAATATTTCTAATAGTACTTGTGGTAATACTTTATTGATAATTCAAGCAAGATGATGATGTGACAATAAAAGTGATTTGTTTTGTACGAAATATGCAACTTTTTATTTGTTTTTAAACTTTTTATTCATAAACAAAGGTTTAAAAACTCACTTCATACTCTCACACACTTATATATTATTATTTATTAATTATTTTTATTATTATTTGTTTATTATTTATATTTGTTATTTATGTATTTATTAAATTTAAAGATGATTAATTTTATGATTTAATGATCTTTAAAAATGTGAAATACTTGAAACCTAATGGTTATTTTTTCATTGTTCTATTTATTTATTTCCTTATTTATCATGTGTTTACCTTTTTATATATGTTTTAATGTAGGCTTTTTATTTTTTGCATGTGAATGTTGGAGTTTAAACTTTTATGGAACATTTTGTTTAAAAATATTTAATAAAAGACCAAACTCTTAATTCCTTTATCCATATTTGATATCTTTCTGAAATATCTAAAAATGTATTTAATGTTTTAGGTGGGATGAAAACACATCATAAGGCTATAAATAATTCAATAAACAACACAGTTCATTCTTTATCATTGAGTTACTAACTCAGTCGACTGACTCATTCAGCAGTGATTCATTCTTCATAAGTACGCGATTAACTGATTCACTTAGCTGGTTCATTCAGCAGTGATTCATTCTTCATAAGTACGCCATTAACTGATTCACTTAGCTGATTTATTCAGCAGCACAGCTTCATTTTTTATGAGTGAGTCACTGAATGATTCACTCAGCTGATTCATTCAGCAGCACTGGTTTATTCCTCAAGAGTGACTCACTGACTCATTGACCAATTCATTTGACAGTGAATCATTCTTCATGAGAGAGTCATTGACTTATTCGACCGGTTAATTCAGCAGCACTGATTCATTCTTCACGAGTGAGTCAGTGACTTATTCGACCGGTTAATTCAGCAGCACTGATTCATTCTTCACGAGTGAGTCAGTGACTCATTCGACCGATTAATTCAGCAGCACTGATTCATTCTTCGTGGGTGAGTCACTGATTCATTTGATTGAGTAAGTGTTCATGATTAAGTCAATGACTAATTCGACCGATTAATTCAGCAGCACTAATTGATTCTTCATGAGTGAGTCACTGACATATTCGACCGATTAATTCAGCAGCGCTGATTCCATCTTCACGAGTGAGTCACTGACACATTTGATTGAGTGAGTCTTAATGAGAGAGTCAATGACTCATTCGACCGATTAAATCAGCAACACTGATTCATTCGTTGTGAGTAAGTCACTGACTCATTCGATCAATTAATTACGCAGCACTGATTCAATCTTCATGAGTGAGTCACTGACTCATTCGACCAATTAAATCAGCAGCACTGATTCATTCTTCATCTGTGAGTCACTGACTCATTCTACCGATTAATTCAGCAGCACTGATTCATTCTTCATAAGCGAGTCACTGACTCATTCGATCCATTAATTCAGCAGCACTGACTCA
>NC_133180.1:1262500-1310000 GCF_049306965.1 Danio rerio | reverse complement strand
GATGATGAAGGTGATGACGATGACGATGATGATGAAGATTATGACGACGACGATAATGATGAAGATGTTGAAGATGAAGATGATGACGATTAGGATGATGATTATATTGAAGATAATGATATTGATTAGGATGATGAAGATGCAGATGATGAGGATGATGATGATGAAGATTATGATGATGAAGATGTAGAAGATGATGATATTGATGATGATGATGATGATGAAGGTGGTCTTACCGTTGTCAGACTGCAGGATTTCTCCACAGTGTGAGCATAAGCAGCAGGTCCTGCAGGAGTGTGTTTGCAGCTCTGTGGCCCGATGATGAAGATCGTGATGAAGATGATGAAGATGATGAAGATGCGTCTCTGCCTCCTCCTCTTCCTCCTTCTGGTCTCTGAGACTCAAAATGCTGTCGATGCTGAAGCCGAAGCTCCTCTTGTCCTGCACGTGGCTCTCCATCAGCACTGAATGCGCGGCTCCATGGCTCCGCTATATATGAACGCGTCCTGCATAATCCCCCTATACAGACATGCAGCTAATCTGAGGCCCGTTTTGTGCGGCAGATTCAGGTAATCTGGCTTTAGCCGACAAGAAATCAGATCTGCGGTATGAAACGAGAAGGAAATCCTCATTGTTGTGCTGCGGATAAACGTGGATCAGCTTCAGACGCTGCATTTGCATGAGATTTACTGAGACCTTCACCTGTTTAACCCTCATTCACACACACAGACTGTTCACATGCACACACAAACACACACACACACTGTTCACATACACACACACTCACAAACACACACGCTCACACACACACACGCTCATAAACACACACGCTCACAAACATACACACGCACACACACAACCCCGTTATCATCAATTCTGTTACAGTCAATCTGTTACCGTCAACTTTGTTATTATCAACTCTGTTATTGTCAACTCTGTTATCATAAACTCTGTTACCGTCAATCTGTTGGCATTGATTCTGTTACCGTCATTTCTGTTATTGTCAATTCTGTTATGGTCAACTCTGTTACCATCAATTTTGTTACCGTTATTTCTGATATTGTCAACTCGGTTATCATCAACTTTGTTACCATCGACTCTGTTACTGTCCACTCTGTTACCGTCAATCTGTTATCGTCAACTTTGTTACCGTCAATTCTGAAACCATCAATTATGTTATTGTCAACTCTGTTATCGTCAACTCTGTTCCTGTCAACTCTGCTATCCGTCAATTTTGTTACCGTCAACTCTGTTATCGTCAACTCTGTTACCGTCAATTTTGTTATCATCAATTCTGTTACTGTCCACTCTGTTATTGTCAACTCTGTAATCGTCAACTCTGTTGTCATCAACTCTATTATCGTCAACCCTGTCACCGTCATTCTGTTATCGTCAACTTTGTTACCGTCAATTCTCTTTTCGTCAATTCTGTTATTGTCAACTCTCTTACCATCGACTTAATTACCGCCAACTCTGTTTTGTCAACTCAGTTACCATTGACTCTGTTACCATCAATTCAGTTATCGTCAACTCTGTTATCTTAGACTCTGTTATCGTCAACTCTGTTGTCGTCAACTCTGTTACTGTCATTCTGTTATCGTCAACTGTTATCGTCAACTCTGTTATCCGTCAACTCTGTTGTCGTCAACTCTGTTATCGTCAACTCTGTTACTGTCATTCTGTTATCGTCAACTGTTATCGTCAACTCTGTTATCGTCAACTCTGTTATCATCAACTGTGTTATCGTCAACTCTGTTATCCATCATCTCTGTTATCGTCAACTCTGTTATCGTCAACTGTGTTATCGTCAACCCTGTTATCGTCAACTCTGTTATCGTCAACTCTGTTATCTTCAACTCTGTTATCTTCAACTCTGTTATCCATCATCTCTGTTATCATCAACTGTGTTATCGTCAACTCTGCTATCCATCATCTCTGTTATCGTCAACTCTATTATCTGTCAACCCTGTTATCGTTAACTCTGTTACCGTCAACTGTGTTATCGTCAACTGTGTTATCGTCAACTCTGTTATTGTCAACTGTGTTATCGTCAACTGTGTTATCGTCAACTCTGTTGTCGTCAACTCTGTTATCGTCAACTCTGTTACTGTCATTCTGTTATCGTCAACTGTTATCGTCAACTCTGTTATCTTTAACTCTGTTATCCATCATCTCTGTTATCGTCAACACTATTATCTGTCAACCCTGTTATCGTTAACTCTGTTACCGTCAACTGTGTTATCGTCAACTGTGTTATCGTCAACTCTGTTATCGTCAACTCTGTTACTGTCATTCTGTTATCGTCAACTCTGTTATCATCAACTCTGTTACCGTCAACTCTGTTATCATCAACTCTGTTATCATCAACTCTGTTATCATCAACTCTGTTATCATCAACTGTGTTATCGTCAACTCTGTTATCATCAACTCTGTTACCGTCAACTCTGTTATCGTCAACTCTGTTATCATCAACTCTGTTATCATCAACTCTGTTACCGTCAACTCTGTTATCGTCAACTCTGTTATCGTCAACTCTGTTATCATCAACTCTGTTATCGTCAACTCTGTTATCATCAACTCTGTTACCGTCAACTCTGTTATCGTCAACTCTGTTATCGTCAACTCTGTAATCATCAACTCTGTTGTTGTCAACTCTGTTATCGTCAACTCTGTTACCGTCAACTCTGTTATCATCAACTCTGTTGTCGTCAACTCTGTTATCGTCAACTCTGTTACTGTCATTCTGTTATCGTCAACTGTTATCGTCAACTCTGTTATCCGTCAACTCTGTTATCGTCAACTCTGTTACGTCAACTCTGTTATCGTCAACTCTGTTATCATCAACTCTGTTATCGTCAACTCTGTTATCATCAACTCTGTTATCGTCAACTCTGTAATCATCAACTCTGTTATCATCAACTCTGTTATCGTCAACTCTGTTATCGTCAACTCTGTTATCATCAACTCTGTTACCGTCAACTCTGTTATCGTCAACTCTGTTACCGTCAAGTCTGTTATCGTCAACTCTGTTATCGTCAACTCTGTAATCATCAACTCTGTTACCGTCAACTCTGTTATCGTCAACTCTGTTATCGTCAACTCTGTAATCGTCAACTCTGTTATCGTCAACTCTGTAATCGTCAACTCTGTTACCGTCAACTCTGTTATCGTCAACTCTGTTATCGTCAACTCTGTAATCGTCAACTCTGTTACCGTCAACTCTGTTATCGTCAACTCTGTTATCGTCAACTCTGTTATCGTCAACTCTGTTATCATCAACTCTGTTATCGTAAACTCTGTTATCATCAACTCTGTTATTATCAACTCTGTTGTCATCAACTCTGTTGTCGTCAACTCTGTTACCGTCAACTCTGTTATCGTCAACTCTGTTACCGTCAAGTCTGTTATCGTCAACTCTGTTATCGTCAACTCTGTAATCATCAACTCTGTTACCGTCAACTCTGTTATCGTCAACTCTGTTATCGTCAACTCTGTAATCGTCAACTCTGTTATCGTCAACTCTGTAATCGTCAACTCTGTTACCGTCAACTCTGTTATCGTCAACTCTGTTATCGTCAACTCTGTAATCGTCAACTCTGTTACCGTCAACTCTGTTATCGTCAACTCTGTTATCGTCAACTCTGTTATCGTCAACTCTGTTATCATCAACTCTGTTATCGTAAACTCTGTTATCATCAACTCTGTTATTATCAACTCTGTTGTCATCAACTCTGTTGTCGTCAACTCTGTTATCGTCAACTCTGTTATCCGTCAACTCTGTTATCCGTCAACTCTGTTACCGTCAACTCTGTTATCATCAACTCTGTTATCGTCAACTCTGTTATCATCAACTCTGTTATCGTAAACTCTGTTATCATCAACTCTGTTATCATCAACTCTGTTGTCATCAACTCTGTTGTCGTCAACTCTGTTATCGTCAACTCTGTTATCCGTCAACTCTGTTATCCGTCAACTCTGTTACCGTCAACTCTGTTATCATCAACTCTGTTATCATCAACTCTGTTGTCATCAACTCTGTTATCGTCAACTCTGTTATCGTCAACTCTGTTATCCGTCAACTCTGTTACCGTCAACTCTGTTATCATCAACTCTGTTATCATCAACTCTGTTATCATCAACTCTGTTGTCATCAACTCTGTTATCGTCAACTCTGTTATCCGTCAACTCTGTTACCGTCAACTCTGTTATCATCAACTGTGTTATCGTCAACTCTGTTATCATCAACTCTGTTATCATCAACTCTGTTATCATCAACTCTGTTGTCATCAACTCTGTTATCGTCAACTCTGCTATCCATCATCTCTGTTACCGTCAACTCTGTTATCATCAACTGTGTTATCGTCAACTCTGTTATAGGTTAAAAAGCTTAACAATTAATGGGCTAAAAACTCCTTTTTGTGATATAATACTTTTAGACTTGACTATATTTAATAATACCATGTAATATAATAAAATATAAATCATTTTAATAATAAATGCATATTGGTCATTAATGACAGCAATATTATTACATAATAATATAATTTAATAATTTACATATAATTCTTTTTATAATTTTTTTAAGATTAAATGCAAAAACAGAAAAGAAGGATTTTTAATTCACATATTTTGTGTCTGAAACAAAGCAGAAGCACAAGCATGTTGTTTTTGCTGTGATCGAGTGTGTTGTTCAGTCTCTTATAATTTCTAACACTACAAGCGGAGCTGCATCTTAATTTCAGCCGTTATGAACATCAGGAATGTCTGCTCTCCGTCTTATCTCAGAAGCGCAGTCCTTCAACATCTCATTTTTTGACAGAGTCACAAAAAGCCAAATCTATTGTCCAGCTCTCCTTCATCCTCAGCCAGTCCTTTGTGCTGGTCCACGTCCACACACACGCTTCTCTTACAGGAATTAATGGATTTCCAGAATCGCTCTTAAGCCACACAGATAAGGAGGATCAAAACTAAATACAAATAAACAGCGTCGCTCCGGCTTACTGATATTCATTTGCTCTGCATTGTTGAGATTATGGTTTTTAAGTGTTATGATTCCACAGATACGCTTCAGCGTGCTCAGAAATGATGGACATGCGTTTACATTCAGTGATACCAGCAGAGGTTATTAATTCCATATATGTGTGTGTGTGTGTGTGTGTGTGTTCTGCATCTCAGCTTCACTGGTTTATAGTTGTGTGTGAATATCAAGGCTGAAATGCACATATTGGATCTCGACATGCTCAGACGACTGACTACAACTCAGAAGAATATGCTGGGTTATTTCAGATTAAGTTGGGTAAAATATGAACAAATCAAAAAAAATTGGTGCTACAAATTGATTTAAAAAAATTAACCCAGCGATGTTTTTTTTCCCATATTTTACCCAAAGGTGGGTTATAGCCCAGCATTTTTAATGTGTTGTTGTAATTTTCAGCTCTATATTTTATTGTTAGCAATCATGTTTTATTGGTTGTTTTATTTAGCCTTTATTGAAAACAAAATTGCTTTGAAATCAGCAGAAATTGATTGTACACTGTAAAAATGCTGGGTTATTTCAGCCCAAGTTGGGTAAAATATCACAATTTAGTTCTATACATTTAATTAAAAGAAATAGCAGTTTTTCACATTTTAATGATTAAATAACCCAGCATTTGTATAGCGTACCAGTACTTTTCTGCTTTGTGTGCATGTGTGTGTGTGTGTGTGTGTGTGTGTGTGTGTGTGTGTGTGTGTGTTCTGCATGTCAGCTTCACTGGTTTACTTGTGTGTGAATATGAAGGCTGAAATGCACATAATGGATCTTGACATGCTCAGACGACTGACTACAACTCAGAAGAATATGCTGGGTTATTTTAGATTAAGTTGGGTAAAATATAGACAAATCCAAAAACTTTTGGTCCAATTAATTTCATTAATAAATGAATCCAGCAGTTTTTTTTATTTCACCCAAAGTTGGGTTAAAATAACCCAGCATTACAATGTTGCTGTAATATTGTGCTCTTATCTTGGTATTTTTAGCAATTATTTAGTTTTCATTGGAATATTCCAGGTGACGCGGTGGCACAGTAGGTAGTGCTGTCGCCTCACAGCAAGAAGGTTTGTGGTTTGAGCCTCAGCTGGCTCAGTTGGCGTTTCTGTGTGGAGTTTGCATATTCTCCCCATGTTCGCGTGGGTTTCCTCCGGGTGCTCCGGTTTCCCCCACAGTCCAAACACATGCGCTATAGGTAAATTGGGTAGGCTAAAATGTCCGTAGTGTATGAGTCTGTGTGGATGTTTCCCAGTACTGGGTTGCAGCTGGAAGGGCATCCGCTGCGTAAAACATATGTGTAAAACATATGGTCGCTGTGGCGACCCCAGATTAATAAAGGGACTAAGCTGAAAAGAAAATTAATGAGTGGAATATTCCAATATTTGCCTCAGTTCTGGGTTCTATAATGAATAATAGTTTTTTAATGTTATTTTTCATATTTACTGTTATGCATTGTTATGTTCAAATTATATTTAAATATTCGTTATTTCAACACAAAACTAGCTGGTATAGACAAGTATAGACAAACCCAAAACATGTGCCCCTCTAAATTTAATTAAATATTATCCAGCATATTTGACCCTAAATTGAGTTGAAATAACCCAGTATTTATTAGTGTGTGTTTTGTGTTTTAGCAGTTTTGTCGCTTTGGTCATTTAATTAACTTTTTATTGAAAACGAAATTTCTGAAAAAAATAACAACTAAAAATCAGCAGAAATTGACCACACACTGTAAAAATGCTGGGTTATTTCAACCCAAGTTGCGTAAAATATAGACAATTTAGTTCTATAAATTTAATCAAAAGAAATAGCCGCTTTTCACATTTTACCACAAATTGGCTTGAAGTAACCCAGCATTTTATAGCATACTTGTACTTTTTTGCTCTTTGTGTGTTTTTTTATAAATTAACCCAGTGGTTGTTTTTTGATATTTGACCCAAGGTTGGGTTGAAATAACTCAGCATTTTTTAAGCATACTTGTAATTGTTATGTTGTTTTGCTCATTTTATTTAGCTTTTATCAAAAACTAAATTGCTATAAATAAAAAAACTTAAAGTTGACCCTCCACTGTAGAAAAAGCTGCGTTATTTCCACCAAATATAGGTTAAATATAGACAATTTGGTCCTATAAAATTAACTCAAATAAATGAACCCAGCTGTTTTTTCCCCCACATTTTACACCAAATTGGCTTGAAGTAACCCAGCATTTCATGTTCTGCATCTCAGCTTCACTGGTTTATAGTTGTGTGTGAATATGAAGGCTGAAATGCACATAATGGATCTCGACATGCTCAGATAATCGAACACAATTCAGAAGAATATGCTGGGTTATTTCATATCAAGTTTGGTAATATTTAGACAAATCCAAAAACGTTTGGTCAAATAAATTGAAATAAAAAATTAACCCAACAGTTACTTTTTTCCATATTACACTCATAGGTGGGTTAAAATAACCCAGCATGTTTAGTGTTGTTGTAATTTTGTGCTCTTATCTTGGTATTTTTATTGAAATATTCCGAAGTTATGGGTTACATAATGAATAATAATTTTTGTAATGTCATTTACTGTTATGCATTGTTATGTTGAAATTATATTTGAATATTCGTTATTTCAACACAAAACTAGCTGGTGTGGACAAGTATAGGCAAACCCAAAGCATGTGCTCCTCAAAATATTACTCATGATATTTTACCCTAAATTGAGTGATTGATTTTAAATGATTGAATGATTTTTAATAATTATTTATTTTGATATATTAAATTATATATTGCATTGTTTTACATTTTGAAGCCAACAGAAATGTCCATGAATGTAAATATGTAAATAAACACATCCTAAATAAAACAACTAAACGCAAAACAATTGGCTGAAATATAGACAAATGACAAAAAAGTGGACTTTTAAATTTAATTCAACAATTAACCCAGCAGATCTTACTCACAATTGGGTTAAAATAACTAATAATAACTAATTTGACATCAAAAACATAAAAAACCAAACCTTGCTATTGACTTTCCTTCGCAAACTCACAATTGACTTTTTCCGCAAACTTGCTACTGACTTTTTTTTTTCGCAAATTCATTATTGACTTTTTTCGCAAATTCACTATTGACTTTTTTGCTAATTCACTATAAACTTTTTTCGCTAATTTACTATTGACCTTTTCTCAAATTCACTATTGACTTTCGCAAACTCACTATTTACTTTTTTGCGCTAATTTACTATTGACTTTTTTTTCGCAAATTCACTATTGACTTTTTTTTCGCAAATTCACTATTGACTTTTTTCGCAAATTCACTATTGACTTTTTCGCAAATTCACTATTGACTTTTTTTCGCGAATTCACTATTGACTTTTTTGCAAATTCACTATTGACTTTTTTTTGCGAATTCACTATTGACTTTTTTGCAAATTCACTATTGACTTTTTCGCAAATTCACTATTGACTTTTTTGCAAATTCACTATTGACTTTTTTGCAAATTCACTATTGACTTTTCGCAAATTCACTATTGACTTTTTCGCAAACTCACTATTGACTTTTTCGCAAACTCACTATTGACTTTTTTGCAAATTCACTATTGACTTTTCGCAAATTCACTATTGACTTTTTCGCAAATTCACTATTGACTTTTTTGCAAATTCACTATTGACTTTTCGCAAATTCACTATTGACTTTTTTGCAAGTTCACTACTGACTTTTTTGCAAATTTACTATTGACTTTTTTTTCGCAAATTCACTATTGACTTTTTCGCAAACTCACTATTGACTTTTTCGCAAATTAACTATTCACTTTTTTGCAAATTCACTATTGACTTTTTCGCAAACTCACTATTGACTTTTTCGCAAATTAACTATTCACTTTTTTGCAAATTCACTATTGACTTTTTTGCAAGTTCACTATTGACTTTTTCGCAAATTCACTATTCACTTTTTTGCAAGTTCACTATTGACTTTTTTGCAAGTTCACTATTGACTTTTTCGCAAATTCACTATTGACTTTTTTTTCGCAAATTCACTATTGACTTTTTTTTCGCAAATTCACTATTGACTTTTTTTTCGCAAATTCACTATTGACTTTTTTTTTTCGAAAATTCACTATTGACTTTTTTTTTTCGCAAACTCAATTTACTTTTTTTGCAAACTCTATCGACTTTTTTTACACCCTCGTGAGCAGCTGCTGATATTTTCTTACAGGATTATTATAGTGAGATGCGGAAAATAATTGTAAAAATAATTAAGCAATTTTTTTAATTAAATAATTTTAAATTAAATAGAAAAAGTAACACCTCATGACACGTTCAGGTGTTCAAAAACACTTCTGTACTTTTAGGAGCTAATATGTCCATTTTACCTGCTGATATCCACTTTTCAGATGCTGATTTGGATCTTTTAGGTGAACTTTTGAAAAGATCATTATTATCTTTACATTATTTGCCTTTAGATTTATGCAGACCTCCCACTCTTCCGTCAGTTGTGTGTTTATTGATGTGTGTATTCACAACCGAATGTTCACAGCTCATAAAATAAAACATCAGCAAAGAAAACCATCATTCAGTCACTATCAAACTATTTATTCCAGTGCAGCATTAGAGAACATTCAGCTTTCTAAAATGCATTCAGTAACTATTCACAGGGAGATCTTTAACAATGCATGTAGGAAAAGCCTGTAGAAAAGGAGCTGCGTGTGTTTTAACAGAGAGTTTAAATGATGCACTGCATTTGCACTTTCAGCTTACAAAAGAGGCTCTTTTACAGTAATAAAGAGAAATGAAAGACTGAAGCTGAGATGTGGACAGCAGAACAGCAGAATACAACGAGGAATATGCAGAATTCTGTGTGTGTGTGATTGTGTGTGTGTGTGTGTGTGTGTGTGTGAGAGTTTAAGAGGTGGTTTACATTAGGCATTTATTCTCACAGTGTAAAGTTGAACAGGACGCGCTCTTCAGCAGTAATAAAGGATCATAATGAAAGGAAACACACTGAACTGACATGTGAACAGAGTAAAAGCAGAGTACAGCGCTAAATCTCCAGTCCTCGGGGCTCCTTCAACTCTAATAATGCTGAGATGTGGACACTAAAGTAGAGTAAAAACAGAGTAAAGCGTCAGTAAATGTGCAGATGTTCAGGGCTCCTCTTTAATAACAGCCTGATGAAGTAGAGTTGAGTCTGAGATGTGAAGACAGTGGAGTAAAAGCTGATGCTGAATACAGCGCTACATCTCCAGTCTTCAGGGCTCCTTGAACTCAGCGTTGAACATGATCTGCTGGATCTGCATCTTGACCGCGGCTCTTTTCTGCGGCGTCAGTCTCTTGAGCGCAGGGACGTAACTGAGCAGAAACAGCTGGTCCTCATCCAGGGCCCCGTCGGCCCTCTGCTGCTCCTCCAGGGGAACGTTCAGAGGGCCGGCTGAAGCTGAGGCCGGCAGGAGTGGAGGAGCTGAACTGGACGCCGGCGCAACCTTCAGGCCTGGAGGCAGACTGGTCAGCAGCAGCGGACTCACCTGCGGGACGGGTTTGAGCTGAGTGACGATGGACAGCGGCAGCGGGTTCAGCGGAGACACAAACCTGGAGCTGTCCGACACACACTCCTCCTGCACACACTCCTCCTGCGCACAACCTAGTTACATTAGCAAACATCTGATGTGTGTGTGTGTAGTGTGTGTGTGTGTTGCAGTGACCTTGTCCTCCTGCAGGGCGGCGCTGCTGTGCTCCTCCTGCTGCTCCTCCTCGGGCCCCTGGGCTCCACTGGGACGCCTCCTCTTGCGGATGTGAGCGTCCAGGAAGGCCAGGCTCTCTCTGTGGGGCCAGTAATGCAGACGCCGGCCGCCCAGATCCTTCTTCAGCTTGCAGAGTCTCCTCTCGCGGATGTATCTGTCCCTGATGGTCTTCCACCTGCGCTTACACTCCACCACTGCACACACACACACACACACACGTTCAGTTGACCAGCACACACACCTCATGGTAATCCTGCCTGCCTTGCGCTCATTACACACTGCAGAAGAGCTGTTTCCAGCCCAAATATCCACACTTCAGACATCCAGACGCATTTACAGACGAGCGAAAACTCTCATTCACAAACATTATCAGCAAAACTAGGAGAGTTTCTCCTCAAAACCAGCAAAATAAGCCCTGAGCAGATGATTCCAGTCAAACTACAGCAGATTCCCTCTGCATTCATCACACATCTGACAGAGCTGATCAACTGATGATCGACAGCATCTCTGCAGCACTGCTCAGACTCAGTGTTCACTGATGAAGATTAATAATAGAGTTATTCATGTGTTCAAGAGTTTCCTCGTCTAGCTGAAGCCGTTTAAAACGCCTGATGTGCACATTAATTCAGCATAATGGATTAAGGGACAGTTAAACTCATCATTCACCTTCCCTCCGCCCGTCTCAGACCCTGAACAGTTCATTTCTCCTGCTGAACACAGAAGAAGATATTTTGAAGAATGTTGGAGGCCTGTAACCATTGAGCAATGCTGTAACCTTTGACCTCTACAGTATTTGTTTGTCCTACTGTAGAAATGATGGTTACAGGATTGAAGATTTCCTCTAAATATCTTCTCTTACAGGTTTGAAAACTATTGAGGAGTAAATGACGCGTGTAAACCTTCATTTCTGACTATCGCTGTCATGTTGACCTGCACTATTGTGTCTGATATTAAACCTGACGGATTATCTTTATTATTAGACACAGATGGAGCCTGAATATGACACATTTCTGCATTGGAAACCTTCATCAGGAAAAGCTTAATGTTTAGATGATATTTAGTTCATATTCTGAGTGTTTATACCGCGCATCAATAATCAGCAGAACTGATCCTGTAATAAAGTCCATCAGTAGTTCAGACTGTGTGTGTGTGTGTGTGTGTGTGTGTGTGTGTGTGTGTGTGTGTGTGTTTGCGCGTCTCCACCTCAGTGTGTTAAATCTCCTTCACTCATCAGTGTTTATTACACACACAAACAGAAACTCTGCGTCGCGCGCGCGTTTGAATTAGGAGACGCGACAGCGCTTTGGAGACGCGTCTGTAAAAGTTGAAATGACGCTTATAAAGCGCACATGTGGAGCTCGGGAACGCGACGCTGTGAACTTCTGCACATTCTCTATCATTTGACGCGTCAGATTCAGACGCGACGCAGCGGCTGTGATTTCTGCTCAGTTTAGTTCAGTTTGTGCTCATTAATAAGTGAGGAGATGAAGGTCAGTGAAGCAGCAGCACTTTCAGCGCTCAGACGCTCGCTAGCGTGACGCGCGCGTAATGTTGACGCACTGACCGGAGAGCCCGACCGACGCGGCGACCTCCCTCCACGCCTTCACCCTCCGCTCGGTGCTCCGGTAATCGTGCAGAGACACGTTGTACAGCACCGGGAACGCGTACACCGTCTGGATTAATTTCTCTGACGCGGCCATTGACATTATTGAGTTGCTGAAGAGACGCGTCGATCAGAACGCTCCGGAATGATGACGCACATTCGCGTCAGAAATGCGCGACATGAGCGGGACGTCATGGCGGGATTTTACGCCAATCAGATCGCGCTGTGGGCGGGACTAGCCGGAGCGTCGCGTCACAGTCCTCTAAGCGTGTTTATGTGAAACAAACAGAAACAAGACAGATGGAAGATGATAATAAATAACCTGAAGTGGATTTTATTACAGTTCTCTGAATCTAAATATTAAAACATAAAAATTAAAGACACAGAACGCGCCTGAAACGCCTCAGAATAAAGCTAAAATGCCCTTTTTAATGTAGTTACACACACATTGTTTAAAACATCAGTTTCAACAGAAAAGTTTTTATGAATCAAGATGCACTTGCTCCATGTGCACAATCATTTACAAAACTTAACCATGGTTTGTTATAGTAAAACAGTATTTATTACTAGTTGTACAACCAGTTTCACTCCAAATCCCAGTATGAAATTTAATGAAACAGCCATTATTGATCTGTGAGTTACCCGAGGATTGACTGTCCTGATCACCTCCACTTCTACTTGTTTTTGTTCGATGGTTAGCACAATTGTAATCCTCTTTTTTGCCAACATCAGATCGCTTCTTTTCTTTCTTATTTTAATAATTAATGGTGTCGTACAGATGCTTGGCAAATCCAATGACTGGGTAAATTTACAAAAAAAAAATTTAATAAACCCTTTTAACACACCAATTATATTTGTCCACATTTGACCCATCATTTGATTAAAATTATGCATTAAAAACCCAACATTTGTACAGTGTATATGTAACCCCGCCAGTCCTACGCCACCCAACCCGCTCCGAGCTGGTATCGAACCAGCAATCTTTCGCATGGGAGTGGGATGGTCTAACAAGGAGGCTAAAGACCATGACCTCTAGCATCTGTCGCTAGAGCACCTTTAGAGGTCAGAGGAGTGAGGTTTACCTGCACAGCACACACTAGCTAGCCTCCGTTACATATAAAAATGCAATATCGTGTACATATAAATACACATTACATTGTGCTGTCATATCTATTTGTTTGTTTGAAAAAAATATCCATAAATTAACCATAATGCTGTGTTCACACCAGACGCGGCACGTGTGGATAAATCATGCTATAGACGAATTATCGTGTTTGTAAACATTCAGGATGCGCGCGCAGGGAGGTTGCAGAAAAAAAAGAGAGCACTAGCATTTACAGCGAGGGAATGACATCCTATGCGGTACAGAGTTTGTTGTTGTCTTAGAAATAAGTTTTATTATTACATATTACATCCCAGGCAAAGAATTCTGGCCCAGATTTGGCATAAATCTGGCACAGCAGGCATTTATCCAGCACTGGCATACAGCATGTGGACCAAACATGGCCCTGACTTGGCAGAGGTGGCACCGTCTTTAAAGTGGCACGCAATAATTTGGCCAGATATAAATTGTAGTATTTGGCCCAGATGTTAATAATTAAAATGTGGCCCATGCAGGCACGTGCACACATAGGGCTCAACCTGTGCAGTGCACATGCCCTTTTTAGTCTTGGATAGAAAGTGCCCTTCCAAAATGATCAAAAGTGCCCCCGCAACGCGGCACACCTTCGGTCCCGCCCTTCAGTACGCGCGCAACAACACCGCTCTAGAGTACGCGCGCGACAACACAGCTGATCAGTACGCGCGCGATAACACCGCTCTTCATTACGCGCGCATCCACTCTGCAGATCTGCAGCATCTGCTTGCCCTATCTTGACCCAAATTTAAAAAACCTTCTTATTATTATCAAATAAAAATAAATCAATTCTACCAATCAGGTCACTGCAAGATAAAGCACGCCTATATTGTGCCTAACGCACAATGATTCATGGGTTTATCAATTTCAATATCAGTCGTGACACACCAACGTTTCTGGCCCAGTTCAGGTTCAGTTATTGGTTATTAGTTTGGCTGAGACTTGGCCCAGATATGGTCCATGTTTGCCCCTTGTCTGGAAGCCAGACTTCGTCCAGTCATGTACCGTAATTCACTGCGGCATGTGGACCAAGCAAAAGCTGATTGTGTGGACCAGGGGTCTGTTCTTCGTACGTGGATTACTCAGTTAGCTGGATTTGGATGTTGGCGATTTGACATGATCCAGGATCGTTTCGTTCTTCAAAGCTGATCCGAGAGTTGTTGTCATAGCAACAGTTCTGCTGGGTCAAACCTGCTCGGCAGCAGGCTCAATTCATATAAACAGGATTAGATCGGCTCAGTTCATGCAAAGAAAATACTGAAAGTATGTACCGAATGCTGATATTTTCTAACTGTAGTAGTTATTTACACTTGGGAAAATGGTACATATTTTTAACTATATATATATATATATATATTAATAAAACTTATGCAATCTGCACTCCGAAATGAAAGTACTAAGACTGCCACCTGGTGGTGCAAAGAGAAAACTTATTGATATGAACTTTTTAGATCGCTTTAGTACAAATTGTGTATGATAGAAATGCACAATATTTGACTTTTTTTAAAAGCAATAATACATATGCAGTCATAAACATGCTTCACAAAAGTTGCAGACGCCTTTACCAAAATCAAAATGCTTTTGTAAACAACTAGTTATTCTTTACACCGATTAAAAAAACGGCTACAATAATGCAGAAAATCTTCTCTAAATGTAGAACTAAATACACTGATTTGCATTGAAATACATGATGAATACTCTCGACACATGAAAGTGTAAAGTCTGCAGCTCACAACACATGTGGAAGGTTATTGCGTGTCATATTCAACAAGCCGTTTACTGCTAATTTGATGTAATTTTGCTCACATGGATAATTGAATATTAATCAGATGATGTCATTACGCTGCTGTGCCATCAGCCAATCGCTGTATTGCTGATCATGATTTCGAGGATGGATAGATCTGTCCTTCACAACACACACAGATCTCAGATCAGTTCATCCAGACATTCTAATCTGATTCGCGAACTTGTTTGAAGAACCAAATTAGCGAGAGATCAGTTATCAAGATTAAAAGATCCAGGATCTGCCAAATAATCTTAGATCATTTAAGCGAGGTACGAGGAACGGACCCCAGATCTGGGACAGAGATATTTTGCTATGTGGGATATATTTTTTACATAATGCTTTCAGCGTATGATAACAGCTCGTCACCCAGTGATAAGCACAGGGATTCAGCAAAATAAACATTAAAGTGAGCGGCGTTCATCTGACAGCTACATTTGTGTTAGCACCCTCCTAGCATTATTAATTAGGTCCTCACTCCATTCAGCTCCCTTTTACCCAGGTTGGCATTAAAATTGCCAACCGGTCTCTTTTTGCAACCGGGAACCCATGTGACATCATGTGTGACATAGATTGGTAATTCCTCGATTTGCTGGCAAATATTTAAAATTCACTTCACAATAGACGTGGATTCGGGCTTCTGTCTGCCCGGTGACTCTAGCTTAGCTGCTAAATGTCTAACAGGGATTTTATTAAGAGAGTGGCTGTGCTCTATGTGCTTTAAGAAGGCTGAAAAACAGTGTAGATTTGTTTGGTGTCATGTCTGAGTCTGCTAGATCCTTTCAGAGGTGCAGCAGCTCTGTGAGTTCATCAACTCCTCCAGAAACGTAACCGGGATGATGGAGGCTTTCAGCGGGGCTTCTGACTGAACTGAGCCCAGTTTCATGAACTGGTATAAACACGGCCCAACATAAGCAAGCCCCTGATTGGTTAACGCCGCACAAATGCCCGCTGAAGTTCAGATTTTACGAATCGAGGGAACTCAAACACACAAAACGCTCAACTTGCGCCATGTAATTTGAGCCGCCTCATTCGAGCGAAATGACCCGCAGGATGTCTATTCGTGTTTCAATTTTTATTTTCCTATTTGTTTCTGCTTTTGAGTTGCATTATGGGAACTTTAACCTGTAAAAGTTGTAAAAAGTGTCTTTTCTGCAGATTCGTAAACAGTTGCAGTGCTGTATTGTCTGGGTTGGTGTTGTATATTACACTGCAAAAACCTCGACATAAACTGCAGCACATTTTCTGTTATTTTACACACTTATTCCTCTAGATCAGTGGTTCTCAAACTTTTTTCATCAAGTACCACCTCAGAAATAAATTGTCTCTCCAAGTACCACCAAAATGAGCAGTATTGAAATACAGTAGCGTAGGCTCAGTAAAGCAGCTACAACTCTGCACAGTTAAAAAAACGTGGCAGATTACCTCAGAAATATAGGCTATATGTCATATATGTCGTATTATATACATCATTTTTGTTAAATTTGAAATGTGTGTAGCATGTGCATGACATATTTCATTCCTCCGTGTACCACTAGAAGGAAGCCTGCGTACCACTAGTAGTACACGTACCACAGTTTGAGAACCACTGCTCTAGATATAGCCACAGCCGTATCACCCTGCCGCCCAAGAGCGGTCCCTCACTGAAGCTAAGCAGGGCTGAGCCTGGTCAGTGTCTGGATGGGAGACCACATGGGAACAGTAGGCTGCTGTTGGCAGTGGTGTTAGTGAAGGCAGCAGGGGGCGCTCAACCTGTGGTCTGTGTGGGTCCTAATGCTCCAGTATAGTGAAGGGGACTCTATGCTGTCAGTGAGCGCCGTCTTTCAGATGAGATGTTAAACTGAGCTCCTGACTCTCTGTGCTCATTAATATTCCCATGGCACTTCTGGTCAAGAGTAGGGGTGTAACCCCGGTGTCCTGGCCAAACTCCCTCCATCAGCCCTCCTAACCATCCCCATTCACTGAACTGGCTCCATCACTGTCTCTCCTATAGCTGGTGTGTGCTAAAGCACTGGCACTGTTGTCCTGTGGCTGCCGGAGCATCATCCTAGTGGAGCTGCACACTGGTGGTGGTGTGGAGAGACCCCCCTCATGATGGTGAAGCTCTATGATACATGCGCTATATAAATGCAGGTTACATTACAGATATTATTTCTTCATTATACTATTTTAAATGACTAAATTGTCAATAAAAGTCACTTTGTTGAACTGTAGAGTTAAATTTTCAACATCATGAGTGGACAGAGCAGAGATCAACATCCCATAATGCAGTTCACCACCACAAATAAACACAAAACACAGAAACTGTTGATTAACAAGATATTTTTACAGTGTAGGTAAATAACCTCACATGTGATTTAATTTAAATGACTATAATTAATGTAGAGATTCATCATGAAGGTTCTCAAACGTTGAAGGATTGAAGTCTCTATCATCACCTGCACCTGTATAATATGAATGAATCATTTGATTACATCAAATAACGATGATTATGATCTAATTTATAGTCATCATCCCTAATGAAACTGTCATTAATCATAGCCCTGCCATGCACACACACTCACTAACCACCACTCTGCACAGACATTTAATGCTGCACATGCATTTTCAGTAGTGTCATTTAATCTGAGCATGAGCTTTAAACCGCAGCACACATGAAAACTCAACAACAGCTGAAAAACTGCAGTTTTAAATACATCAGTTCATTATCAAACATGCAGAAAACATAATCCTGGACTCAATGTTTGGTGAAATGAGGCTTGCTGGGAACCCGACTCCTTTAACTCTTTTACAGTGATTAAAGCCTGATGACGTCTACACTGAGGCCCCGTTTACACTAGTGCTTTTAGTTTTAAAACGGCGTTTTAGATCAAAAACGATCCGCAGCGTTTCACCCAGCGTTTCAGAACATATCTCCGTCCACACTACGCCACCAAAAGCGTGTATCACGTGACCATTGGCGCACTCTGGGCATGCGTGTTCTAGTATAAACAGGAAGCATGTGTCTCGCTCGGCATTTGGTTATTGTTAGTCAACAAACGCCGGTTGAACAATGAACGCGATGGCAAAGACAGCAAGAGAGGTGTTTTTGTGGACAGACGACGAGGTCGAGTTACTAAACGTAACAAATGAATAACTGCACAATGCCGCCTAAAACAGACAACAGTGCAAACAGCGCTCCCATTTCTGTGTGCATGTTGTTGTTTACAGTGAAGGCTGGTCTGCTGTCTCCCGGTAGCGTTAACGCCATGTGTTATAGTCATGTGATAGGGGCTTGACCAATAAGGGAAGGATACGCAATGACACAAAAGCCCCAATCAGCTAGCGAATCTCAGCAGCCCCGCCTCCGTTTCCAGATGTCTCTGTTTTCCCTCATCCACACTGAGACGGAGCAGCAGCGCTTCAGAATGAAAACAGCCTCTCCAGCGTTTACAAAACGCTCCGATTTCAGCGCTCAAACTCCGGCGTAGTGTGGACGGATGGCGTAACCGTAGCCAAACTTATGCATTTTAAAACTAAAACAATTAGTGTAAACGAGGCCAGAGAATACAGCAGTACATACTTCAGGGCTCCTTCAACTCAAATGCATGATGAGAATAGTCTGTAAGTTATCTCCTGCATGTGTTTTTAACAAGAGCTTCAAATTATGCATTGCATTTGGATTTTAATTTCACAAAGACACACTCTTTTGCAGTAACACATGAATGATGAAAGACTGAAGCTGAGATGTGGAAACTAAAGTAGAGTAAAGCGTCAGTAAATGTGCAGATGTTCAGGGCTCCTCTTTAATAACAGCCTGATGAAGTAGAGTCGAGTCTGAGATGTGAAGACAGTGGAGTAAAAGCTGACGCTGAATACAGCGCTACATCTCCAGTCTTCAGGGCTCCTTGAACTCAGCGTTGAACATGATCTGCTGGATCTGCATCTTGACGGCGGCTCTTTTCTGCGGCGTCAGTCTCTTGAGCGCAGGGACGTAACTGAGCAGAAACAGCTGGTCCTCATCCAGGCTGATCACTGATGGGGACGCTGGAGTCTTCATCAGCCTCTGCTCCTCCACATCTTCAGCTTCTCCTCCTTCTCTTTTCCTCTTCCCAGTGTCCGGAAGCATCAGGCTTTCTCTGTGCGGCCAGTAATGCAGGTTCTGGACCCCTTCCTCCCTCTGCAGCTTACATTCCACCACTGCTGGACAACAATGCACATTTAAACAAGGGCTGTTATGCAGGAATCACCTTTATGAGGGGTTTAAACCCAGGTGTGTGTCAGCAGTGTGTGAATCTCCAGCAGACTCTAATGCTCAACAGTATTTAATTGAGTTTGTTCTAATCAGACTTAATACAGAAGCACTGTGATTGACATTCTCCCTTTGTACGTGTCATCAGAGGGGGAAAGCCCCGCCCACTAGTGCCCATCTCTCCTTCATTAGCATCTCCAGCAGGCCTGAGTGAGAAGCAGCCGTCTGTCCATTAGCCATTAGAGTGTTTGAGCTGCTGAAGATAATGTCAGCATAGACTAAGAGGATTATAGATGTGGAGGAGCGACATAGACTGACAGAAGCATCAAGCACACACTCACACCTGACCAGCACTTACAACACACAGCCATCTGTAGCTCCGCCCTCTTTTGAAAGGAGCACAATCTCATTTGCATTTAAAGCGACAGTCACCAAAACACCACGATTAGGATCAAAGCCTGAAAGGGTCAGTTTCAGAGAGCTGGAGAACATCATCTGTGAGCTGTTCTCAGCTCAAACTCACACACACACACACACACACACACTCTGGAGACAGCAAAAAAAAAATATATATATTAATTTAAATTAAGATTAATTAAATCTGCCATTTATTTAAAGTTGCGCTTGTAACGTCAGTTATGTAACTTTTTTTTATCATCTTGCCGTATGCTTTTTCGTGGCCTCCTGTGAGAGATGTACCCATCTGATGAACACTTCAGAATGTGGACAGAAGCCGTAGGAGATTTCTCGCTTTCTCTTTCACGAGTTTATACGGATACGACGTGGAAAAGTGCACGCAAATCTGAACGCCTTGAAAAAGTCGTAGCGCTACCGGTAGTTGTCAACAACAAACTCTAGCTTCCGCCTTAAAGCTCCGCCTATGCTGGTTGATTGACACCTCATTTGCATTTGATTTATCATTTGCGATGTCAGTTTGAGCATTTGATTCACCATTTGCGGAGTCGTTTGAGGATTTGATTCACCATTTGCAGAGCTGTTTGACCATTTGATTCACCAATTGCGGAGTTGTTTGACCATTTGATTCACCAATTGCGGAGTCGTTTGAGGATTTGATTCACCATTTGCAGAGTTGTTTGAGCATTTGATTCACCATTTGCAGAGTTGTTTGAGCATTTGATTCACCATTTGCGGAGTTGTTTGAGCATTTGATTCACCATTTGCGGAGTCGTTTGAGGATTTGATTCACCATTTGCAGAGTTGTTTGAGCATTTGATTCACCATTTGCAGAGTCGTTTGAGGATTTGATTCACCATTTGCAGAGTTGTTTGACCATTTGATTCACCAATTGCGGAGTCGTTTGAGGATTTGATTCACCATTTGCAGAGTTGTTTGAGCATTTGATTCACCATTTGCAGAGTTGTTTGGGCATTTGGTTCACCACTTGTAGCGATGTTTGAGCATTTGATTCACCATTTGCAGAGTTGTTTGAGCATTTGGTTCACCATTTGCAGAGTTGTTTGAGCATTTGATTCACCATTTGCAGAGTTGTTTGAGCATTTGATTCACCATTTGCAGAGTTGTTTGAGCATTTGATTCACCATTTGCAGAGTTGTTTGAGCATTTGATTCACCATTTGCGATGTCAGTTTGAGGATTTGATTCACCATTTGCAATGTCGGTTTGAGCATTTGATTTATAGTTTGATCTTTTAAGCATTTGAATTTTCATTTTAATTTAGTTAGGAAAAAACTTCCATATGAAACAACGCAGCCAGGATGATGTGAATAAGGTTATAAAGTACACTATTTCCTTTGAAGATCTATCGGACATGTCCTCGAGGGTCTGTTTTCCTTAATAAACTTGCAAAGTCTGAACTGACAGGGAGAGGATGCGAGACTGAACTATTTGTAGGCTACTTAATATTGAGGAAAAGCCCCAATCAGAGAGGTGAATCTCAGCAGCTCCGCCTCCGTTTTCAGATGTCTCTGTTTTCCCTCATCCACACTGAGACGAGCAGCAGCGCTTCAGAATGAAAACAGCCTCTCCAGCGTTTCCAAAGTGCTTCGTTTTCGGCGGTCGAAATCTTCGGCGTAGTGTGGACGGATGACGTAGCCGTAGCAAAACTTATGCATTTAAAAACTAATACGCATTAGTGTAAACGGGCCTCAGTGAAGGGGTTCTTCATCAGCAGGAGACACTGGAGATGTGCAGAGAGCTCAGCTTATGCCAGAACACACAGATCTGCTGATATTTCTGTTTAAGAATGTCAAATCCCAGCACCGTCACCGCTGTAGTTAGGTGATATGAGTGAGTCTTCTTTGGTTTGTATCATCTATTTTTGTTATTGTTTTAAAATAGTAATGTAGTTACGGCAGAAAATGTATGATTTTGCAGAAAATTAAAGCGCTCTTGTTCACCTTAAATTTGCTCCAGATAAATTTGTAAATCGAGAATCGTGAGATTAGTATCGTGAATCGTATCAAATGGTGAGTCTAGTGGATTGTTTTATCCCTCGTCAGCGCTAGTTGTTTGGTGTGTCCTGGCCTTTATGGTCACTCCCTCTACATCAGCATCTCAGATGTGTATTATTCACTAATAACTCAACAGCCCAATGTCAATAACTCTTACATAATTCAATAGAGCGGAGCAATCACTGACTGTTCTGCTGTGATTTCTGACTGTTGTAGCTGTTGAATACCTCTAATCATTCAGCGGAGTGATATTGAGCTGTAATGAGCTCTAAACCTGCCGGAACTACTTTAGCGGTGCCTTTATCTGACAATAACCAAACACCTGAGAGTGACCATCAACCAATCAGAATCCAGCATTCAGCAGACCTGTGGTGTAAAATAAAATCCTGAACAACACTAGAATAAAAACAGCTACAGCTGTTATTCATGTCAAACTAAAAAACAAAAAATTATTGACACATCACATGCACACATCTATCTCTCCCTCTTTCTGTGTGTGTGTGTGTGTGTGTGTGTGTGTGTGTGTGTGTACTGACCGGAGAGCCCGATGGACGCGGCCACATCCCTCCACACTCTCTCCCTCCGCTCGGTGCTCCGGTAATCAGTCCTCAGCCGGTTGTGGAGCAGCGGAATTCGGTAAACGGCTCGCAGAAGCGTCTCCTCCGCCGCCATTGCGCTCCAGCTCGCGTTTCCGGAACTCCAGAGACGCGTCAGAAACAACGCGCGACTCAACGCGCCGCACAGCATTGGCGGAGCAGCGTCAGCGCCGCGTTAAACTGATCCAGAAACAGCCTAATTTCATCATATCAATTAATTAGTGTAACTGACAGACACTGTTAGCGTTTCCTGATCCTGAACTTCAGCCTGCTCATGTTTATAGGAAATATAGTGTTTATTTACTGGCTAAAGTGTATTATAGTATCGCCTATCATACTAATAAAACTCCAGCATATACTGTAGTATTACTATAGTGAACTGTCAAACTAATAAATGCTTTACTTTTTACCCTATAGCGTAAAATACCCTAAACTACAGTATTGGGTCACTTATTAGCCCATTAAAGTGGTGATAAACTTCATTAATTCCTGCTTATGTTTATATCTATCAGATGTTGAAATGATAGATGGTTGGGTCATTTTATGAAGCAGCTTTAGTGTCAAAATTAACTAATCTACAACTAATTCCTAACTACATTTTTGTCAAATTATACACTAACCGGCCACTTTATTAGGTACACTTGTCCAACTGCTCACTAAAGCACCGTCAGCAATGGCAGCAGCTCAGTGCATGTAGACATGTAGACATGGTGAAGAGGATCTGCTTCAGTTCAGAGTGAGCATCAGAATGGGGAAGAAAGGGGATTTAAGAGACTTTGATCGTGGCATGGTTGTTGCTGCCAGACGGGCTGCTCTGAGTATTTCAGAAACTGCTGATCTACTGGGATTTTCACGCACAACCATCTCTAGGCTTTACAGAGAATGCTCCGACAAAGAGGAAATATCCAGTGAGCGGCAGTTCTGTGGGCGCAAATGCCTTGTTGATGAGGTCAGAGGTCAGAGGAGAATGGCCAGACTGGTTCCAGCTGATAGAAAGGCAACAGTAACTCAAATAAGCACTCGTTACAACCGAGCTCTGCAGAAGAGCATCTCTGAACACACAACACGTCCAACCTTGAGGCGGATGGGCTACATCGGCAGAAGACCACGATCATAAATGGTATCATGCCAATATGGAGCAAAATCTCCAAGGGAATATTTCCAGTATCTTGTAGTCTAACCCAGTATTAATATAATATAATACACAGACTCATAGTGAATACATGCTTGAGAATTTTGCATGCTATACTTTTGTGCAACCGCAAAAACATGAATTTGACTGCAGTTCTTAGGTAAAATGAACACTAGGGGGCAGAGTGATGACAACTTTTGTTTCTTTTTTAACATTAATGATATTTACAGGAACATTGTTGATGAATAGCGGATTATTTATGTGCAGTTCTTTGCACGACACCAAATAAACATTGCAAAATAACTTTACTTTGTCTTTGATTTGCAATAAATACGTTAGCCTTACCTATCTACACACTGGCCACTTTATTAGGTACATCAGGTTTTAACGGCTCGCTAACACAAATTTCTAATCAGCCAATCACATGGCATGAATTTCGGCATGTAGACCAAAGTGTCTCCGTCTTCTGATGGCTACTTCCAGCAGGATAACGCAGCATGTCATAAAGCTCAATCATCTCAGACTGGTTTCTTGAACATGACGATGAGTTCACTGTACTCAAATGGCCTCCACAGTCACCAGAGCTCAATCCAATAGAGCAGCTTTGGGATGTGGTGGAACGGGAGATTGGCATCATGGATGTGCAGTCAACAAATCTGCAGCAACTGTGTGATGCTATCATGACAATATGGAGCAAAATCTCTGAGGAATATTTCCAGTAGCTTGTTGAATCTACAACACCAAGGATTAAGGCAGATCTGAAGGCAAAAGTGGTCCAACCCGGTACTACTGAGGTGTACCTAATAAAGTGGCCGGTTAGTGTATGCATGTATATTGTGTTCACTTGTAGAAAAACTATAACAGCATCAAACACAATCAACACGTTTTCATCTGAAAGTCCACACTTATTGATTGTGTTGTGACACAGTTATAGTAATATGTAGGATTTGTTAAAAATAAATATTTTGAGCAAGATTTATGAAACAGTTCCAACAGGATGAGAGTGTCCATCCTCAGTGTTGTTCTTTATCAATAATTTTGTATAATTGAATATAAAATAATTAAGAATGCACAAAAGCTCTTCGTAGCTTTTCAAATTTGTATCTTTATTAATCTGAGGTCGCCCAAGTGGAATGAACCGCCAACTTACGAAGTGTCACCCCACCGGTCCTACACCACCCAGCCCGCTCCGAGCTGGGATTGAACCGGTGACCTTCTGCATGGGAGTCGGTTGCTCTATCAAGGAGGCTATAAAATATTATACATACTTTATGGTGGGGCGGCACAATGGCGCAGTGGTTAGCACTGTGGCCTCACAGCAAGAAGGTTGCTGGTTCAAGTCCTGGCTCAGTTGGTGTTTCTGTGTAGAGTTTGCATGTTCTCCCCGTGTTGGCGTGGGTTTCCTCCGGGTGCTCCGGTTTCCCCCACAGTCCAAACACCTGCGCTATAGGGGAACTGATCAACTACACTGGCTGTAGTGTATGAGTGTGTGTGTGTGTGATTGAGTGTGTAAGGGTGTTTCCCATTACTGAGTTACAGCTGGAAGGGCATCTGCTGTGTAAAACATATGCTGGTATAGTTGGCGGTTCATTGCGCTGTGGTTAAACCCTAATAAATAAAGGGACTAAGCTGAAGGAAAATGAATGAATGAATGAACATAATATGATAATATTTGTCTATGGGCATTAACTAATAGATCATTTCAAGGTCAACATGTTCAAGAGCTTAATCTTAATCATTATTCTGAGGCGTTTCAGGCGCGTTCTGTGTCTTTAATTTTTATGTTTTAATATTTAGATTCAGAGAACTGTAATAAAATCCACTTCAGGTTATTTATTATCATCTTCCATCTGTCTTGTTTCTGTTTGTTTCACATAAACACGCTTAGAGGACTGTGACGCGACGCTTCGGCTAGTCCCGCCCACAGCGCGATCTGATTGGCGTAAAATCCCGCCATGACGTCCCGCTCATGTCGCGCATTTCTGACGCGAATGTGCGTCATCATTCCGGAGCGTTCTGATCGACGCGTCTCTTCAGCAACTCAATAATGTCAATGGCCGCGTCAGAGAAATTAATCCAGACGGTGTACGCGTTCCCGGTGCTGTACAACGTGTCTCTGCACGATTACCGGAGCACCGAGCGGAGGGTGAAGGCGTGGAGGGAGGTCGCCGCGTCGGTCGGGCTCTCCGGTCAGTGCGTCAACATTACGCGCG
The DNA here is from genome assembly GCF_049306965.1 of Danio rerio. Lineage (NCBI taxonomy): Eukaryota > Metazoa > Chordata > Actinopteri > Cypriniformes > Danionidae > Danio > Danio rerio. The sequence goes on along the minus strand of NC_133180.1, from coordinate 1,284,129 downwards.
CGTCACGCTAGCGAGCGTCTGAGCGCTGAAAGTGCTGCTGCTTCACTGACCTTCATCTCCTCACTCATTAATGAGCACAAACTGAACTAAACTGAGCAGAAATCACAGCCGCTGCGTCGCGTCTGAATCTGACGCGTCAAATGATAGAGAATGTGCAGAAGTTCACAGCGTCGCGTTCCCGAGCTCCACATGTGCGCTTTATAAGCGTCATTTCAACTTTTACAGACGCGTCTCCAAAGCGCTGTCGCGTCTCCTAATTCAAACGCGCGCGCGACGCAGAGTTTCTGTTTGTGTGTGTAATAAACACTGATGAGTGAAGGAGATTTAACACACTGAGGTGGAGACGCGCAAACACACACACACACACACACACACACAGTCTGAGCTACTGATGGACTTTATTACAGGATCAGTTCTGCTGATTATTGATGCGCGGTAACACTCAGAATATGAACTGAATATCATCTAAACATGAAGCTTTTCCTGATGAAGGTTTCCAATGCAGAAATGTGTCATATTCAGGCTTCATCTGTGTCTAATAATAAAGATAATCCGTCAGCTTTAATATCAGACACAATAGTGCAGGTCAACATGACAGCGATAGTCAGAAATGAAGGTTTACACGCGTCATTTACTCCTCAATAGTTTTCAAACCTGTAAGAGAAGATATTTAGAGGAAATCTTCAATCCTGTAACCATCATTTCTACAGTAGGACACACAAATACTGTAGAGGTCAAAGGTTACAGCATTGCTCAATGGTTACAGGCCTCCAACATTCTTCAAAATATCTTCTTCTGTGTTCAGCAGGAGAAATGAACTGTTCAGGGTTTGAGACGGGCGGAGGGAAGGTGAATGATGAGTTTAACTGTCCCTTAATCCATTATGCTGAATTAATGTGCACATCAGGCGTTTTAAACGGCTTCAGCTAGACGAGGAAACTCTTGAACACATGAATAACTCTATTATTAATCTTCATCAGTGAACACTGAGTCTGAGCAGTGCTGCAGAGATGCTGTCGATCATCAGTTGATCAGCTCTGTCAGATGTGTGATGAATGCAGAGGGAATCTGCTGTAGTTTGACTGGAATCATCTGCTCAGGGCTTATTTTGCTGGTTTTGAGGAGAAACTCTCCTAGTTTTGCTGATAATGTTTGTGAATGAGAGTTTTCGCTTGTCTGTAAATGCGTCTGGATGTCTGAAGTGTGGATATTTGGGCTGGAAACAGCTCTTCTGCAGTGTGTAATGAGCGCAAGGCAGGCAGGATTACCATGAGGTGTGTGTGCTGGTCAACTGAACATGTGTGTGTGTGTGTGTGTGCAGTGGTGGAGTGTAAGCGCAGGTGGAAGACCATCAGGGACAGATACATCCGCGAGAGGAGACTCTGCAAGCTGAAGAAGGATCTGGGCGGCCGGCGTCTGCATTACTGGCCCCACAGAGAGAGCCTGGCCTTCCTGGACGCTCACATCCGCAAGAGGAGGCGTCCCAGTGGAGCCCAGGGGCCCGAGGAGGAGCAGCAGGAGGAGCACAGCAGCGCCGCCCTGCAGGAGGACAAGGTCACTGCAACACAAACACTATACACATACACACATCAGATGTTTGCTAATGTAACTAGGCTATGCAAATTAAACACACTGCATTTCTAATAAAGTAGAGTTTTCACAGAAGCGTGAGATATACATGTTATTCACCATACACATGACTTTATATTGCTACAGTAGGCTGACTACACATGTATGGACATACTAACCGGCCACTTTATTAGGTACACCTCAGTAGTACCGGGTCTGATCCCCTTTTACCTTCAGATCTGCCTTAATCCTTGGTGTTGTAGATTCAACAAGCTGCTGGAAATATTCCTCAGAGATTTTGCTCCATATTGTCATGATAGCATCACACAGTTGCTGCAGATTTGTCGGCTGCACATCCATGATGCCAATCTCCCGTTCCACCACATCCCAAAGCTGCTCTACTGGATTGAGCTCTGGTGACTGTGGAGGCCATTCGAGTACAGTGAGATTGAAACCAGTCTGAGATGATTGGCGCCCATTTCTGCATCACAGGAGGCGGGCTTATGCAAAGTTACTTTGATCATGTTCATGCAGATGAACAGTAAAAAGAATCAGAAATATGATTCATTTGAGTGATTCAGAGTCGACTCTTTGTGTTTTCTGTGCGCAGGAGTGTGTATCAGAGGAGTGTGTTGATTCGGGCTCCAGGTTAGCGGTGTCTCCTCTGCCGGTCTCCATCATGTCTGCTCCTCCTCCTCCTCAACTGAAAGCTGTACCACAGGTGAGTCCTCTGCTGCTGGCCGCTCTGCCTCCAGGATTAAAAGTGGCGCCGGTCTGCAGTTCTGCCACAGGTTCAGCTTCAGCCGGCCCTCTGAACGTTCCCCTGGAGGAGCAGCAGAGGGCCGACGGGGCCCTGGATGAGGACCAGCTGTTTCTGCTCAGTTACGTCCCTGCGCTCAAGAGACTGACGCCGCAGAAAAGAGCCGCCGTCAAGATGCAGATCCAGCAGATCATGTTCAACGCTGAGTTCAAGGAGCCCTGAAGACTGGAGATGTAGCGCTGTATTCAGCGTCAGCTTTTACTCCACTGTCTTCACATCTCAGACTCAACTCTACTTCATCAGGCTGTTATTAAAGAGGAGCCCTGAACATCTGCACATTTACTGACGCTTTACTCTGTTTTTACTCTACTTTAGTGTCCACATCTCAGCATTATTAGAGTTGAAGGAGCCCCGAGGACTGGAGATTTAGCTCTGTATTCTGCTTTTACTCTGTTCACATGTCAGCTTCAGTGTGTTTCCTTTCATTATGATCCTTTATTACTGCTGAAGAGCGCGTCCTGTTCAACTTTACACTGTGAGAATAAATGCCTAATGTAAACCACCTCTTAAACTAACACACACACACACACACACACACACACACACACACACACACACACACACACACACACACACACACACAGAATTCTGCATATTCCTCGTTGTATTCTGCTGTTCTGCTGTCCACATCTCAGCTTCAGTCTTTCATTTCTCTTTATTACTGTAAAAGAGCCTCTTTTGTAAGCTGAAAGTGCAAATGCAGTGCATCATTTAACTCTGTTAAAACACACGCAGCTCCTTTTCTACAGGCTTTTCCTACATGCATTGTTAAAGATCTCCCTGTGAATAGTTACTGAATGCATTTTTGAAAGCTGAATGTTCTCTAATGCTGCACTGGAATAAATAGTTTGATAGTGACTGAATGATGGTTTTCTTTGCTGATGTTTTATTTTATGAGCTGTGAACATTCGGTTGTGAATACACACATCAATAAACACACAACTGACGGAAGAGTGGGAGGTCTGCATAAATCTAAAGGCAAATAATGTAAAGATAATAATGATCTTTTCAAAAGTTCACCTAAAAGATCCAAATCAGCATCTGAAAAGTGCATATCAGCATGTAAAATGGACATATTAGCTCCTAAAAGTACAGAAGTGTTTTTGAACACCTGAACAAATGTCATGAGGTGTTACTTTTTCTATTTAATTTTAAATTATTTAATATCAAAAAATGCTTACAATTTTTTTTCGCAATGCAATATAATAATCTTGTAAGAAAATATCAGCAGCTGATCACAAGGGTGTAAAAAGGTAAATAGAGTCAAAAAAGTAAATGGTGCTTGCGAAAAAGTCAATATTGAATTTGCGAAGAAAAGCCAATGGCGAAAAAAAAGCTGATAGTTTGCGAAAAAGCCAATAGCGAGTTTCTGAAAAAAAAAGCTGATGGTTTGCGAAAAAGCCAATAGCGAGTTTGTAAAAAACTCAATAATGAATTTGTGAAGGAAAGCCAATAGCTAGTTTCTGAAAAAAAGCTGATAGTTTGCGAAAAAGCCAATAGCTAGTTTGTGAAAAAAGTAAATAGTGAATTTGCGAAGAAAAGCTAATAGTAAGTGTGAAAAAAGTCAATAGTGAGTTTTGCGAAAAAGCCAATATTGAGTTTGTAAAAAAAAGTCAATAGTGAATTTGCAAAGAAAAGCTGATAGCGAGTTTCTGAAAAAAAGCTGATAGTTTGCGAAAAAGCTAATAGCTAGTTTGTGAAAAAAAGTCAACAGTGAGTTTGCGAAGGAAAGCCAATAGCGAGTTTGCGGAAAAAAAAGCTGATAATTTGCGAAAAAGCCAATAGCGAGTTTGCGAAGGAAAGTCAATAGAGATTTGTAAAAAAAAAAAAGCTTGTGGTAAAAAGTCCATATTTTAAAAAGTAAATAGCATGTTTGCGGAAAAAAAAGTCAATATATTGCAGGAAATGTCAATAAATAGTTTTCGAAGAAAAGTAAACAGTGAGCTTGTGAAAAAAGCTGATACTTTGTGGAAAAAAAGTCAATAGAGAGTTTACAGAAAAAGTCAATAGAGTTTGCAAAAAAGGTAAAAAGTGAGTTTTGCTAAAAAGTCAATATCGAGTATGCGGGGAAAAAAAAGTCAATATCGAGTATGCGGGGAAAAAAAAGTCAATATCGAGTATGCGGGGGAAAAAAAGTCAATATCGAGTATGCGGGGGAAAAAAGTCAATATCGAGTATGCGGGGGAAAAAAAGTCAATATCGAGTATGCGGGGGAAAAAAGTCAATATCGAGTATGCGGGGGAAAAAAGTCAATATCGAGTATGCGGGGGAAAAAAAGTCAATATCGAGTATGCGGGGGAAAAAAGTCAATATCGAGTATGCGGGGGAAAAAAGTCAATATCGAGTATGCGGGGGAAAAAAGTCAATATCGAGTATGCGGGGGAAAAAAAGTCAATATCGAGTATGCGGGGGAAAAAAAGTCAATATCGAGTATGCGGGGGAAAAAAGTCAATATCGAGTATGCGGGGGAAAAAAAGTCAATATCGAGTATGCGGGGGAAAAAAAGTCAATATCGAGTATGCGGGGGAAAAAAAGTCAAAATCGAGTATGCGGGGGAAAAAAGTCAATATCGAGTATGCGGGGAAAAAAAAGTCAAAATCGAGTATGCGGGGGAAAAAAGTCAATAGAGTATTCGGGGGAAACAAGCCAATAGTTTGCGAAAAAAGTCAATAGCGAGTTTGTGGAATTATTTACTAATAATTCAATGACCTGTGATCAGTTATTCCTCAATTTATGTTTGAATGTTTTTGAGGACAATAACTATCAAGTATTTCGACTATTTTATATTAAAAATATCTGTATTACCATAAATGCTGTACTTCATCTCACGTTAGAGGCGAGCTGATAATTAAACAAACAAATAAAATAGTTTAATGCTGATGTAAAGCACTCAGAGCCATCATCAAGAAAACGTCTGTAAGAGTCTCATTTTACTAAAGTGAGTGACATTATTTGTCACCGTAATTGAAGAAAAAATAACAGAAACAATAGAGATTTACTGAATCATAAGAGAAATAAGACTTTATTTAAAATCAGAAAACAGATTATGAGTGTTTACATTCACAGACATGCAACCAGAAGCATTGCATCTCTTTCACAGAAAAAGAGCCCGGCGGGCGGTCGATTAACACGTATCTTAATTAACCGTCAGCTCATCAACAGAAGAGAGGAAGCCTGCACTACTGAAAGCTGACAGTTCAGTTAGTTAGTTAATTAGTCCTCTGAGAGTAATGAGTTTACTGTGTCCTGATGGTATGCTTTACCAGTTTATGCAATGAGCAGCCAGAACATGATGAGCAGAGCCACAAACAGGAAGAGGCGGGACAGGAACTGCTCATCTGTGTGCTGGGGTGTTCCTGGAGCAGCTGAAAACACACAAAATACATCAAAACGTCACTTAGTTTAATGCAAAACTCGCTAAACTCCATTAAGCCTCATAACTGTTACTAGTATTGGGTATCCAGAACCGGTTCCATTTTAGAACCAGTTTCCAATTTCAAAGAACTGGGTATTTTATAAGACGCATGCATTTCAATTCCGTTCAATCAACTATGAGCCATTCTCGCATGGCGAATGGTAGTGGGCATCAAAATAAATAAAAAATGTAAATATTGCATTATACAAACGTGCATTTTTTTTTTCAGAATTGCATGATTCAAACTCAAATACAAATTCTCTATTAAGTTTTTCCTCAGAACTGTCCAATAAAACTTTGAAAAAGCCAATAGCAAGTTTGCAAAAACAGTCTATTAGCAGGTTTGCGGAAAAAAAAGTTAATAGCAAGTTAACGAAAAAAAAGTCAATAGAAAGTTAGCAAAAAAGTAAATAGCAAGTTTACAAAAAAAGTCAACAGAGTTTGCTGAAAAAAAGTCAATATTAAGTTTGCAATAAAGTAAACAGCACGTTTGCGAAAAAAGTCATTAGAGTTAGTGAAAAAAGGTTAATATTGACTTTATGAAAAAAGTCAATAGTGAGTTTACAAAAAAGTCAATATCAAGTTTACCAAAAAAGTCAATAGCGAGTTTACAAAAAGTCAATATCGAGTTTACGAAAAAAGTCAATAGCGAGTTTACCAAAAAAGTCAATAGCGAGTTTACGAAAAAAGTCAATATCAAGTTTACCAAAAAAGTCAATAGCGAGTTTACAAAAAGTCAATGTCGAGTTTACGAAAAAAGTCAATATCGAGTTTGTAAATGAAACCAACAGTCAGTTTGCGAAAAAGTCAATAGCGAGTTTTAGAGAGAAAAAAAAAATAGAGAGAAAAAAAAAGATGTCGATATTGATTTTGCCAATAAAGCCAACAGTGTGTTTGTAAAAAAAAAAAAAAAAAGTCAAGAGCAAGTTTGTGAAAAAAAAAGAAAGACAATTTTGAGTTTGTGGGAAAAAAGGTCAATAGAGCCTGCGAATAAAGTCAATAGCGAGTTTGTGAAAAAAAGTCAATATTGAATTTGCGAATGAAGTCAATAGCGAATTTGTGAAAAAAGTCAATAGAGCTTGCGAAGTCAACAGCGAGTTTGTAAAAAAAAGTCAAAATCAGGTTTCTGAAAAAAGTAAAAAGCTAGTTTTGCGAAAAAGGCAATACCAAAATTGTAAATGACGTCAACAGCTTGTTTGCGTAAAGTCAATGGCAAGTTTGAGAAAAAAGACAATAATGAGTTTGCAAAAAAAAGTCAATATTGAGTTTGTGAATAATGTCAATAGCGAGTTAGTGAAAAAAAGTCAAAAAAGTTTGCGAATGAATTTAACAGTGAATTTGTGAAAAAAAGTAAATATCGAGTTTGTGAAAAAAAAGTCAATGGTGAGTTTGTGAAAAAAGTCAATATTAAGTTTGTAAATGAATTCAACAGTGAGTTTGCGAATAAAGTCAACAGTGAGTTTGCGGAAAAAAAGTCAAAATTGAGTTAGTGAAAACAGTCAACGGCGAGTTTGTAAAAAAAAAAAAAAAAAGTGAATATTAAGTTTGCGAATGAATTTAACAGCGAGTTCGCAAAAAAAAGTCAACAGAGTGAGTAAAGTCAATAGAGTGTGTAAAAAAATCAATAGCGAGTTTGCGAAAAAGGCAATAGAGTTTGTAAATGAAGTCAACAGCACGTTAGCAAAAAAAGTCAATGAGTTTGCGAAAGAAGAAAATATGAAGTTTGTAACAAAAAGTGTAAAACAAAAACAACAGAGCGATATAAAAATTCTGTTTTTGATTTAACATGATACAGTCAAAAAACATGTAAACATGCACAGACGAGCTTTTCAGAAACATGTACAATGTTTATTAAGAGAACGTGAATAGCGGATTTCATCTCATGCAAACCTAAAGGGCTTCTCATTACTATACTTTAATCCAAATATGATATTGTTTACTATCATTGTACAAGCCTAACAGTTATTAAGAAATAAAAACCTTATTAGAGTTGTGTGTATTTTTAAAGCAAAAGACAAGATTTAAAGCAAATATTGACATACGTTTAGAGAAAAGTCATCATTAAATTCATTTTAGGCCATAGATATTATTAAATGTGCCTGTTTGTTTGTGTTTAATGTCATGTTCATCAGTTCAGTTTATCAGGCAGGCGACGGTTGTGCTTTACCTGGCGGGGGTCTGCCATCATTGATATTAAACGCTGTGGCGAAGATCCCGAAAGGAAAAGCTCCAATACCAAACGACATCTGAAATCCACCATCGCCAAAACCAAAGCCCTGAAAACCCTGCAGACACAAGCCAACTTCAGCAGGAGAGCAAGACTCACAGTACACATGACCATGGGGGAAGCTAAAGAATATTACCTCAGAGTGAAAACACGATTATTTCTCTTGCCTTTATTCAGCTTATTATTCAGCGTGTTTTAAGGAGAAACTCGCCTCATTTTGACTCATTGCTTCTGAAAACAGCACTGTATTTTTTGCTTGTCCAGATGATGCTTCTAGATTTAAGTATTTTACATATTTGTACTGGAAACAAGACTGAAACTCGAAATAAAGCCTGTTGTGCAGTGTAATTACATGTAGCTGATTTGTGGAAGCCGCAGCTCTAAAAGCTTTATTTTCCACCGTAGACGATCATCACGCAAGAATGTAAAGCATGATGATAATGTGATGCAACCCAGACGTCAGCTGCTGTCCACTGAGACTCCGAGACATTAATTAGCCCCCGTGAGACACTCGTTTGCTTAATGAATTACCTACAGGTTGGCACTACAGCAACCAGAGTCATGCATGTAAGTGTTTCATCACAAACGTCTAGTGCAATGACACACACACCGTTGCACACGCAACAGTGTCATGAGCAAACAAGTAACTGCAACTCTAGACTGCAACAAATGATGTTCTTAGAGTTTTTGTCTTGTCTAGCCTAAATATATCTGAATATTAAATCAAGAAGCATTTTTATAGGGTATCTGCAGGTTTTTAAGCTGCAGTCACACTGCACTACACATAGACTTCCATTCATACGCATGTGAACGCTGCAGACCGGGAACGCAAGTTTGTGCAACAAGTTTCGCAGTTTGCTGTGTTGCAAAGTTCAAGCTTGGTAAACTCTGACCTGTGAAATCGCATCACATGACTGCGTGAGAGCAATCGAAGATGAAAACATGACCTCTCTGAACAGAAGTTTAAAATATGGACCAATCGCTCGCTCATTAAATGTTGATCATCTTGTTTAATCCCGGCCCTTTTTGCAGCGCTGTTCAACAGAATTTTGCATGCTCAAACTCTAGTGTGACCGCAGCGCAAAGACTGGTACACATCGCTTTTTCATATGCGTTTAACATCAGTGTTTTACGAGACGTTTTTTCTGGATTCAAACACAATCGATTTCCATTTCATCGAGCAGAAGAGTATGCAAAACCACTCCTTGAAATTAGATGGTGCTATACAACTTTAAGCTTCTGACATCTGCTTGTAGCACAAAAGACAGTTGACACGCTTGATGTTATTGAGGGTTCAAGTAGCAGCTCTAGCGATGAAGAAATGATTATTGTGACCAGAGCAATAAGCAGCTACATGTACATATCGCCTCTAGGCATCTTTGACAGATTTGCGCTTGAGCGCCTTCATGTGCTGTTTACTGTAACTTCAGCAGCTCCGTACACGTGAACAAAAGTGCCAATCTGATTGGTCGAGAAGGTTTTGATGCAAGCATGAGGCGTTTCCTTAAAAATGACGCTTTTACGCCGTTTATTTAGTCACAAGGCGTTAAACGTAGACAAAAACCAGAGAAAGATGCGTCCCAGTGTGCACGGACCCTCAGATTTATATTTAAGACTGTAAGAACAATTGTACAGCACATAACTTGCCAGAAAAAAAGCATACATATAATTATATATTTATTGTGTTATATATATTATGTGTATGTATGTTTATATATATATATATATATATATATATATATATATATATATATATATGTATATGTGTGTGTGTGTGTGTGTGTGAAAAACTCAAAACATTATTATTATTAATAACAAAATAATAATAATAATGAAAGTTACATCAGTTCCCCCAAACTGCATTAACAACACTAACAACACAATTTGACAATGTCAGTAACTTATTGTTATATTTAATTTAATAATAGGCATATTTAAAAATATATTTAGGCAGCACTGTGGTTAGCACTGTGGCCTCACAGCAAGAAGGTCGCTGGGTCAGTGTGTGTTTCTGTGTGGAGTTTGCATGTTCTCCCCGTGTTGGCGTGGATTTCTTATAGGTGCTCTGGTTTCCCCCACATCAACTAAATTGGTCAAAGTGTAGGAGTGTGTGTTTGTGAATGAGTGTGTATGGGTGTTTCCCAGTGCTGGGTTGCAGCTGGAAGGGCATCCGCTGCGTTAACATATGCTGAAATAGTTGGCGGTCCATTCCGCTGTGGCGACCTCTGAATCAGAGACTAAGCCAAAGGAAAACGAATGAATGAATGAAGATATATTTGGCGAGTGGGGAATTCCCCACAAATTCTGAACATGCAAGCGAAATCCCAGCAAACTATAGTTCCATAAACAAAATTTCCACAAGCATGTATATTATTAAGTTCCACCAATATAAATGGACTTTGGTTCTGCCCATGTTGTTCTGCACGATGATAGACGAAGACGTTTGAGCAGATTTTAAAATCTTCAGTACGAGTTCGGTTCGATTGCATTTAGGAGTCTAATACAAGTCTAATTAAGTACTTATTTTTATACTGTGGGATTTAACACTTTAAAGATCTGCGGACACCTAGGCATGGGCCGGTATCAGATTCTGATGGTATGATAACCTCTGATTAAAATATCACGGTGTTGTGGTTACTGCTCTAAAACATTTTCTTTTAATTGTCTGGGTAAAAAACTAAAAACTTTTCCCTCTTTGAACACAATATATTTATTTTTGTGAAACGTTTATAATATTGTGTATTGCAGTAAACATGCCAGACTAAATAATGAAAATGAATCATTGACTTCTGCGGTCTTCATTTGTTTCAGAAGCACAGATTTCTGTACAATTTAGATCAGCATGTTTGGAGGTTTATCTGCTGGAGATACTGCCGTCCTAAAAAACTTCAAGCAAAACATTAAAGAAATTCTTACTCACACCTTAGGATCGGTACAGCAGAAAATTTTGGCTGTTTTAAAATCTTGATTTCTCCAAACCGTGATATTGACCTTATTCTAAAATGTGGACGTGCGCCTGTTTTCGCGATTGTCTTAGAACTTCCGATTCAGTCGCCTATGGGAGAAATGACTAGGAATAATAAACGGCAGAAAACGGTCAAACTACTTGCTCTACAAACAAATGTTTGCATGACTACACAGACCAAGTAGAATAATATAATAAGGAAATATCAGTTTGCAACATCAAACAGCGAAGCGAGCAGTTTTTAATGTCTAAAAATGAATGGAAGTGAATGAGACCGGAAGTCTCGTGCCAAAAAGATTCATATGGCAGCGCCCGCTCATCTGCGGAGAATAAGGTGAATACCTTGAAAACCGTTATAGCCCAATGCCAACTGCTTAAACAAGCAAAAATAGAGATTTGTTTTGAGTCAAAATGAAGCGAGTTTTTCCCTGAAAACAAGTGAAATAATCTGCCAATGGGGGAAGCAAAATAACATAATGTCAAGAAAAAAAAACAGGGCTACTCTGCTTCTCCCAATGTCAGATTATTTTGGTTGTTTTCAGGAAAAACTCGCTTCATTTTGACTCTATTTCTCAAAACAAGCCTATATTATGTGCTTGTCTAAAAAAAACGCTTTAAAAATGGCCAGGATTACTGTGTATATTTATTACACACTTTCTGTTTAACTCAGAGAAACATTTCTAATCATAATAGTGTTATTAACTCATCTCTAACAACTGATTTATTTTCTCTTTGTCATGATGACAGTAAATAATATTAGACTAGATATTCTTCAAGACACTTCTATACAGCTTAAAGTGACATTTAAAGGCTTCACTAGGGTAATTAGGGTAAACTTAGGGTAATTAGGCAAGTCATTGTATAACAGTGGTTTATTCTGGAGACAATCCAACACTAATATTGCTGAAGGGGCGAATAATATTGACCTTAAAATGGCCTTAAAACAATTAAAAACTGCTTTTATTGTAGCTGAAATAAAACAAATCAGACTTTCTCCAGAAGAACAAATATTAGAGGAAACACTGTGAACATTTCCTGAATCTGTTCAACATCACTTGGGAAATATTTGAAGAAATAAAAAAATACTGCATAGGGGGTGAATAATTTAGCCCTCAGCTGTATGTGCTGATACTCACGCCACGGTTCTCCGGTTCTGGACGCTGGCCTTGTGGTCGCGGAGGAGTTTTCTCTCTGAAGTCACAAGAACATTCACTTTATATTTAAATCAACAAGTGTTTTTATTTATTTATTAGTGCTGACAAATAATACATCTAAAAAAGAAAAGTACACATTATTACACATGCTCCTTTCACTTACTGTCCTGTTTCTCACATTGTCTTGTTTCTACTCATTATTATATTGCATTCTTATTGACATTATATTCGTGGTCATATAAACATTTCATGACATATTGTGTATTGTGTATGAGACAGATAATATCTTAATTAATTCGATTACAATTTTTGATAAACAGCACACACACATTTATTCTTAAATATAACGCTTAATTTTGGATTCAATTGTAAGTTGCTTGAGTGGCCCAGCGGCGTCGCACTGTGGCCTCACAGCAAGAAGGTCTCTGGTTTGAGTCTCGGCTGGGTCAGTTGGTGTTTCTGTGTGGAGTTTGCATGTTCTCCCCGTGTTGGCGTGGGTTTCCTCCGAGTGCTCCGGTTTCCCCCACAGTCCAAACACATGCACTATAGGGGAACTGATCAACTACATTGGCTGTAGTTTATGAGAATGAGTGTGTATGGGTGTTTCCTAGTACTGGGTTGCAGCTGGAAGGGCATCCACTGTGTAAAACATGTGCCGGAATAGTTGGCGGTTCATTCTGCTGTGGCAACATCTGATAAATAAGTGACTAAGCCGAGGGAAAATTAATGAATGAACGCAAGTTGCTTTAGACGCCAGCTCTTAGATGTAAATGATGTGAAATGAAAGGTGATTAATCAGCAGCAGTAATCATATTCCTCCATAACTCATAGTGTGTGTGCGTGTGTACCTGGGGTCCTGCTGGCCGGTGCTGCCTCTGCCGTACAGTGGGATCACTTTATCTCGACTGATGCCTGCTTTACACACCGGACACACCTGTCTATTTGGACGAGTCTCTAACCACTGTAAACACAAACACACACACACACACACACACACACACACACACACACACACACACACACACACACACACACACACACACACACACACACACACACACACAAACACAAACTATGAAAAAGTGTTATAGTAAACAATGTATTTTGCAACATTGAAATATTACTTTCATTTTGTCATTACGACATAGTCATTGGCCACTTTATTAGGTACACCTGTCCAACTGCACGTTAAGGCAAATTTCTAATCAGCCAATCACACGGCAGCAGCTCGCTGCATTTCGGCATGTAGACATGATCAAGAGGATCTGCTGCAGTTTAAAGCGAGCATCAGAATGGGGAAGAAAGGGGATTTAAGAGACTTTGAACGTGGCATGGTTGTTGCTGACAGACGGGCTGCTCTGAGTATTTCAGAAACTGCTGATCTACTGGGATTTTCACGCACAACCATCTCTAGGGTTTACAGAGAATGCGCCGACAAAGAGGACATATCCAGTGAGCGGCAGTTCTGTGGGCACAAATGCCTTGTTGATAAGGCCAGAGGTCAGAGGAGAATGGCCAGACTGGTTTCAGCTGATAGAAAGGCAACAGTAACTCAAATAAGCACTCGTTACAACCGAGCTCTGCAGAAGAGCATCTCTGAACACACAACACGTCCAACCTTGAGGCGGATGGGCTACAGCAGCAGAAGAGCACACCGGGTGCCGCTCCTGTCAGCTAAGAACAGGAAACTGAGGCTACAATTCACACAGACTCACCAAAACTGGACAATAGAAGATTGGAGAAACGTTGCTGCTCTGATGAGTCTCCATTTCTGCTGACACATTCAGATGCTCGGCTCAGACAACATGAAAGCATGGATCATCCTGCCTTGTATCAGCGGTTCAGGCTGGTGGTGGTGGTGTAATGGTGTGGGGAGATTTTCTTTGGGTCCATTAGTACCAATTGAGCATCAACGCCACAGCCTACCTGAGTATTGCTGCTGACCATGTCCATCCCTTTATGAGCACAGTGTCTCCATCTTCTGATGGCTACTTCCAGCAGGATAACGCAGCATGTCATAAAGCTCAATCATCTCTGACTGGTTTCTTGAACATGACGATGAGTTCACTGTACTCAAATGGCCTCCACAGTCACCAGAGCTCAATCCAATTGCCAACTGTTGAATCTCTGCCACCAAGGATTAAGGCAGTTCTGAAGGCAAAAGGGATCCGACCCAGTACTAGAGGGGTGTACCTATTAAAGTGGCCGGTGAGTTTATATCATTATATTGCACAGCCCTAATGGTAATGATTTTAACACTCTTCTAGAACTCACCTGATGCAAGCATGGCCAGCTGTGATCCCGTTGCAGATGGAAAAAGAAATAAGTGTTAAGAAATGAACATGGTTTCCTTATTACTGTCTGCATTAAACTTCTTTTCCACTGCACACGACATACGACAGATCAGAAGCTTTTTGAAGATTTTCCCAATATTTATCTAGACATATGCAACTGCTGGACAGGATGTGCTGTACTCCAGTGTTGTTCAATGAGGTTCGTGTTTGTGTGTGAGATGAGATTTAGCCATTGGTTAAATTTTATCAGAATTTTTTTTAATCACAAACCAGTAATAAAGGAAAAGAATAAAGGTGTTTGGATTTGCAGTCATTTACTGGACCAACATAGACAAAGGGGGCACCATTATATAGTCAGCTGGTGGTCATGTCTAGTACTGCGGATAAACAAAAATCTACACCTAAATAAGATATCAACTTCAAACTAAGAATATACTTAGTTCAGATATTTAGCTTTGATTTTCTGTTTATTTTGCACTAAAACACATTGAAGACTTGGCAATCCTTAAAGTTGAACATGGCATTTTCATGTCTGTCATAATGGGCTCTAAGCACTAAGAGCGTGTCTGGATCCACTTCTGCTATTTTAAGGACGGATAAATCCGCTCTGCGCATGGTCTAACCGGGTTGTGCTTATTCTCTTAATGAGTTCTGAGTGTGTTTTTGGATTAAACCTGCATTAAACCAATCAGAGTCTCATTTCTCATTCCCTTTTAGAGTCAGTTTTGTCGCTCCATGGCGGATTCGCTATTTACATGGCGACTTTGTAAGTGTAAAAGCTGAACGCTTCACTAGCGAGAACACAGTTAAACAGAGCATCTGCAGCACGAGGATAAAGAACGAGCCTCCTCCATTCAGCCTCTTTACTTTCTCTTTACTTAATTCCTTTACTCCTTTACTTTGGTGGAGTGAGGAAACGGTGGAAACTCACTCCACTGAACACATCCATCAGCCCACAGATTTAATTTCCTTTGTTAGGCGCAAAGATTTGCTTCAAAACTATTTCTAAACTCAGTTCTAATCTCCAGCAAAGGAATAAATGAACAATAATAATGACGTGTGGTCAGAAAACTGAGTTATATCCAAACACACGTCCTGTTCTTATCCACATATGCTGATGCAGACGTCTCCAAAACCCCACAGCTGGACACATCTACACTTGTGTTTAATAAAGCAAGTATAAATCTGCAGATAATCAATAATACTGATCATAATAATCACATTATACAGATGCAGATGGTCATCAATAAACTGAAAAAGCCCCCGGGGTGAAGAAGGCATGGAGGCAGTGGTGAAAATCATCATTTCTGGATCATTTTAATCCTTTAATTGTTTTCATCTGTAGAGATATTTGTGTGTTGCTGATCATCCTGTGTGTGTTCAGCATTTAGACCTGCATATGTGCATAACTAACACACTCTGCTGGACTCTAGAGCAGCTCTTAGTTGGTCAATGGTGCTGTTGGTCTATTTTAGCTCCTCAGAATAGCAACGCTCCAACAATGCGCCTTAACACACCTCCTCTATAGACCAGCACACACACACACACACACACACACACACACACACACACACACACACACACACACACACACACACACACACACACACACACACACACACACACACACACAGAGTCCACACAGAGTCCACACAGAGTCCACACAGAGTCCACACAGAGTCCACACAGAGTCCACACAGAGTCCACACAGAGTGGATGGATTTTCTATTTAAACAATGGCGCAAAGCGTGGAAATTAGGCTTGCGCTGGTCTAAAAATTCCCACAGTCATGTCTGAATGTCGTGTGCAGTGCAAACAAGAGCTGTTTATTGTTGTGAGGGCCTCACCAGAAGAGGTGTCCGCACAGACTGATGACAGCATCTTTAGATGTGTCCAGACAGATGTTACACTCAAACGTGCTGTCCTGAGCTCCTCCACCTCCACTTTCTCCCGCTGATTGACCATTGGCAGCTCCTGCTGATGATGATGAAGATGATGAAGAACTCTCACTGGCTGCTGCACTGGCCATTCTCCACTAAACACAACCCTAAACATCAACACAGAAACACACATGCATGAGATGTGCTTATACTAAAGGGTAAACAAAAGGCGAAGTGAGACGCGCAGCTGAACACTATTGGTTTACAGAGATGCGTCACTAGCACAAAGGAAGCTCTAGTTTTAAAAACACAGCCGGCATTACACTGTAATACAATATAAACATAATAACAAGCCATGGTCGACCCGACATTAGACAAACCTTGTCATCGCCTTGATGAACAGCCACAAGGCCAAGAAGAGCAGAATCTGCCGTGTCCTGTTGTTGTTTAGGAGACTGTCTTAAGTGTGAGCTGTTTCACTTTCTCCAGAGAGCTTGCCACACGTCTATTTGAAATAATGAACGTGTTGAGCTGATGATAATAACGTGTGCGTGATCATTGAGTGGTACTAACATCCGATCCTTTCAGAAACAGACAAACGCGAGTGTGAGGCGCGAAAAAACTAAGGAGTAAATGAGTGATGATCTAACAGGGGTTACATGTGCGGGTGAAGATCACACACACAGATGAGAGGTTTGCACTGACTGTAGGCTGTCTGCTGTGTGTTGTTTTTGAACCCAAATAAGGACTAAATGTCTGCCGTGTGTAGTTTTTCTGTAATGGGTAACATATCGGAGACTGTAAGGGGCTGTACGTGTTCATATACAGTTCAAGTCAGAATTATTCGCTCCCCTGTTTATTTTCCCCCCAATTTCTGTGTAACAGAGAGCAGATTTCTCCAACACATTTCTAATCAGAATAGTGTTAATAACTCATCTCTAATAACTGGTTTATTTTCTCTTTAACATGATGACAGTAAATAATATCAGATTAGATATTCTTCAAGACACTAGTATTCAGCTTAAAGTGACATTTAAAGGCTTCACTAGGGTAATTAGGGTAAAGTTAGGGTAATTAGGCAATTTATTGTATAATGATGGTTTGTTCTGGAGGCTATTGAGAAAAAAATTGCTAACTGGGGGCTAATAATATTGACCTAAAAATTACTTTTAAAAAAATTACAATCTGCTTTTATTAAACCCGAAATAAAACAAATAAGACTTTCTCCAGAAGAAAAAATATTATCAGACATACTGTGAACATTTCCTCAATCTGTTCAACATCATTTAGGACATATTTAAAAAAAAAGATAAACAAATTTAAAAGGGGGGCGAATAATTCTGACTTCAACTGTACTTCTGGATTACATTTACATTACTTTTAAACTGTTATCAGTTACTGTTTACAAAAAAACACGACTAAATTTGTTGTCAGTAGTGTAAACTTTTAGACTAAGCATTGGTCATAGATATATACACTAGATATCGCATAGGGACCCTGAGCATGCGTCAATAGCGCCGCCATATTGGTACAGTGCTCCCAGGACAAATGTTATTCAACCGCACTAGTCAAGACAGTGTTATTACGTGAAGATGCGGGACTTTAGCGCTGTCTACGGGTGTAGTAACGAGCAAACAAAGAAAACAAAGCACAAAGGCAGAACATTTCATAGGTAATATTAAGTTTTTTTCTGTTTTTGTATGTTCTGAACTTTTGTGCTAATCAGGTAACGTTATTGATGATAACAGTCACTTACTGCATTCACCATACGACAAAGCAGCTCCAACTCGCACTAAACACTCGGCTTATGCTAGTTTTGTTGAATAAAATCAGCAAACAATGCAAAAGAAATATGACAACGAGATGCTGCGCTGCCAGAAACTTGTGTTATTGTCGGCTAACGTTAGTGAAAGAGTCGTTCGGTGGATTCATTCACAAACGAATCGCTCCCTCCGTCAGTATGAGCAGTGAAAGCAGGAGAGGAGCTGTGCTTCAGGACATGATTAGATCAAATTTAGCAGGGAGGGTGGATAGTACATTTCTGTACACACAAACACAAGCTTTTTGTCAGGAATGGCCGTGCGGTCACTGATCCATCAATGTAGAAAAGTGATGTAAAATTATAATTTTCATAATTAGAAAAAAACATTACATACTAACATCCAGGGAAACACAGATATATGTGTATATCTCTGGCTTTGCATGGCCACAGTCCTCCACTGTACCTTAGTCCCGCATTCATTTCAAAGGAGCGCTACCCTGTAGCAAGATGGCGGCGCTATTGACGCATTCCGTCCAATAGACAACAGTAGGCCAGGCGACATCTAATGTATATATCTATGAGCATTGGTAATGTAATCTGACTACTCCTATATAACTTTAGTGTTAACCAGGGTTTTACATTAACACCCACCAACCCGCCAAATGCGGGTAGATTTCAGCAGTGGCGTAAGACAGACACTCCCACTAGCCACTTTGGCTGGTTGAAAATAATTTTCCCAGATAATAATTCTTTAAGGCAGGGTTCGACAATAAGGATGGTCCAAAATGCATGCACAAGCGATCGAGAAGCAACACAACTGACGAAAAATAATTGCGTTCGCAACTTCGCACGAGCAAAGCAGGTGAATACCGAATGAGAGGATAATCAGCTGAGGTGATGCGCGCGGTTTCTTTTGTGAAGCAACTGTGTCTAGAAACACAACTGATGCGATCGTTTCTCTTTCAAATAGACTGAACAAAAAGGAAGGAACGTGCACCTACAGTCTACAGTCTTGCTGCTTTCCAGAGCTCCAGAGTTGACTTATTGTAAGCAGCGCCAGTTGCTTTCGCTTTAACCATTCTTTGAAAAGATAATTTATGGGTCAGTCATTAACCATGCGTGTGTGATCATCCTTTCATTTTCTCATTTTTTTACAATAACATTGCTTTAATGGGAGAATAACTCCCCATTTATGTGTAGTTAACTGGTGATCTGGGACCTTTAGCCAGGACATATGACTGTACATGTGTTCTGTTAAATAAAAAGTATAATATTCAGCTATATTTCGCTTATTTTGACGCACTTAAAGTTTTGGCTAAGAAATAATGAACTGTTTATGTATGGTGTGGTCAGAGATAAATTGGGTAAATCCTTCATTTTGGGCTCTGAACATTATGAAAACTAATTGTAATATATGAAATTCTGACCCATCTGCTCAGGATTATTGAGCAAACTCATACACGACACACAAAAAGTGAAATGAATGAGGCATGTAGAGATAACGCAAACTCTAAACAAGTCATTTTAGCATATCAAAGTCATATTTATGTGTATAAAATATATTTTCCCAACAATAAAACTGTGGCTAGTGAAACTGGCGACTGGCTAGTAACGTTGGAAATGTACTAGCCACAGTGGCTAGTGGTCAAAAAAGTTCATTTTAAGCCCTGGTGTTAACCCTTGTTTGATGTCACATAAATTGAACCCGGATAATCTTGTGCTATTTTGACCGCATGTTCATTTATTTATTTATTTTATACAATTGCAGACGTTACAGTAGGCTATTGCACACTATCACTGATCTGCAGTTACAATCAACTCATGTTGATGAAAGGTTAGTATTGAACATTTATACAGTATTTGTGTATATCTATAGCTGTGGAAATGCAAGCCTGATTTAAAGGTGACCGCCCCGTACCATAACATACTCTACCAGTCAGTGTAAACAGGCCATTTTAGGTACCTTTTGACGTGAAACAGGCCATTAAACTATAATACACATACATAATTCACATTCTGGAAATCATGCAAAGGATGAATTTGTCAGTAAGTGTAACAATTGTTCTTATGTACATAACTATAGCCATGTAGAATTCAAAATTATCTTTAAAACATATTTTAAAATGTTAGTTTGGCCCGAAATACTCTTTAATTGTCATCTGACATTTATTCAAACCATTAGACTTCACACATTTAAAAACAACAAGATTTTCATAATTTTAAACTCAATTTCATGATAGAGGTAAAGCTGGTTTTATATTTGGATATTCAGACATTCTCCTTAATTACATAATTTCAGTAAAGTATTAAAGTAATAAAGTATTCTTAATCTAAACAGCGAAATCATATGATCAGCAAACGACTATCCAAGTACAACATTGGTTACAGTCAGTTATGGTGCTAATGTTGTATTTGAAGTCATGCTTACATGCTAATTCAGACTGAATATTCAAAGTAGTGTGGTAAACAATATAGAGACTGCTAAATGAACCAACAGGCGAATATTAAACCAATTTATTTCACCTTTATAATTTAATTCAGTACGATCAACGTATTCTCTGACATATTTACGTAAAGATAAATATTGTCTTGTTTCATACAGACAATAAGACAAGGCCATTTATTGATTTCTACAGCAGATCTCATACTCAATGGTAACTCTGCGTGTTTTACATACACTGGAATAAAAGAGACATAAAATACAAGTAAAATAAAAACAAACGCTATTCCACCTCTATTTTGACATTTTATATGAAATAAAGTGATTTTAAATTGCACAAATCCTTAATTCCGAGTATTTATAAAGACTTTTGTGTGATAAATGGTGTTATTCATAACAGCACGCAGCTCTCTTCGCGTCGGAATCTGCTGTTTATCGGTTAATCTAGATTGTTTTAAGCATAAATAACCAACTGTGGGTTAAATAAACACGCTAGCTCGTCTGTAACCGTGTATAATAGTGATAAACGCTTACCTGCGCGTCTGAGGAGAAACACGAGCCGCTGCTCTTCAACTTCAGCTGATGCGTCAACAAACAGCCATCGCTCCAAACCGGAAGCGCTGCCTGCTGACGTCACAGGCGCTCGACCAATAAGCACGCGCTTTCAGAAGTGAGGCGTGCTGAAGACTAGCTGGGATCAAAATATAAATATGCGTATTATTAATTAAAACTATTATAAATCAATGATAACTCGCTTGATATTAATTGTGAGCACTTTTAAGTTTTAAATTGATTATTGTTGTCACGTGAAAACTGTTACCTTTCTCAGCGCTGCTCTGGATTGACCAATCATCGTCGCTTTGGTTGTGTTGTTATTTAAATTTCAGCTAGGTGATTATTGAGAAATCAATGATGACGTACTTTAGTGTTGATTATGTCAATATTAAATCACTGTAATACTTGAATGCGTGTCTGTGAAAGGCAGACAGTGATCTGCGAGTCTAATACCGCCGCCTGCTGGACTAAACATCATTAGTGTTACAGCAGTGTGTAATATTTCATCATTTTTGGGCAATAATTATTTAGGGAAATATTCATATCTG